>NC_056669.1:1021875-1362500 GCF_018350195.1 Panthera tigris
CCAGTGGACCAGCTGCACTGGCCGCGTCTTCCTCTGTGGCCGCACACAAGTGTCACAACTCCTGCCCCACCACACACGCACCTGCTTGTTGCCCATGTGCTCCGCCCTTCCTGCCCACACCCCCTACTGTGTCCCTGTCCCCCATCCCCGCGGGGATGCAACACCCTCCCTCCGCGGTCTTCCCTCCCCCATGTGCACCACTGAAATCCCTTCTTCGTAAACCCTAAGTTCCCCTTCCTCCCCTGGTTACAGCCCGTCCTGCACACTCTTCTCCCCTTCTTTCCTGACTCCGCCCCAGTCAGGCCTTGGACCTCAGCAGCGCTTCTGTGGAGGTCCCCAGTGACACCCGCCCCGTGGGTCCAGAGGGCTGTCGTCGGCCCCACACGGTGGACAGACTCTCCCGACTTTGTTTCCAGACGCCGCAAGGTTCTTGGTTTCCCTCCTGCCTCCCGGGCTCCTCTCTCCCTCTTCCCTTGCTTTACTTCCATCCCAAAGATCGGGGTTTGGTTCCCTTGTGTGCAGTGCACTCAGGCTCTTGCTGTCGGCGTTCAGCCCCCACGCCGTCTGTGTCCAGCCCGGGACCCTCCACAAGTCCACGCTCAGGGGTCCAGTTGGTCTCCAAACCCGCTTTCTCGCGTCCGCATCTTCATAGACGACGACGCTGTCCAGACGCTCAAACCAGAACCTGGAGTTGTTACTCTCTTTCCCATCCAACCCTCACATCCTTCAAGTCTTGGCTCGAGGTCACCTTCCCATTGACTCCTTTCCCGTCCTGATTCATTCTCCCGCTTTCCTGGGGCCGACGTGCTGGCGTTGACTCGGTGTCTCGGCTGGGAGCGGAGGGAGGGAGCTTAGAGGGCTCATATTCCGACTTCCCCACGAAAGTGGTCCTTACCCCCCAGGCCAAGCCTCCACCGTGAGGTCCCCCTTTGGGGATGAGGGTCGTGTATGCTGCGGTGGCCTGCAGAGCGGGCGGGCCCCTGTGAGCTGGCCTCCACTTGTACTCCGCCCTCTGCGGCCCTCTGTAAGGGGACCTGTGCTGTCACCTCAGGTCTCCATTATTCATGTCAGACCCAGTGTTCGAGGATTCTTGAAGTATCTGGTCATTCCCTTTCCCCAGCGTGCAGCTAGGTAAGTCCACGGCCGCTAGTCTCTTGGGCTGGGGGGATCTTTACCATGTAGATGTGGTGTTTCCTGGAGCTTCCTCTTGGGGATCGGGCTTCTCTTTTGGTCATTGGGTTCCAAGTTGGAAAACTGGTTCAGATTGAGATATTGGCAAAGAATTTGTGACTTTTTATTGAGGGGCTGGCTTTAACTTCCTTTTTATCCATCCTTGATTTCTTTTGACTGTACAGATAGAGTAGTCTGTCCTGTATAGAGACTTTCTGGCTACGCATCTTTTTTGCCCGTTAGGAGGCTGTGTTCTGTTACCTCTGAGTTTTCTGTAACTCTCAGTGCGTCAGACTTCCCTGGCCTCCCCTCTCATCTTGCCACTTGCCTTTTCCTCTTGTGATTAGGTCCTAGTCTGGTCCTTGGCTCTGTCCCCGTTCCCCCCGCGGGCAGCGCGAGCCTCTTTCTATGCTGCCAACGAGGCCCTCTGGTTTTCACAGTAAGCATTTGGTTACTCTTGGCCATTTGTTTTCTTTTTCCAAAGCCTGGCTTCTGCTTCATAAGAACTGCCCGTAAGTGACTATTTCCCCCATATTTCTTGAACACCTGCTATGTCACACCTAGTGCACATCCATCTACAAAAAACCCATCCCGTTTTGTTATTGGTGCCAGTTTTTCCTAGTTCTACTTACTGCCTGTGCTGGACTGTGTGTACACCCTCAACTTCCACGGATGGGGTCCCCGTTTCCGAGTGGGTGGTGGCCGGTCCAGCCCCCACCCCATCCCAGTTTTGTTGGTCCTTCTGGTACCACGCAGTGTGGGCTGGGGTCCCCAGGAGGCCCACTCTGAGCCGGCGGTCAGTACAGAGTAGGTAACCGGTGCAGGCTCTTGGGGTCACTTCCTATAGAGGGGAGGGAAGGAGGGCAGGAAGGACATTTGGGTTGAGGGAGACGTTGAGCAGCAAAGCAGGGTCCCTAAAGTCAGGAGGGCCTCCGGGATCGTCCTGAGTAGGGGTGTGGGCGCAGGGCCTAATCTGGTCAGCAACCGAGGTGGCTTCTCTGGGAAGGCAGCATGGCCCTCATCACTCAGGCAGGCTGTGTGGGGCCACCGTGCTCCGGCGGCTGGCCACTGAGCCCTCCGTCAGGTGCACACGGTCATCAGGTTTGCATTTCCGCGGTTTTGTCCAGGGACTGGGGAACAAGAAGTGCCTGTGAGCTCTTTTCTGCCACTGTTCGTGCCTGTCTCCCTGTAAATCCGCCTTCTCTGCCTTAACGTCCCAGGGCCCTGAGGCCTGAAAGCTGCCAGCCCGGCCCCTCAGGTGTGATGGAGCCTCTCTAGCAGCTGGTTTCTCTTGGACTGCCTGGTGCATCGTGACATGGCTGTGACCTGCCTGGGGGCCACCCTGATGGCACCTGTGACCTGCCTGGGGCCATCATGACAGCAGCTGTGACCTGCCTGGGGCCACCATGATGGCACCTGTGACCTGCCCGGGGCCATCGTGACAGCAGCTGTGACCTTCCTGGGGCCACCCTGATGGCACCTGTGACCTGCCTAGGGCCATGATGACAGCGGCTGTGACCTGCCTGGGGCCACCCTGATGGCACCTGTGACCTGCCTGGGCCACCATGATGGCACCTGTGACCTGCCTGGGGCCATCGTGACAGCAGCTGTGACCTGCCTGGGGCCACCCTGATGGCACCTGTGTCCTGCCCGGGGCCCATCACGACAGCAGCTGTGACCTGCCTGGGGCCATTGTGACAGCAGCTGTGACCTGCCTGGGGCCACCCTGATGGCACCTGTGACATGCCCGGGGCCCACTGCGACAGCAGCTGTGACCTTCCTGGGGCCATTGTGACAGCGGCTGTGACCTGCCTGGGGCCACCATGATGGCACCTGTGACCTGCCTGGGGCCCATTGCGACATCAGCTGTGACCTGCCTGGGGCCATCATGACAGCAGCTGTGACCTGCCTGGGGCCATTGTGACAGCAGCTGTGACCTGCCTGGGGCCACCCTGATGGCACCTGTGACCTGCCTAGGGCCATGATGACAGCGGCTGTGACCTGCCTGGGGCCACCCTGATGGCACCTGTGACCTGCCCGGGGCCCATCGTGACATCAGCTGTGACCTGCCTGGGGCCATTGTGACAGCAGCTGTGACCTTCCTGGGGCCACCCTGATGGCACCTGTGACTTGCCTGGGGCCATGATGACACTGGCTGTGACCTGCCTGGGGCCACTCTGATGGCACCTGTGACCTGCCTGGGCTACCTTGATGGCACCTGTGACCTGCCTGGGGCCATGATGACAGCAGCTGTGACCTGCCTGGGGCCACCCTGATGGCACCTGTGACATGCCCAGGGCCCATCGTGACAGCACCTGTGACCTGCCTAGGGCCATGATGACAGCGGCTGTGACCTGCCTGGGGCCACCATGATGGCACCTGTGACCTGCCCGGGGCCATCACGACAGCAGCTGTGACCTGCCTGGGCCCATCGTGACAGCAGCTGTGACCTGCCTGGGGCCTGTCCATGTGCACGGTCCAGGTCTCCTCCTGTGGCTTGAACACAGCCTTCTCTGCACGTCTCCATTTCCCCCTTTTGGTAGACACTTGCACTTTACCTTCCAGACGTTGTCTGTGTGCTGCTTTCCGGCCCTCAGCTCCGAAACTCCTGCGCACAACCGTCAGACCCACGCCCTGGCGGCCCCTGCCTGCCTCAGCCGCTAGGCTGTGAGAGGAAGCGCCTGGAAGACGCAGAAGAAGCTCTGGATTCCAGAAAGCGTCCCGGGAACCCGGCCGCCCCCGTCCCCATCCGGAGCACCGCCCGCCGCCCACGCCCCCGGGAGCTGGATAAGCATCCCGGAGCCTGTGCCTTGTGCATAAACCCCGTGAGCACAAATCACTGCTGGCAGCCGGGAGCCCGCAGGGCAGGCCGTAAACGGCGTCTGTAGTTAGAGTTCCCTCTCACGATGCTGTTCTGTGCAGTGATGACAAATACTCTTTTTTGTCCTGAAGTCAGTGGGAGGCGTTGCCTTCAAGTTGTAACCTCATTTTAGCGGACTGTCGTTTTCACAGCTGCTGTCACTTCCCGTCACCACACACTTGACCTTATTCACCAGGAATGCGCGGCCTCGGACCCCTGGACTTCCAGGCCCAGGAAGCTTGGTAAGAGTTGGCAGGCGTCAGTTACTAGCAGTAGAAAAGCACACACGTTTGATGCAGCAAAGTGGTACCTTCTCCAGATGCCCAGCGTCGCGGGTGCATCCGGACCGCGCAGTTCACTTGGCCTGGCCCCGGCTGCCCATACCCGCTGCCTCCGAACAGCAGTCCCAACCCCGTGCGGGCTGCCTTCCGAGGAAGTGTTTGCAACTCACTTTAGGATCCAGATCACTCTTCCGTTGGAAACAGGTAGCACCTGAAGGCGGAGTCGAGGGGCAGGCCCCCGGCATCCCCTGAACGTGCAACGTGGCTGATGGCCGGCCGGGATTCTGCTCCTCGTGGCCTTCGCCCCTGCGGTGCCCAGATCCCACCTGCCCCCACACGGTGCTCTTTCTCTAGCACCTTGTCCTCGTCCGCCGCAGGCTCGACACCCTCCCTTGACCCCCAGCCCCCCCCCAGGACGTCAAGCGTCAGTTCTGCCCCCAGACAGTCTTTCTCGTCCCCGCTGCAGAGCCGTGGTCCCCCGGTCTGGCCGCATTGCCTCTGCCCCAACCCAAACCTGGCAGCTGTCGGGTGGGGTCTCCGGCTCATCACCACCGCTCGGCGAGCCTCGTCTGCCTGCCCCTGCGCCTGCTGTTTTCTTGGCTTTGCGGGGAACTCGTGGCCACAGTTCAGCACAGGCCTGCCTCCCTGCAGCCAGAGACAGAGTCGCTCGGTCCCTGGTGTTTCCACCACCTGGCATTATCGCCCACCTGCGTTGGGCCGGGTGGATAATTGTTGGGAGCATAAAGATGAGACATCCCCCCCCCCCCCACCCCACTCCTGACTCTTCCTCTCAAGACGCTCTCTGGACAGAAACGACTCGATGATCATCCGGGATGTAAGTGTGTCTGGATGCTATCCTTTCAGGGTCCAAGGAGTAACTGGGGGCCTGGAAGTCACTAAGATTACACGGTATTTGAGCTGCTACTTGAAGGGCTCCTAGACGTTCATGAAGCGATCCCAGGGGAGAGGGCTTAGCGGTCAGTGTTTGCAAAGGCATAAAGGCTGGGAGGGGTGAGCGTGTTTGGAGAATTGCAAACGGCTTCCCGTGGTTCCAGGGCAAGGCAGGTCCACAGAGCGGCGTAAACCAGGCAGTCAGATCACGGAAGGCCTTAGCAGGCAAAATAGGAGGTGTCCCTTTCACCCCATACACGTCTATCCTAGAGCCCTGCGTCCTGCCTTATTCTTCTCTGTGGCACCCTGTATGTAATGTCTTGACGATTTAAAAAATAGTTTTTAAACTATTTTTTACGGAAAATATAGGTAAATATATTTTTTAGGTAAAATATAGGTAAAACTAGAAGTTAAATCTAATAAAATTTGCAAACACACTTCTCATTTTCATACATTTGCTTTCATTATTTTAATGTTAAAGCAAATCAGGATACACAAGAAAGTGGGCTTGTCCTCTTCCCTTTTGATTATAAAAGTTTCTGTGTAATTTAAACATTTGGAGCATGGGGTTCATGTACCTTTCTAATTTAAAGGAGAGTTTATGCTTTGTTAATTAAAAACAGCAGGTAGAGGCCCTGACGTCGTTCACTTCAATTTCTTACAGATTTATTGCACAGTAAATTAGTTAATTGCAAACCTTCCAGCAATGTTTTACTCCATTGTAGGTTACTTAAAAAAAAAAGAGAGAGAGAAAGAAAACAAGTTTGAGTTTTCCCTCTTGAGAACAATGAGTGGTTTATTTCAAAGTAGGTGAAAGGTGACGGGAAGGAAAAAAAAACCCCAGCTTCACAGATGTAGGGTTTAAAGTTTGCCAAGTACTTGGGGAAGGTTACGCGGACTTCAAACGGCTGCAAAGTACAATGTAACGTGAGAACACCAAGGTCCTGTTTCTCTTCCAGCCTTACTCTCTCCGGGTCCCTGCAAAACGTCCACATAAAGAGCAGGGGTTTGCAGAAATCGCCTCCCCTGGTGGAGAGCAACTGAACAGAAGGGGGAAGGAAGTGCAGTGCGAACTCCGTGGTACCCGCGGACCGAGCTGCACCGTCCCCGGGGTGAACTTCACATCCCCGGGTGCATCTCAGAGTCCCTCTGCTCCGAATCGTGGGAGCAACGGTCCGAAGCCCGGGACAGGCCGCGCAGAGAGAGCGCTTCTCGGTGGACTGAATGCGCATTTGTGTATTTTCCGCACCTTACTCAAGGAAGACCTACTAAGTGTCGGTGACACAAACCTTGATGCCCCACGTTGTCACCCGCTGGCCAAGCACCCCAATCCGTCCCCCTTCTGTGTTGGGGCTTAACCGTCTCAGCGGGGAGAGGCCCCTGATTTGAAATGTTTTTTTGACAGGGTTTGTCGCTGGGGCACCTCGCGCGGGGCCCCGGACAGGCCAGGTTAGGACAAAATCCCGGGAAAGGAACGTGTTTCGGTGAGGCCGATGCGGGGGAGGCAGTCCGCCAGCGGCTCGGAGACTGTCCCCGAAGTCCTAAGCAGGTGTCCAGGTTTAGTTGAGAAAGTGTGGGGCAGAGCCGGGGGGTTCATGCTGGTGGGCAGCAAAGGTTGAGCCGACCGCGGTCCTGCCGGCCGGGGGTCCCTGCACCGTGGGGAGCCCTGACCCCCTCCCCAACCATCCTCCCGAGTTCAGCGAGAAGCTGGGAAGAACTTAAGGAATAAGCACCGACTCGGGCCGCGGTGGCGGGGGGCGGGGGGCGGGAGGTACATCCCGTTCGGGCCTGGGGTGTCGGTGCCACGGCCAGCACATCCCACTGCTTGGCAGAAGGATGTTTCCGAGCTGGTCGTTTTGGGGGACAGTGGCTGCAGAAGACGTCCTGCAAACAGAGAAGTCAGCCTTTCGTGAGGGACCCTTGTCTGCGTGCAGGAGGAGGGCGACCCGGCCGTGAGACGGTGTCGTCTGCAGGGAGCCATCCCTGTGCTGGCCTCGTGGCCTCTCTCGGTGGCCTGTCCCCACCCACACACCTCTCTTTGTAGCTGCTGCTGGAGTTTCCACTGGTAGCTCAGGTCGCCTCAGGGAGTTTGCCCACGGGGGTGGGGGGGACGCGTCTGCGGACCTCTTCGTGTTTCCCCCTCGTTACGGGGGTGTCAGCCGCCAGTTCAGAGGAGTTGAAGGAAAACTAGTTGTCCTCCCAGGGAGGGTGACACCGGATCTTCTCTGGCTCCTCTCGGAGGGCACTGTTGGCCCCAGTCAGCCCGGTCTCCGGGAGGCTAGCCTTGACTAGGGCCTCGGCCTGGGACCACGTGTGACTCCACCACCCGCTCGAAGGGGAGTGTCTCCCCTCGAGGGCCAGGGAGGTGATTTCAGGAGTCGAAACTTCCCTGAGGTCCTGGAAGACGCGGTCCTCTCACCTGCCAGCTCCATCGGGATCCGAGTGCCAGACATAAAGCTGCATTCCTTCCGCCAAAATGCAAACATGCCCAGCAGAATAGTAGAACTGTTTGTTTGTATAAGTCATTTACACCATAGGGAGAGCCAGGCTCTTCTTTATCCTGAGCACAGATTTAAACAAAACGTGGAAGAGGAAAGAGCACGAAGGTATTTAGATTTTGGCAAGAGAGGGAAAGGGGAAATGCTGGTTTAAAAGCAGCAATAAGTAAGTAGATGTACCACGTGGAGGGAAAAAAAGCAGGTGAGCAAGTTGAAGACAACCTTAAGTTCAATTCTGGCTAAGACCAGGCTGAATGCGAACGTTTCCTTTCGGCAGAAGGATGATGCATTCCTTCAACAAGCATTTGGAATTTCTTCTAGAGAAAGAGTGGTAAGTAGATTTTCAAAAATTAGGCAGAGGAAAATAAAAATCAATACTAGGAAAATATATGCCAATTTTTTCCCAATAGTCCCTAATAATCAAAGTAGGCTTAAAATCTAAGTGCAGAGTTAGACTCTCTTTTTCTATCAAGAAGAAATCATAAAGGATCCATGTCTAAACATGTGATTTTTCTTCTGAGCCATTTTCTGCCTCAAATACACTTGGGAATGTGATTTACAACCGCGTTTTCTGCTGACCAGGATGACTTGATGCGACTTGAAGCGATGCGTTAAAAAATGTACCAGTTACGGAAAACACAGGACAAAAGCACGTTTGTTTAGAGCCCGAGTTGGCAGAATCCGGCCTACAAGTCCAGCGCAGTCCAGTCTGTGCTTGTAGGGCCAGCGAGTTAAGGACGGTTGACATTTTTAGGTGGTTTAAAAAAATCAAAACGAGTAACGTAACAGTCAAGAGTTCTACTGAGGCGAAATTGTAGGATCTTAGCCATTCGTTTGCATCCGCGTGCTGTCCGTGACAGCTTTCAGGCTACAATGGCAAGTCAAGTAGCTGCAACAGAACATTGGGCCCCCGGAGCCTAAAATATTGATTGTTTTGTCCCTTACAGAAGGTGTTTGCCAGACTCTCGAGTACGGCGTTTGTTCCCAAAGCGTGTTCCATGGAATAGTCTGGTACCCTGCGTGTAAAACGTCTCCCGCGGTTGGATAAGTGTGTCTGAGTCTGCGGGCCACAAGTCGCTTTCGGGCAATCGTTGTCTACACTGGCATTTTAAAGGACCTGAGAAGTCCTGCAGTGAGTAAATCCTATTTCACTTTTTTAAGCCAGTTTCCCAAGCGTACTTGACCTGGGAACAGTCTCCACGTCCATTCCCCCTGTAAACAGCCATCGGACTCAGAGAAACTCTAGCATAAAAGCTTCCATTTGGGACCTCCTCGTGGATGGGGGGTGTTTTCAAGCAAGGTTCCAGCCAGTCCTTGGACCAGACATGTGCAGCACTCATTACATGTGTAAGGAATGTTCGAGACTATCCTGTCAGGTCATCTCGTGTCGCAGGTTGGGGGCTGGGGTTGGAAGGCGCTGCCTCTGGTTGTCCTTCTGTCTGCTTTTGCCTCCTGCAGGCGGTGGCCCAAATGTCACCTTCCTGGGTGGGGGGGTGCCTACCCTGACCCCCAACAGAGGCTCGAGCCTTCCTTCCCAGCACTCTGGGCCACCTTTGCTGGGCTATTTCTGTCCACGGCACTCAACCCCAGCTCACGTGCTCTATGTCCATATATTTTTTAAACACCGTATGCCCCCCTCACTGGGACACTCTGCTCCCAGGGACTTTTGTGTGTGGCGTTTGTCACGGCGCCTGGAACGTTACACGGGTCGTGCACAGTGTTCACGGCACACAGCGTCGGAGGCAGAGCCGGGCTGGTGCCCACACCTGTGCTCCCGGTCGTGCGGTCATAGAGTGAATGTCCGATCTTAGCGTCGTGTGCGTTTCCATTCAGATCCTGCTCCTGGTTTTCAGCAGAGGTTGAGTGGGGACCAGGTTTCCCCTGGAGCCCAGTGGTGGAGACGAAGTGTTGGTTGGTTGTTATTCCTCTATTGTGTTCGGGGGTCCGGGGCTGGTATGGCCACTCTGCAGCCACCGGGGCCCCTCGCTCCCCTTACTCCACCTCCCTGGAGCTCGGGTCCCAGCCCCAGGTTCCCCAGTCGTGACACCTGTGCCGCTGGCCGCGGTGGGGGACGCGATCCATTCTCCCCTACAGAGCCTTCTCGGTGCCCTCCGCCCCTCTGTCCTCGTCCATCCCTGGCTGGGAAACGTAGGATTGAGGACGGGCGTGTCGCCCGCCCCAAGACGCCTGTTCCCTGTTGGCAAAGGGAGCCTGCCTTCCAGTTGGGTGACCCACAGGGTCCGAAAGAGCAGCTGAGGAACTCTGGACAAGCCACTTATGGACGCTGACTCCCCAGCATTGTCACAGGGAAGTGTCCCCGAGCGAGCGGCTCAGAACCACACGAGTGTGTTCTCCGGCCTCCAGGAGGCCGCCAGTCCGAAATCGGGGGTCAGCGGGGCGGGCTCCTCTCCTGGGGGCTCCGGGGGGGTGGGGGGGGAGAAAGCGTGCCGGGGCCTCCGTCCCGGTGTCCACGCGTGGCTGCTACAGGGCCCACAGGGTTTCCCCTGCCCGCGTGGCCCGGGCTGGATCCGAACGCAAAGCTGACTAATCGGGGACAGGCCAGCAGACCTGTCAAGCGTGCATCAGGTGACGCGGGAGCCTCCGTGAGGAAATGCTGCCTTGAGTGTCTCCCGTGGGTGTGACGAAGGGGGAAGTGACACGGGCCGTGTCGTCCGGGGGCACGCTGGCACAGCCTGTGGGTTTGGATTCTTGCCGTCCCTTTGTGTATGGAGACAGGGGTGTGTGGGCGCCTCTCATGGTGGGGGGGGGGCGGTGTTGTGATCTGCTTCAGGGGACAAGGGTCCTGGTGACTGTCCTGATTGTGCTGTTTGCTCAGCCCCCTTCAAGTAATTAGGTACCACATGTAGATGTGTCCCTGGCTGCAGGCGACCCCCCGCTTGTAGGCCCGATGCCCCGATTGGCCTCCTGTTCTCCATGCTTCGGGACGTGTCCTCACTCTGTGTCTGGTAACGACACTGTCAGTGGATGCCTGGCCCACGCCAGCCCAGGGCGATGGCATTTCAGTCCCCACCTCAGTGACATCCGCAAAGACCCTGTTTCCACAGGAGGCCACGTTCCGAGGCTCCAGCTGGACACGACTTTTCTGGGGCGGGGGGGGGTTTCAGTGCTGGATGCAGAATCACCAGGACTGCTGAGTCCTGTGGGCGCAGGTGCTGGCCTGTCCTGTCCGGAAACTGGAACTTTCCGCTGAGAGGTGAGCATGAAACTCCAGGCGCGTCATGAGACTCCTGCTGGGGGGACGGTGTGAACAGGGAGCAGCTCGATTACAGGCAGAGGCACGCACACGCTCGTCCTCGGGACGGGAAGGGAGCTGTCGGACGCGACAGCCGTCCTCCCTCTGTGTCCCGTGACAGAAAGGCAGGAAACCTGTGGAGGGGCGTGCAGCAGGCGGGGGCCTTCTGGGCAGGATGCCGCTCCACTCAGAACCATCCTGCCCTTTCCAGAAGCCCTCGCACCGGGGCCATGCTGCTCGGAGGACCGACCCGTCCCGCTGTTGATGCCGTTTAAGAAACGTGGAATTTTGAACCCCCGATGCCGAGAGGGGCTTGTGGGGCTGAGCCGTGTCCATGCCTCTGGTCCCGTTTCCCGCCGGCTCCCAGGGCAAACCCACATCCTCTCCGTTCACCTGCGCCAACGCAGCTCACTTTCTGCAGCCCGAGGAGCCTGGCACGATGCTGCAGTCTTTGCAGATTAAACCCGACGGAGGGCAGCGTGCTCATTACAGATCACATCTCCTCTCACACGCGTCCACTGACATGACCACAACTCCTGAAGCTTTCTGATCCTGAAATCATTGACGAGGAACACAAAACTGATTTCAAAGCCGTCTGCGTTTTGTGGATAAACCTTAGCATGCTAAAATGTGCCAGTGGACCCGGGGCGCCTGGGTAGCTCAGTCTAAGGGTCCGACTCGTGATCTCGCAGTCTGTGGGTTCAAGCCCCACGTCGGGCTCTGTGCTGACAGCTTGGAGCCTGGAGCCTGCTTCGGATTCTGCGTCTCCCTCTCTCTCTGACCTCCCCTGTTCATGCTCTGTCTCTCTCTGTCTCAAAAATAAACAAACATTAAAAAAGTGCCAGTGGACCCACTGTGAGAACCAGGACCTTGGCTCGCAGCTCTGGGAGGGTGGAGCTAAGGGCCCAGGGCAGGTGCAGACGAAATGCTGGCATTTCTACGCAATTCTGCATGTTCCTCTTACTACTATCTGTTACGTGGCTTGGAAATCTGTGGCCCTAAACCTAAGAAAGACAAAATAGAGTGGATGCAACAGAGACCAGAGTTTTCAGTGAAAATCCACACCAAAGATTTCACACTTTCTGTATTTGGAACCATGAAATTATAGAAGAAAAGCCACACAGCCATTTTATTTTTTTTGTTGTTTTTTTCCCCCTTTGGTTACTTTCTGTTTAAATCCCAGTGGCTTCAGGTGTAGGACGTAGTGGTTCCCACTCTGTGTGACAGCCGGTGTGCATCATAACGTGTGCCCTCCTTACAACTATTTTCTTTCCTGACATATTAATTAAACCTATTTGTTGCTGTGTTTTGACCTATTTTAGTCACTGAATGTAATGGTGTTTGCGGGTGGTATTTTTAGTAAAATAGAAAAGAGGGCCATCTTTGCTTTGGTGATGTATTTCCTCCCTGCATCTGTGAAACTGAGGAGGGGAGCTTGTGAGAGGCCGAGAAAGTCCTGGGGAAGGGGGGATGTGGAACGGGGTTTATCTTACCTCGCTGGCGTCCCTGAGGGTGCTTGTACTGGGGGACACTTCTCAGCTTTTTGTGGTGGTCACGGCTGCCTGGTCTCTTGAACAGTGTTTCCTTCCCAGGCCTACGTTTATGTTTCTTCTTCTTCTTTTTTAAATGTTTTTATTTATTTTTGACACAGAGAGACAGAGCATGAGTGGGGGAGGGGCAGAGAGGGAGACACAGAATCTGAAACAGGCTCCAGGCTCCGAGCTGTCAGCACAGGACGCAGGGCTGGAACTCACGGACCGCGAGATCGTGACCTGAGCCGAAGTCGGACGCTCAACAGACTGAGCCACCCAGGCACCCCCCGTGTTTATGTTTCTTAAATGTTCTCTACGCGCTGAGTCTAAAGGTGCGATTGTGTCACAAGCATTGTCCAACCTTTCTAAGCGTTGTGTCTTCCTACCTGAACGCCAGTGAATGTATTTATACGGATTGAAAAATAGAATCCAGGGGCGCCTGGCGGGCTCGGTTGGTTGAGCGTCCGACTTTTGATTTCAGTTCAGGTCATGATCTCATGGTTCATGGGTTCGAGCCCCTGGTGTTGGACTCTTTGTTGACAGTGCAGAGCCTGCTCGAGACTCTGTCTCTCCTTCCCTCTACTTCTCCCCCATTTGCATTCTCTCTCTCAAAATAAATATACATTAAAAAAGTTTTTGGGGGGCTCCTGGGTATCTCAGTCAGTTAAGTATCCAACTCTTGGTTTCAGCTCAGATCACGATCTCATGATTTGTGACTTCGAGTCCCCAGTTGGGTTCTCCATGGACAGCACGGAGCCTGCTTAGGATTCTGTCTCTGTACCTCCCCCACTGCCTCTCAAAAAAAATAAATAAGCTTAAAAAAAATGGAATGAGTAATCATACTCAGATTAGTATTTAATTGTAACCACGTATAACACATTTTCTTATTTGTTTCAAAAAATAGAACTGTCGTGGCCACTACACAGAGGTGGGAGGTCGGATGGACCCTTCCCTCCCCCACACTTGGCTCCCTAGACAGGCGATGACATGTCCACACGGAGAGGGTGTGAAAAGGCTTATTCTGGGGGCACCCAGGTGGCTCAGTTGTTAAGCGTCGGCTCAGGTCATGATCTCACGGTTCGTGGGTTCAAGCCCCACGTCGGGCTCTGTGCTGACAGCTCAGAGCCTAGAACCTGCTTCGGATTCTGTGTCGCTCTCACTCTCTGCCTTTCCCCTGCAGGTGATTGATGTAGTACTAAGTAGCTAAAAAATACCTGGGAAAAGGTCAAGCTGGTTCATTCAGAAGCTGCTTTACACGCATATAATGTGTCCATTTTTTCTCCATTAAAAGATAATTTTCACTCCTCTGTTTTCTTTTAAAGTTTTATTTATTTAAGTAATATCTACTCCACACGTGGGGCTCAAACCCACAACCCCGAGATCAAGAGTCAGTCACGTGCTCTTCCAACTGGGCCAACCAGACGCCCCTAATTTTTACTTAAAAAAATGTGAACAAGTAGCTCAGTGTATTACCTTTATTTTGGGCTTCCAAGTTTGAGACTTCTGAACTAAATCAGTTGCAGAGAGCTGTACCACCACAGTGGGGTTTGGGGCCTGTCTGTCCCCCATTAGAATATAAGTCTCTCCAGGACTAAGACTACTTTAACCCTTCACTGTTTGCTGTTATACAGTACCTGACACATAGAAGACACATAAATATTGGAGGATGGGTGGGTGCATAGATGGGTGGATGGGTGGATGGATGGATGGAGGGATAGGCAGTGAATGGATGGGTAGATGGATGGGTGGATGGATGGGTGGTGAGTGGATGGATGGGTGGATGGGTGGATGGATGCATGGATGCATGGATGGATGGATGGATGGGTGGGTGGATGGATAGACGGTGAGTGGATGGATAGATGGATGGTAGGATGGGTGGATGGGTAGATGGGTGGATGGGTGGGTGGGTGGATGGATCCATGGATGGATGGATGGAAGGATGGGTGGATGGGTGGATGGATGGATAGACGGTGAGTGGATGGATGGATGGATGGATGGATGGAAGGATGGGTGGATGGGTGGATGGGTGGGTAGATGGATGGGTGGGTGGATGTTGAGTGGATGGATGGGTGGATGGGTGGGTGGATGGGTGGATGGATGGGTGGGTGGATGGATGCATGGATGGGTGGATGGATAGACGGTGAGTGGATGGATGGATGGATGGATGGAAGGATGGGTGGATGGGTGGATGGGTGGATGGGTGGGTGGATGGTGAGTGGAGGGATGGGTGGATGGATGGATGGGTAGGTGGATGGATGTATCGCTTGGTGGATGCATGGAGATGGTGGGTGGGTGGATGAGTAGGTGGATGGATGGATGGGTTGTTGGATGGGTGGATGGATGGGTGGTGGATGGAGATAATGGGTGGGTAGATGGTAAGTTCACATGAGTTGCCACTAGGTGGCAATGTTTTGGTTCTGTGATGACCTCTTTACAGCCCCAAAACTGTCCTCGCAAGGTGGCTCTAAGGGAGGATCACATCAACCACACATGCCCAAACCTCTGTGATCCAGCCTCTCATGTCTGCCCCTTCATGCTCACTAACCCTCCAAAATGCTAGGGGCTAGCGAATCATGAGATTTTCCCTTTGTAAGTACTCTTAGATATTATCTTTTCTCTTCCAATTCCCAAATTTTTCAATCCAACTAAGTAGGGGGGGCTGCCAAACCTTAAGCCCCACAGTGGTGGCTCAGTCCTCAGCAGCTGATTTAGTTCAGATGTCTCAAACTTGGGAGCAAAAAATAAAGATAAGACAACGAGCTACTTGTTCATTAAAAAAAAAAAAAAAAAAAAACAATTTCCCCTAGCAGAGATTTCACACGTGCCCCACTGCACTCACCCATTTCCCAGACTGCACTGCTGACCTGGCAAGCCCGTCCTGCAGGTACATTTACTCTTCACTCCTGGAGGAATTTTCTGCAAATCCATAGGTCTGTCATTTTGATTTCTTTCTCCTCTTGGCCTCAGGCCCAGTTTACCTGGCTTTTCTTCTTACTGTAAGTGGCAGTATTTTTTAATCTGAAAGGCCCAGCTGCAAATCCCATTACAGAGGCCTCTGTGGAACCCAGACGTTTCTAGCTGATGGAATCCTAGCCTTGAACAGTCCTGGAGGCCTTCTCAGCTCTGCCGTATCCAGGCCCGTGCTGGTTACATGCCCGTGCATTTTAGCAATTACTGAAAAAGCACCTTTTCACGTAGAAGTGGACTAAGTGGACTGTAGCCATCATTCATCCATTAATTTGTTCATTTGTCCCTTAAGGATTTACTATGTGTTTATTGCATAGCACCAGGCTTCTTAGTTGTCTATAAAGGTAGGGTATCTAACCCTCAAATATTTGAAATGCAATCGCATCAAGTACAAGAAATCAATAAAACACATGAAATGTATTGTAGTACAGTATAGCGAAACTAAATCGCAGGATTTTTGGCCAGAAAAAATTGAAAAATTATTCTGAAATACAGATTGCTGTAGCACTGAGCCTTTGTCTACAAAATAGGAATGTTGATGCCTCCGTCCTCGGGTAGTATGAAATTCAGGGTGGAGATATATCTGTATCTGTATCTGTATCTATCTATATCTAATATCTAATATAATCTGTATCTATCTATATCTAATATCTAATATCTATGTCTAATAGCTAATATAATCTATATCTGTATCTATATATCTATCTGTATCTATATCTATCTATATATCAGGATCTGTATCTGTATCTACATCTGTGATTTAGTACAGTTCCCAGCACACAGCAGGTGCTCAGTAAATACCAGCTCCCATTCCTGTCTCTGGAATAGGGGTACAAGCCAAGTGTCGTGGGGACACGGAGGTAGGAGCAGCTGACTATAAGTTAGTTCCAAGCACAGTGCAGACCACATACGTGGGAAGTGTGTCCTTCGGGGCCTCTGGGAGCAGATGCTGAGGCAGAGTGAGGAGTCCAGGGGGCTTGCCGGGAAGTCATGTGGATGAAAAACAGAAGGGAGCAGGAAGCATTGCTGGCCGCAGAGCCTCGGACCTCCTTGCACAGGGGACAGGTCTCCGCTTGCTGGACAGGGGCGCTGACCCCGGGGCTGCCGGTGAGACGGGCCGGCCTGGAGACCCCCGGGCCCCGGTGCCCCCCTCCAGGGAGGACTGCGCAGATGCGGGCGACGTGGCCACCGGAGGCCGGCACTAGTGCCCGTGTGGCCGAGGGGCGGCAGAAGTATTCCGAAGGGCAGGTCCGAAGGGAAGCACATGTCTGTAGCCGTCACAAGACGCGTTTTGCTCTGCTTCCTCCCAGACTCACAGGGTGAGTGCTCCTCTGCCCAGGCCCCGCGCCAGGCTTGGCGGCCCTCGGAGACGGACGACATGCCCACCTTGCGGGTGAGCAAAGTGTGTTTCCACCCTGCTCTCCCAAGCTGCCCTGCTCAGAGCCGTGCGGGCGGGGGCTGCCGACTGAGCCCCAGAAGGGACCCCAGGGAGCCGGCCTCGGGGGACGTGTGGATGCTGAGGAGCCCACGCCGGGAAGACACTTGCAACTGGCAGGCTCCAGTCAAAGCGGTGGTGACAGCGGC
The DNA here is from genome assembly GCF_018350195.1 of Panthera tigris. Taxonomy (NCBI): domain Eukaryota; kingdom Metazoa; phylum Chordata; class Mammalia; order Carnivora; family Felidae; genus Panthera; species Panthera tigris. Next base: position 1,038,912 of record NC_056669.1, read on the forward strand.
CGTTTGGACGGCTTCCCACTGACTCAGGACACAGTGCAGGCCCTGCCGGGGCCTCTGGCACAGTGCTTGTCACCTGGGGACATCTGGCACAGCCTGGAGACACTGTGCGTTTGTCCCAGCTGGGGTGACAGGGAGAGTGTTGCTGGTGTCCGCTAGGTGGAGGCCGGGGAGGCGGCTGAACACCCCCTGGGCACAAGCCGGCCCCCAGCACAGAGTGGGAAGCCCTGCCCCTGCCCCTGCCCCTGCCCCTGCCCCTGCCCCTGCCCCTGCCCCTGCCCCTTCTAGGGCTGCGCCGCCCTCCTCCGCCACACTCCGGCCACGCGTCTGCGCTCGCGCCAGACATGCTCACGGCCCCCCTCCGGGGGCGTGTCTGCCTCCCTCCGGCCTCTGTCCCCGCCCCGTCTCTCCAGGGTGGTCGCCACAATGTGTAAGTCCAGCTTTATTTGTTGACTGTCTTTCTCGTCCCCATACTGGGAACTCCAGACACTATCTTCCCATCAACCGGCAAAGTGCCCAGCATTTTGCGTGCGCTCAGACCTCTCGCTGAGCGCATTAATGACGTTATCCAGAAGATGCCCTGGTTTGGAGGGGCTACATCCCAGACGCGTTCAGAGGACGAATGTAGTCATAGTTCAGGGACAGTGTGACATTTGTCATTTAGTTCATTATTGATGCCCACATGTTCCGTCATCAGTGCTTTTTGGGGGCTGTCTCATAATATTTGTTTCACCACGTAGAATATCCCATTTTAAAAGGTGCATCATAAGTGACGTAAGATACGGTCGGCCCTTGAACAACACAGGCGTTAAGTGCGTGGGTCCACTTACCTGAGGGTTTTGTTAAGTAACTACAGTACGTGCCACGGATGTAGCCATCTTCCTCGTCGTTTTCTTTTCTTTTTCTTTTTTCTTTTCTTTTCTTTTTTTTTTTTTTTTTTTTTTGGTGCAAAAAGGTCATTTTATTACGGCATGGGGACAGGACCCATGGGCAGGAAGAGCTGCTTTCCTCGTGATTTTCTTAGCAGCATTTTCTTCTCTCTGGCTGACTCTGTCCTCAGAATGGAGCGTACGAGACGCACAACAGAAATGTGGTTAGTCAGCTGTTTTTGTTACTGGTAAGGCTTCTGGTCAACAGGAGGCTGTTAGTGGTTAAGTCTGGGGGCGTCAGCTGTCGAGTTTGGACCGCCCGGGGGCTGGCGCCTCTCACCCTGCTCCGCTCAAGCGTCAGCTGTAAATGTTACCGTCTTTCGGTGACCTTTCTCGCTCCCACTCGTCCTCCTCCTCCCGGCTCGGGCTCGCTGACTCAGCCCCGTCCGCCCTGGGCACTGGGCTCCCCCTCCGGGCCTCGCCACTCGCTGCCCGGTGCCCGGGCCTCAGAGGGGCTTCCCTGGCCCTGCGTCCAGAAGGGCCCCTGCCCTCTGCGCCTGCCTCTCCTCTTCCTCCTGAGCATGCCCGCCGTCTGTGTGTCTGCCTCGGGCCCCCGACTACGAGGTCAGCTCCCCGAGGGCAGGACTTCTCTCATTCATGGCAGCACCCCTGTCCCTGGACTAGAGTGAATGGGGGAAGAGCTGCATCCTGGGACGCGATACCAGCGATGACAGTCTGGGCACGGCAACAGCTGTGCTGGGCCTTCCAGAAGACAAGTCTCCTCCCGTAAGCACGGCTCCCGTGTTCCCTGCGGCCAAAAGTGTGTTTCAAGCTGCCTTCGGGGAACCTCCCACGTGTCCCACGGTGCCTCCCACCGCCTCCCTGCACCGTCCCTCGTCCCTCGTTCTTCACAGACGAGCGTGATGTCAGGAGCAGTGAGAGAGAGCCCCTGGGCATGGAAAGGACGTAGCTAGTGCTCGTGGCCCCGACCATAGACTTAGATCCACCTCTCAGAACAATGAAGCCCTCTCGCCAAATGTTTACTGCCCTCAGCAACCAAAAAAAACGTACCAAGACTTCCCACACGAGGGAAACTATGTCCAGAGTTTGGAACAATGTCAAAAAGGAAACCTTCAAAATGGCGTTCTAAAGTGTCTTACTGGGTGGCCTGGCTGGCTCGGTCGGTGGAGCAGGCCACTCTTGACCTCGGGGGTGTGAGTTCGAGCTCCACCTGGGGTGTGGAGATGACTTAAATGAATTAAAAAAAAAAGAAAAAAAAAAACTTCAACAAGAAATGAAAGTGTCTCAGCATAATGCAGGTATAGGAGTTGGTTTTGGAAGAAATAGGAGGGTGGTCCCTTCTTCAGCGCTCGCCCGACTCGGTGGGGCCATGTCTCCTTCCTTTTGGTACTAAGTGAGCACTGGCACATCTTCTCTTCTGCTTTACCCAATACTCTCTCTCCCAACAGCCCGTCTGTCCAAACGCCCGTCCGTTTAATGTTGAGCTAGAGGCTGCGAAACCATTAACCACAAACAAACGCAATGACAGATCCAGTACTGGTTAGCAATCAGAGACGTTGAGAAAAGTCACCATTCAAAAAAACCCAAAAACACCTAAAATTCCCTGAACTATCTTGACCTTTTATAACCAACTACATTACGTAGTTTCACATTTACGATGGAATGGTGCTCTGAATTGACTTCAGAATATTTTAATCTCTTTTTTGGAATTTCATGGCCTTTGTGGCTTTGTTAACAAAAGGAAAGAAAAGTAAAAATACCAGGAAGCTGTAGATTATGTTTGTCTTTTTACTTAAAAAAAAAAAAAAAAAAAAAAGAAACAAACAAAAAACCCAACAAACCTGAACCATCACGGGCAGGGTTTGCTTTCTTACCACTAGAAGGTGCCAACAGCCCTGTGAAATGAAAGCTCACCGTTTAATGTAGTTTCAAATGTGACAAACCATATGAAGAAGCCCAGGCGCCCGTGGGGAAATACATTTATATGTTTATTTTTGGAAAATCGATGGATAGTAGTTTGATTTGAAAAGACAACATGTACAAGTCTGTTTTTGCTCTAATGGGACGACACCTAGTCATAAATTTTGTTATTGATGTTCAATCCAGAACAGTAACGCAAAGAAGGAATACACTTTAAAAATGATCTCTTAGACTCCCAAATGTATTAAAATAACCTAAGGCGTACTTTTTCTTTTTTTTTTTAAGTTTATTTATTTATTTTGAGAGAGGTTGAGAGAGGGAGAATCTCAAGTAGGCTCCGCGCTGTCAGCACAGAGCCCGAATGGGGGCTCGAACCCATGAACCCTGAGATCGTGACCTGAGCCAAAATCAAGAGTCGGACGCTTAACCGACTGATCCACCCAGGCGCCCCTGAGGCACATTCCTGAACTCAGTGACAATGCTTCTTAAAATGTATACCGAGGTAAAATATCCCCCAAGTGAGCAAAAAATGAATGGATAATGTGTTCGCCTCGGTGTCATTTAAATAGCGTGTAAGACTTTATCAGGGTAAACACTCACCCAAATGAAGTTGGTCTCTAGATAAGGTCATTATGTGTTATCATTATTTTCTGGTTGTGTGATCTTGGGAAAGAAATGTGACCTCTCTGTACCTCTCAGTTCCCACAACAGCTAGTGGAGGCAGGGACACTTCATAACAACAAGTGAAGCACTTAGAACAGTGCCCGGCACATAACAAGTACTCAAAAAGTATTCGCTGTCGGGGCGCCTGGGTGGCTTAGTGGGTTGGGCGTCCAACTTTGGCTCAGGTCATGATCTCGTGGTCCATGAGTTTGAGCCCCGCGTCGGGCTCTGTGCTGACAACTCAGAGCCCGGAGCCTGTTTCAGATTCTGTGTCTCCCTCTCTCTCTGCCCCTCCCCCGCTCATGCTCTGTCTCTCTCTCTCTCTCTGTCAAAAATAAATAAACATTAAAAAAATTTAAAAAGAAGTATTCGCTGTCCTACATTATCCAAATTGTCTGTATTTTCTGATTTCATGAGTGTGTATGTGTGTATTATCAGAAAAGATGATAAACTTTTGTTGTTGTTGTTGTGTTTTAGACAGCTCACCGGGGAGGAGTTGTTACCATCTATAAAAATAGTAAGTCAATTCTCATTTACCCAGAAAGCGAAGTGGTCATACCTTTCTTTTAGTGTCTTATTTTCTGGCTATTCTAAACGAAGAAATCAGTTACCACATATGGATTCTTTCCAGCATTAGGTTCGTTAGTGTCAATTCAGGCTAAAGGATAAAAACGAAATGGCAGTTAAGGCGTGTCATATAGTACGAGCTCAAAATACGTTGTAGGAGTAAAAAGAGGCAATTAAAATCATAGGGAGCTTTGCGCCACAGCCCTGCGTGGGAAAGCCATTACTTTTGTTTGGAACAAAGACCCTTAGCCAGGTCAGTGTTTGGGTGTGTGGTGGGCACAGGAGCCTGGGCGTAGTCGGGGTCAGTGCTCTACAGAGGAAAGGAGTGGAGTCCACACAGGTCGGCAGGGAGGTGTCCCCGTCACTGTGGGCGGTATGTGATTGGATGGACCCCGCAATTCTGTGAGGTCTATGTGCTCAGGTTGGCGGAAGATGATGAAAAGGCTGGATTTCACGTTTTGTGGGTGCTGGTTGAACAGAGATAGCATGTTGAGATGCAGGAGATAGTTGAGGTATGGAGATCAGGAGACCACACACCTTTCCAGAAATTCATAGACATCTTGGACACCCCCAGGCCGTGCAACGTAAGCTCAGGATGACCCAGATCTCAAGGGACAGGGCCGAGGCGGGGTGCTCCAGCTAGCCACATCCAGATTACATAAAGATGGGGCGCGAGAGGGACAAATACCCGTGTAGGAAGAGAACTGGAGAGTGGAGAGAGAAATCAGTTGTGCTTCTGAAAAATCCAACCACGTTTATATCTTTATCTTTTAACGTTATTAATAGTCACTTTATTTTTTTACTTTTATGTGCATTTATTTTATGCAGGATTGACTCCTGGGTCATAACTCTTTGTTTCTTCAGTTTCCTGTGGGATATCTTTTCTTCTGTGCAACTTCCTCTTCTGGTTTAGGAACAGTCTGCTCTTCTCCCATCAGGATCATCTCCGTGGGGCAGGGAGAGCTCATGGGTGGGTTGATCTGATCGTGAGCCCCGTAAGTTCTGCCCTGCACCTGGGGGCTTTGTTCACCCTGATGTACTCAGTGACCAGAGAGCCTACGTCCCAACCCTCAAGGCCAGCAACACTCTCTGCGTTTGTAAACACGTGCAGTAAACTGGCACACTCTTTTTGGGCCCCCGACGCTGTGGCCAGCCCCACTGTGTGGCCTGGGCGCACCCCCAACTCCACCATCGTGGCACCGGAATGCACGTGCTGCTTCCGTAAAGTCACATCCTTCGGAGTCTAGCTGGGTTTTTGGGTGCGCACACCCCGATGCTCTGGACAGTTTCACGTGTGTTCTTAAAGTGAACACCAAGATCTGAACCTCTTGGTTTGCATGATTTTGTAGGCTTTGCTGGGTCAAGTAAATCGTGACCCACGTTCAGAGATTGCCTCAGGCCGCTTACCCGAAGCTGGAGTAGTCACACTTCCTGCAAATGTAAAGTCTCTCCGGTTCCCTCCCTGCTTCCCATTAGCGGTTGAGTGCACTGCCCAATGCCCCTGGTAAGCAGATATCCCCACTCACAGGAAACGTGGTGCCTTAGGGGGAAGTCCTTTCCAGTTTTGAAAACTTCTGTGGTTAGGAAGTTCCTTGATTGAACCAAAATTTTCGTGCATTCACCTAACAGGTATTTCTTAAGTGTCTGCTGTGTCCCAGGCTCTGGGGGTAGGAGGTCCTCACTTGGAGCAGATTTACCTTGCAGTGCAGAGACCAGGGGAATGAAAGATGTAATCTGTGCCGGGCAGAATCCTGGCAATACTAAGTATCCCCTGTATGGACAGGAGACCCAAGTTAGCGAGCTCTCAGCTTCTAACTGTCTTTACCGATGAGCGGGAGTGGCAAGGGGTAGACCCCTCGGGCACTGGTGTTAACAGGGGGCCGATGTGGGGACACTGGCAAGGCAGATACAGCAGACCCTCCAACAACACGGGTGTGAACTGTATGAGTCCACCTCTACGTGGGTTTTTCTCACTGCAGTACAGTAAGTGCTGTAAACATATTCCCTCTTAACGACGTTCTGAGTCACATTTTCTTTCTCTAGCCGACTTTTACTGTAAGAGTCCAGTACATAACACACACAAGAAATAGGAATTAATCGACCATTTCTGTCATGGCTCCCGGTCAACGGTAGGCTGCTAGTAGCTAAGACGTCTCTAGAGACGTCATTAAAAGCTGCAGGGAGAAAAGAATCTCTTCGTCAAACATTAGGTTGGATTGCACATCAGTTAAAAATCAGTGCCCGTCGGGGCTCCCGGCCAGCTCAGGCGATGGAGCATGTGATTCTCGATCTCAGGTTGTGTGAGCCCCATGTTGGAGGCAGAGGAGACTTTACTTACAAAAAGAATCTGCCTCTTAGGCCAACACGCAGCCAGTTTCTGTCCATTTGGCCACAAAGACGTCGTGAGGCATCGCCAGGTGCATCGATGAGATTCAGACTTGGGCGGCGTCACCAAGCTGACAGCGTTACAAAAGTTAGCATAACAGGAAGTGGGTGGGTCAGGCCTAGACGGTTCGTTAGGATTGCTGACCTCTTCTTCCTTTTCTGAAAGCGTGCGTACTGCCCTCTGCTAATTCATCATAGACTCTTGCTTCAGATGGTGATTTACTCGGAATTGTCTGCAGAATTTCCTTTCTTTCGTTTTTTAAACATGAGAATGATGGCTTATTTTCAGTTCTATTAGTTCGCGTGATCTTTTAAAAATAATTTTGTCGACGAGATATCTTCTGCATGTTTCTTTCTAAGTCATTTGTTCAAGACAAGGAATAAAACTCTTTTAGAGTTGGTACTTGCTTTTTCCAGCCTCCTTTTGTATCTTCACCTCTGTTTTCTTCTTACTAACGTTTGCCCCATTCTGTTCCCATCAAGACCCGGCAGGGGCCAGGCTGGACTGGAGACGCGCTAGCCAAGGAGCTGCTGCTGGAGGAGGGGCCAAGTTGATCGTCTCAGTTGCGAGCAGAGAGGGACGCGAGATGGGTCCAAGCTAGTGTCCACCGGAGGCATAAAGAATTGAATGCATAACAAACAGGAGAAAATGGGGGCTGGAAAGCAAGTCAGGACCGGCAAGCGTGGCATAAGGCCGTGGTGTCAGATTTAGTGGCCACTGGATGCGTGGGCTCCTGAGCACTTGACATGTGGCTAGCACGCTGAGGAACTGAATTTTCAATTAATTTACATTGAAAATTTTAAAGTTTATTTATTCGCTTTGAGAGAGAGAGCACACCTGGGGAGGGGCAGAGAGAGGGAGAGAGAGAATCTCAAGCTGACTCCTTGCTGACAACAGAGAGGCCGACATGGGGCTCCAACTCACAAACTGTGAGATCATCACCTGAGCCAAAATCAAGAGTCAGATGCTTAACCGACTGAGCCACCCAGGCGTCCCTGTGCTGTGTTTTGTTTTTTTTTTTTTAAGTTGATTTATTTATTTTGAGAGAGAGTGTGTGAGCAGGAGAGGGGCAGAGAGAGAGGGTGAGACAGAATCCCAAGCAGGCCCCACACTGTCAGCACAGAGCCCATTTCGGGGCTCAATCTCACGAACCACGAGATTATGACCTGATCTGAAATCGGTAGTCAAATGCTTAACTGACTGAGCCACCCAGATGCCCCAATACGTTGAAAATTTCAAATTGAACCAAGGTAAAACAGTTTCTTCTATTAAATAGAACCCTACTGTTTGATAGGACCGCATTTCACTGTAAGTGATGAGTCGTGGCGAATGTTACTTGATGTGGTAGTATGCCTTGTGGGCAGGTGTCTTTTCTAGGATTACACATGCACACGTCTCCAATCCAGCGGGTGTCAACGAAATGATCTAAGTGTTGTTTCCTATGCACCAATGTAACATCGTAACGTGATTATCTGAATGCTTATGCAGATGGCGCAAGGGATAGTGATACCTATGCAAGCTGTACTTGGTAATTAGATGGATATACTCACTGTTTAATTATAATCATATTATTGTTCTAATCTTACATTTAAGTATGGGCAAAACTTTAAGTTTAAAACTAGGGCATCCTAATGATGCAGAATCACACTGAAGTGCAGAAGTCAGTCCCACAACCAGAGCAGAAAAACAAAAAGGGGGGAGGGGCGCGCCTGGGTGGCTCAGTCGGTTGAGCGTCTGACTTCGGTTCAGGTCATGATCTCGTAGTCTGTGAGTTTGAGCCCCGTGTCGGGCTTTGTGTCGACAGCTCAGAGCCTGGAGCCTGCTTCGGATTCTGTGTCTCCCTCTCTTTCTGCCCTTCCCCTGCTCATGCTCTGTCTCTCCCTGTCTCAAAAATAAATAAAAACATTAAAAATAAAAAAAAAAAAAAGACTGGAAGAAGAGATGCCTCCAATTTCACAGTGAATGACAATTGTAGTCTGTTGTGCCAGAACAAAATGAAAAAGCTCTTTGCTTGGTGTACAATTTTCTCTAATAAAGTAGACAATAGTAGGGACCTTTTTTGCAAATACGTAGTGAATTTGATGTTTCCACTTAATAGTCACAAAAGGTTTGAAAAGAATAAATTAGTTCCTTGAAATCAGAAATAAATATCCAATGAAATATTAAAAATTATGTTTAACAGGATCTGAGTTTGCAATGTAGCTGGATATTAAATGGCTTAGATTCTTGCACAGAAAAGAAAAGCATTTTTAAACTTTATTTATTGAGGTAATCTGTACACCCAATGTGGGGCTTGAACTCATGACCCTGACCAAATTCAAGAGTCTCATGCCCTTCTGACTGAGCCAGCCAGGTGCCCCAAGAAAATAATTTTTAGATGGTGACATGGTAAAAGAAATCATTACAGTTATGGAAACATCGTTATAAATTATTAGAAGAGTAAAAATCATATTTTATAAAAAGTAAAATATTTTTGGTGGAGTCACCAAACAATCGTTCATAAAACACAAGCCTTTTTAAAGAATTTCAAGGGGTGCCTGGGTGGCTCAGTCGGTTGAGCGTCTGACTTCGGTTCAGGTCATGATCTCGTAGTCTGTGAGTTTGAGCCCCGTGTCGGGCTTTGTGTCGACAGCTCAGAGCCTGGAGCCTGCTTCGGATTCTGTGTCTCCCTCTCTTTCTGCCCTTCCCCTGCTCATGCTCTGTCTCTCCCTGTCTCAAAAATAAATAAAAACATTAAAAATAAAAAAAAAAAAAAGACTGGAAGAAGAGATGCCTCCAATTTCACAGTGAATGACAATTGTAGTCTGTTGTGCCAGAACAAAATGAAAAAGCTCTTTGCTTGGTGTACAATTTTCTCTAATAAAGTAGACAATAGTAGGGACCTTTTTTGCAAATACGTAGTGAATTTGATGTTTCCACTTAATAGTCACAAAAGGTTTGAAAAGAATAAATTAGTTCCTTGAAATCAGAAATAAATATCCAATGAAATATTAAAAATTATGTTTAACAGGATCTGAGTTTGCAATGTAGCTGGATATTAAATGGCTTAGATTCTTGCACAGAAAAGAAAAGCATTTTTAAACTTTATTTATTGAGGTAATCTGTACACCCAATGTGGGGCTTGAACTCATGACCCTGACCAAATTCAAGAGTCTCATGCCCTTCTGACTGAGCCAGCCAGGTGCCCCAAGAAAATAATTTTTAGATGGTGACATGGTAAAAGAAATCATTACAGTTATGGAAACATCGTTATAAATTATTAGAAGAGTAAAAATCATATTTTATAAAAAGTAAAATATTTTTGGTGGAGTCACCAAACAATCGTTCATAAAACACAAGCCTTTTTAAAGAATTTCAAGGGGTGCCTGGGTGGCTCAGTTGGTTAAGCGTCTGGCTTCTGCTCAGGTCATGATCTCGCGATTCATGATTTGAGCTCTGTGTTGGCCTATCTGCCTCAGTGCAGAGCCTGCTTCGGAACCTCTGTCCCTCTCTCTGTCTGCACCTGCCCTGCTTGTTTTCTCTCTCTCTCTCTTTCTCAAAAACAAAAAAATAAGCATTAATTAAAAAAAAGAATTTCAAAAATCAGTTGACTCAAAATCTGAAAGATTGCAAGTACTTTTTTTTAAGTTTTAGATGAATCATGTGCAGTTAGTATTCTGGATACATTTCATCTTGAAGGACTTCCAAATCTGTGAAGAAGTATCGTTAACTCGTAGACAAAAATGTCAAACTCTGACATAGATATATTTGAACCTTTTCTGACTATCAAAGAATTTCAGATAAATAGGGAAAAATATTAGTTTCTTCTAACAGCTCTAGCTATGACATAAAAAAAAATGCAGATATATTGGGATTTTAAAACAAGGGACTGATGTTTCCCTCATTGCTTTGTTTTACCATGTGATACATAGTGAAAATATTTTTGCTTAGTTTTCTGAATCAGACTCATGGGAAGTGTCACGGATACAGTTATTGAAATTGTTCAATCTACACATGCAAATGCTGTGATTCAGCACCACTCGATGGGACTGTTGAAGGAAGTAGAAGAAACTGAATTTGATGGTCTTGTGTTGTTTACCAATGCTCATTGGTTGACTTGTAAAGGAATTTTACAAAGATTTACATTGTTGTTAATTCCAATTCAAGATTTTATTTTTTTAATCTATTTTTTTATTTGAGTGTAGGTGACACACAATGTTGCATTACTTTCAGGTGTACAGCATAGGGATTGGACAAGTTTATATTTTATGCTGTACTCACATGTGTGGCTGCCATACTACGCTATGACAATATCACTGACTGTTTCCTATATTGTGCCTTTTATTCCCATGAATAGTTCAAGATTTTCTTGAAACGAAAGGATGTTTGCTGAGCTGTCAATAATCAAAGACAGAACCAGGCAGCATGATTTGTGCGCTCTCACTCAGATCACACTGCATATGGGCAAGCAAACCTTGAAACATCAAGCAAAAGAAAAGCTTACTTTTTTGAAGTTTATTTATTTATTTTGAGAGATAGAGAGGGAAAGATAGAGAGAGAACATCCCAAGCAGGCTCCACTCGGACAGTGCAGAGCCTGATGTTGGGCTTGAACTCAAATACCGTGAGATCATTGAGCTGAAGTCAGATGCTCAACTGACTGAGCCACCCAGGTGCCCCACAAGTCTGCCATATTTTAGCTTATGTGGCAATGTGGTTTCTCTCGGATTAGCCAACCTAAGAAATACCAATTTGCTAGTTTTCTTATATAATCCTAAAAACTGTAGCATATTGTAGAACCCTGTGTAGATTCAGTCAAACATGAAAGACATATCCAAATCTTATAGGGTCCATGATTGGGAAGAATACAATTCCTTGTTTGGTGTTGGCCCTATACCCTCCCAGACTGAACTACAAAGCATTGTGGCCACTCGATATGCTTTTGCTTCAAAGTCAAATCAATTTTTAGAAAAGATGAATGGTTTTGTCAATGTGAATACAAATATGAAAAGAAAATAAGTGTATTTGGTTTAGTTATTTGAAAATTTTAAGTATGTATGCAACAACTTGGGTATGTGAATCTTTTGCAACCGTGAATTTTTTGAAATCTAATACAGTTCAAGTATTTTGATGTAAATTTAGCATCTGGGAAACTCTCTATCTCTCCTTCTATTCTGAGTAACAGCCTTTCTGGAGAGAGCACTCTTGGATGCAGGTTTTTCCCATTCAGCACGTTGAACATATCCTGCCACTCCCTGTGGCCTGACAAGTTTCTGCTGAAAAATCCCCTATTAGCCTTATGGGGTTTCCCATGTGTGTAACTGTCTTCTTTCGTTGCTTTACAAATTTTTTTTTCTGTATCATTACTTTTTCCATTTTAATTACAATATGTCTTTATGTGGATCTGCCTTTGTTGATTTGGTGGAGGGGTGCATTCTCTGTCCCTCCTGGATCTGGATTTCTGTTTCGTTCCCCATATTAGGGAAAATTTCAGCCATTGTTTCTTCAATTAAATTTTCTGCCTTCTTTTCTCTTCTTCTGGGACTCCTGTAATATGAACGTTATCATGTTTGATGGAGTCACTGAGTTCCCTAACTCTATTCTCATTTTGCATAATTCTTTTTTCTCTCTTTTGTTCAGCTTGATAACTTTCCATTACTCTTTCTTCTCAGTCATGAATTCATTTCTCTGCTTCTTCCAGCCTGCTGTTCATTCCATCAAGCGTGTTCCTCATTATTTTTATTGAGCCCTTTATGTCTGCTGTTATTCCTTACCTTTGTGTTCTCACGTGTTTTCCACTCTTTTCTCAGCCCAGCAAGTATCTTTATGATCGTTACTTTAGTTATTTTTGTTTTTTAATGTTTATTTATTTTTGAGGCAGGGAGAGACAGAGTACAAGCAGGGTAGGGACAGGGAGAGACAGAGACACAGAATCTGAAGCAGGCCCCAGGCTCCGAGCTGTCAGCACAGAGCACAATGTGGAGCTCAGACTCATGAACTGCGAGATCATGACCTGAGCCAAAGTTAGACGCTTAACCTACTGAGCCACCCAGGTACCCCTATGATCATCACACTAAATTCTCTCTCAGGCTTGTTACTTATGTCTGTTTTGCTTGGGTCTCTTGCTATGATTTTGTCCTGTTCTTTCATTTCATAATTTTCTCTGTTTCCTCATTTTGTCTGCCTCTCTCTATTTCTGTGTTAAGAAAGTCACCCTCGTCTTTTACACTTGAGGGTAATGACCTTATGAAGAAGAGGTCCTGTAGTGCCCTCCAGTTGTGCTGCATGTGCTCTGCCCTTGTGTCCTGGCCGTTTTATCCTTCAGGCCAGTTGTCTGCAGAGGCTCTCATTGCCTGCTCTGGGCAGTGTTTAGTCCCTGGCCCGAGTGTGATGCATTTTAACTAGAGACTGCTGGTCTGCTTGTAAAATGAGACCTGTCACCACTGCCTCTGGAACAGAATCCCTGCAAAAGTCCTGGGTTGGGAGACACGGTGTGGGCAGGGGTTTGGGCCAGTCTTCTGGGGGAGGGGGCCTGGGAATGAGGCAGGTGTGACTGGGAAGGTCAGTTCCACGAGAGGGTGGGTGGGGAGGGGCTTGGTATATGCAAGTTAGGTAGCTGGTGTGGCTGCACTGGCTCCTGCCGGTGGCCTGTGCTTATGCTAAGGGGTGGGGGAGGGAAATGGTGCTGGTCAGTTCCTTTGTTCCTGGAGGGGTCTCTCTGTGAAGCTGCCTCTGTGGGACGTGCTCTGAGATGAGCAAGTAACCTCGCTGCTGTGGACCCCAGGCATTCTTCAGGGGTCTGTTTCCATTCGTTATGTCTGTGGGCCCTTTATTCTGCCTTCTCTCCAGGAGCAGCACAGTGCATGCCGGGCTCCATTCCCGTCAAGCCTGTTGACTTTAGAACTCCAGGCTTTAAGCCCCACTGGGGGCAAGAACTCATGAAATGCAGCCCCTCTCACTTTCCAAGCCAGTTGCTCTGGGGATCTGTTCTCCCCGTACACTCTCCCGTGTGTTCCTCTGTCTCTCCCCCTTCTCCACCACGGCTCCCTCCCCTCAGCACCTCCTATGATGTTTCTCCCCAAACCACGTCTTTGTGCTTCTTACCTCCTCCACTGTGGGCTCTTCTCTCCCTTTAGTTGTGGGGTTTGTTTTGTTGGTCTTCAGGTTGAGATCTGGGATATTTAGGATGATTTGATAGTTACCTAGTAGTGTTCCTGGGGCAAGGCTGTTATAGCAACGGCGCCCAGGAAGAGACAAGCCACACGCACTCAGGGAATCAGAAAAGATTGTTTATTGCGCACCAAAGGCTGAGCCCCGAACCTTGGCGTCGGCCTCCTTTTATGGCTGGGATGGTAGGGTGTTGAGAGACAAAGAAAAAGGGCAGGGGGCCCTTATCAGTGGTGCTACCCAGGCAGTCGGTGGACACAGGAGGTAAGCAAGATTGCAGAAGCCAAAAGTCTGCAAGGGGAGTGTCCAGCCTTGCGCATCTGGCTGGCCCCTTTTATCTTGTTTTTACTCGCTTTTCTTCTCAAGGTGAGCCTAGGGTACTTCTACTCCACCCTCTTCCCAACTCCTAAATTAAGCATCTGATTTAAGATGTGCTGTAAGCATATAGATCTTGAAAATGTACTATAAGATACATGGTAATACGAAATATTTTTGTATTGATTACATGTTGCGATGATAATCTGGATATATCGAGTTAAATAAAATATATAATGACAATTTCACTCTTTTTACTTTTTAAAAAATATGGTTAGTAGAAAATTTTAAATTATGTATGTGGCTCACATATTTCCACTGGACAGCGTGAGTCTAAGGCTCTGGTTGATAACCTACCTTTTATACGTACATGGTGTGTGCAACCAGAGGCAGAGTGGACAATTTTATTTATTTTTTGGTAACGTTTTATTTATTTTTGAGAGAGCGAGCGAGCGTGAGCGGGGGAGGAGCAGAGAGAGAGGGGGACAGAGGATCAGAAGCGGGCTCTGCACCGATGTGGGCTTGAACTCACAAACCACGAGCTCACATCCTGAACTGAAGCTGGACGTTGAACCAGCGGAGCCACCCAGGTACCCCAAGCGGCGGAGCGGACAGTTTTAAACCTTTACATTCTGTCGAATGATCAGCTCAGAAGTGAGGCGCATTATCCTGCTGGCACAGGTTTACCAGTTGGCTCTCTTCCACTGTGGTCCATTTCCTGCTACCAACTGGACATCACTGGGAGTTGGGAAGAGGTGCTTATGACCGGCCCTCACCAGCAGGCGGCCCCTGGCTTCAGCACACGGGTCAGGACCATCCATCACCATTCACTGCTTCTGCGGTCTGTTGCGCAAAGTTCAACGACCGGAGGTCTAGTTTAAATATTTGTCAAATGAATGAATGCTCTGCTGGCTACCCATCTCCTGTGGTTAATTTTTTCTCGAACTTTTAACCTTTCTGGAATGTACGTTCCTCAAGCCGAGGGGAGATGTGTGACTACGGCAAGCCTTCTCCTCCTTGGCCATCATGGTGAATGTGTTGTGGTGTCCAGATCTGCCTCCAGCGCTGAGTCCCTCACTGCCCCAGTTCTGGGGGTGCCACCTGCTGGCGGTGCTCAGGGGAAGACCTCTGAGGGGACAGTGAGGAGCTGAAAGGTGTCATCTCTGAGGGTGACATCCCATAACCCACCTGCACACGGTCTCCATCTGAAGGTCTCCTTGCCAAAGAATGCAATCTACAATAGCTATATTAAAAAAAAAATAGGGGAGTCAAGGTGGCTCAGTGGGTTAAGCGACCAACTCTTGATCTCAACTCAGGTCTTGATCTCAGGGTCGTGAGTTCAAGCCCCACGTTGGGCTCTGCACTGGGTGTGAAGTCTACTTAAAAAAAAAAATCAAAGGGCGCCTGGGTGGCTCAGTCGGTTAAGCATCCACCTTTGGCTCAGGTCATGATCTCACAGTTTGTGGGTTCAAGCCCCACGTCGGGGTCTGAGCTGTCAGCACAATTCAAATTCTCTGTCTCCCTCTCTGCCCCTCCCCCGCTCATGCTCTGTCTGTCTGTCTGTCTCTCTCTCTCTCTCTCTCAAGAATAAATAAACATTGGGGCGCCTGGGTGGCGCAGTCGGTTAAGCGTCCGACTTCAGCCAGGTCACGATCTCGCGGTCCGTGAGTTCGAGCCCCGTGTCAGGCTCTGGGCTGATGGCTCGGAGCCTGGAGCCTGTTTCCGATTCTGTGTCTCCCTCTCTCTCTGCCCCTCCCCCGTTCATGCTCTGTCTCTCTCTGTCCCAAAAATAAATAAAAAAAAAAAGTTGAAAAAAAAAATTAAAAAAAAAAAAGAATAAACATTAAAAATTTTTTTTTAAAACAAGAACATTGCTCTTTTCTCTCAACATCCTTTTGTGTTTTACTTCATCAGCCCGTTCTTTCGCGTTGACTACAAGGAATCTGTTACATCACCTCTGCCTTAAAAGAGATAACATGGACCAACAAGGTAAGTCCAGAAGTTCTCTCTGAGAACATTCCTAAAAAACCAAGGTTCTTATTGGCATTTGGAAAGGACTTTTCAAATATGTCTGGAAGTCCTCTGTTCCTGAATACTCACTGGTAGTTTCTGTTTGGCTGTGGCTTAATGAAGCAATTGCCACCTTAAATCACTGAATCTGGGGCTATGAGTCTTTGAAAATTTCTGGGGAAGTCTCAGCCACTACATCTTTATCCTGGATTTTCCCTGTCTCTTTGCTCTCTCTCTCTTTCTGGAATTAGGCAAACCTTTGGTGTCTTCGTCTCTCTGTGCTGCAGTCTCCACAGGTTGTGTATCAAGTTCGTTCATTATCTCCGTCAGCAGTTTAATGATTTCATTATGGTTTTTGATGCAGTGATTATTTTTCAGTTACTGCAGGTGCTGTCCTGTCCTTTTACCAATCTGCCTGTTTATTTTTTATAATCTGTTGCTCCTTACCCATGTTTTCAATTCCCTCTTTCATTTCTTTTAAAAAAATATTTATTTAATTAATTCATTTATTTTGGGAGAAAGAGAGTGAGCAAGCAGGGGAGGGGCAGAGAGAGAGGGAGAGAGAGAATTCTAAGCAGGCCTCTGCACTGTCAGCACAGAGCCTGATGCAGGACTCGAACTCATGACCTGAGCCGAAACCAAGAGTCGGACGCTTAACCAACTGAGCACTCAGCGGCCCCCCTCTTGTATTTCTTTTTTTTTTTTTTTTTAATTTTTTTTTTTCAACGTTTTTTAATTTATTTTTGGGACAGAGAGAGACATAGCATGAACGGGGGAGGGGCAGAGAGAGAGGGAGACACAGAATCGGAAACAGGCTCCAGGCTCCGAGCCATCAGCCCAGAGCCTGACGCGGGGCTCGAACTCACGGACCGCGAGATCGTGACCTGGCTGAAGTCGGACGCTTAACCGACTGCACCACCCGGGCGCCCCCCCCCCCCTTGTATTTCTATAAACATATTGGGTGTACTTTTTTTTTTGCATCTGATGACTCTGGACGTCTTACGACCCTTACATGGAAGCTCATATTCACTGCGGCTCTATCAGTGGGTTTTTGAGACCCATTCTGAGGATGCATTCCTCCAGAAAGAACTTGAGTTTGCTTCTGTGAGGCAACTTACTTTTTTTCTACGGTCGTATGATGTTCCATGGTCCAAACATCATTTATTTAATTACTGCTCTACTGACAGACTTGGGGGAGGGACATACACGTGCTGTGTATTTTCCTCTTCTTAGTACGGGTGCACGTTGGGTTTGTTTTTCGCAGGTGGGGTGGTGGGTTCTGAACCACAGAGGCCACGTGCCGTGTTCCTTGTGACTAATGGTAAAAGTCAGACACTAACTTGGCCTGAGAAGCAGCCGTCCTAAAACGACTGTACTGATCGGGCATTCTGAAAATCATCATGAAGAACCACCCTGTCTTTATATCCGACGGCACCAACCTCTCATAATGAGAGCTAAAGTGGCCGAGCCCTTTCTGTCTGGGGCCAGACACTCTTCTAAGTGCCTCACAACATCAGCCCTTTTTTTCCTGACAACACTGTGGAGGGTCGTGTGCCCCCGTAGCCGAGGGCAGGTGGGCGCCCGGCGGGTGACTCACTGCAGGCACCACTCCGTTAGGCTGTCCAGCAACAGAGGCTGGCATGGGGATTCAGGGCCACGGGATCTGTCAAGTGTCCTGCTCTTCAGGGAAGCCTGTAGCAAGGGAGGGGAGGGGATCCAGCAGGGAGGGTGAGCCGAACAAAGACAGGGTCTGGCCTCCCCGGGTCCACAGGGGAAGAGCGGGGAGGCAGTGGCAGCAGCTGTGGTCGTGGTCTCAGACTCACACCGACCGAGGGTAATGCTCCAGGTGGGTCAGAGGTGTCCCCTGTTGGCAGCTTTGGTGCCTCTGGGATTCAGGTGCACAGGGTGGTGGAGGGGGTCTGGGCTGGGCGCCGGTGACGTCTGCGTCACGTGGTGCCACGTGGCTACGGAGGGGAGAGCGGAGTCCGAAGCCGGACAGCCAGCTGCGGACTTGCACTGCTGTCCCTCCGGGGCCTGCCGTCGCCTCTGCCACGGCTCCCTCCGCGTGCCTCAAGCCCCGGACTCGCCAAGCCAAGTAGGCCTCCGGCTCCCTAGACGGTTTAGGTTGTTTTGTTTGGGGAAGATTTTACGCCCCTCGGTTCAGAGGTTGCAGGACCGTTTCAACAACAAATCTTGGTTCTCCTGCTCCCGATCTGGGAAGGCGCCTCAGTGCACACTTTGCATGTGCCCGAGGCCAGGACCAAGGTGCGCGACCCGGCCGGCCAGCACCTCCTGGGCTTTTGTACCTACCCTATGTGTCTCTCTTGCCCTCCCAGTACCCCTGAGAGAGGGGCTGTGATCCGACCCCCTCTCTTCGGACAGCAGAGCAGGCGTGGCCCTGAGGGTCCTGTGGAATGGATCGCTTCAGCTTTTAAAGTTGCTGCCCCTTAGACACGTCCTCAAACCTTCGTAGGCACAGATTCAGGGAGCCTGGGGAGCTTTGCGAGCGGGGAGACCGGTCAGCACAGCGCGCTCCCACACACACCCACACACACCCACCCACACACCCACACACACACACACACACACCCACACACACCCACACACACACCCACACACACACACACACACACCCACACACACACACACACAGTATTTGGATGCACTCTCTCTCCCACAACGTTGTCCAGTCTTCTTCGCCCAGTTCCTCTGCCCTAAACAAGCTTCCCCGGGTCCGAGAGCGTTATCTCCTAGCCAGCAGAGGAGACTGTCATCGCCGGCATCACCTCCCGCAAATGGATCACGTGTTCAGCTGGTTTGGCCCGTGTAAGAATCGGTCTAGTCCGGGAGCACACGCCTACTGTTCTTTTGCTTCTGTTGTGAATGAACCTGCTTTATCTCCCTTTGCACCGAAGCCCAAATCCGTGAGAGCCACTAACTGCTTACGCCCCGACCCGCTTCAGAGAATTGTCCGCGGCTGATGCGAGTCTGCGGCCACTGCCTGAGGCCTCCTGGCTGTGAAATTCTGCCGGTGACACTGACTTCGTGGGATCGAACAGGGTAAGTGTGTTTCATCACATCCTTCTCTCCGGTCGCCGACACAGCAAGTGTGTTTAGTATAAACTGTTGACTTTTAATCAGCTCTCACCTCCTCTACCGAATTTAAATAGTTTGTGCTAGCTGTGCTCTATGTTCCTGGTATCTTAATTATTCCACTTCCATTTTCCTCTTGTTTCTCTCCTTTTCTACCCTCAACTAAAAAATCCTGAACGTAATATTAGGAAATGAAATCCAGCAATACATAATAAGGCTATGAGATCCTGAGCAAGTGGAGTTTATCCTAGAAATGCAGGGTTGGTTTAATACTCATAAATAAATCAAAGCAATTCTCCATATTGACAGAATAAACAGAAAAAAAGAAACCTCCTCAATCAGATAAAGAATATCTGTGAGAAATCTACGGTTAACATCACTTTTTCCCTGAGTGAGGAATAAGGCAAGGAGGTTGACCCTAATCAAGTCTCATCACCATTGTATGAGAGGTCCTGACTTGTGCAATCAAGCAAGAAAAAATAAATGAAAGAAAGGAATACAATTGTTTTTATCTATTTTAAAAAAATATTTGGACATTTTTTTAAACATGTTTATTTTTATTTTTGAAAGAGAGAGAGTGTGAGAGAGGGAGGGGCGGGGGGGGGGGGCAGAGGATAAAAGCAGGCTTCAGATGACAGCACAGAACCTGATATGGGTCTCAAACTTATGAGCGCTGAGATCATTATGTGAGCTGAAGTCAGATGCTTAACTGACTGAGCCACTCAGGCACCCCTGGAAATTCTTTTTTTTTTTTTTTTTTTGTAACTTTATTTATTTTGAGATAGAAAGTGCAAGTGGGGGAGGTGCAGAGAGAGAATGGATAGAGGGAGAAAAATCCCAAGCAGACTCCGTGTTGTTAGTGCAGAGCCCAACAGGGGTTCAGACCCATAAACTGTGAGATTAAGACTTGAGCCAAAACCAAGAGTTGGATGCTTAACTCACTGAGCCACCCAGATGCCCCTGTTTTTATATATTGATGACATGATAGTTCGCTAAAGAAAATCCGGAAGAATCTAAGGATTGGCTACAATAAGTGAATTTAGCAAGGTAGCAGGACAAAAGATCCTTATACTAAAATTGATTTTATTTCCACTTTCTAACAACAAATAACTGAACACTCAGTTTAAAAATAATATTACCGGGGCGCCTGGGTGGTTCAGTCGGTTGGGCGTCCAACTTCGGCTCAGGTCATGATCTCACAGTGCGTGGGTTCGAGCCCCACATCAGGCTCTGTGCTGACAGCTCAGAGCCTGGAGCCTGCTTTGAATTCTGTGTCTCCCTCTCTCTCTGCCCTTCCCTACTCACACTCTGTCTCTCTGTGTCTCTCAAAAATAAATAAACATTGAAAAAAATTAAAAAAAATATTACCAACTGGAAATCTAAATTAAAAAAAATACTATTTACAATAGCATAAAAATATAAAATATTTAGGAATAAATGTAACAAAAGGTAAGATGTTTGTACTGAACACAAGGAAATTAAATAAGACAGTGGATGGAGGGATATACCATGTTCATGGATTACAAGACTCAGTAACAGGGCACCTGGGTGGCTCAGTCAGGTAAGCATCTAACCCTTGGTTTCAGTTCAGGTCATGATCTTATGGTTCATGCGTTCAAGCCCTGCACCAAGCTCTGCACTGACCGCATGGAGCCTGCTTGAGATTCTTGCTCTTTCCTCTCTCTGCCCCTCCTCCCCACTCTCTCTCTCAAAATAATAAACATTAAAAAAAGAAGACTCAATAACGTTGACATCAGTACTTCTAAAATTGACCTATAGATTGAACATAATGCTAATCAAATTCCTGGTAACTTTTAAAAAGATATGCACGGGCTCCTGGGTGGCTCAGTCAGTTGAGCATCCGACTTCAGCTCAGGTCATGATCTCACAGTCTGTGAGTTCGAGCCCTGCGTTGGGCTCTGCTGACAGCTCAGAGCCTGGAGCCTGCTTCCGATTCTGTGTCTCCCTCTCTCTCTGCCCCTTCCCTGCTCATGCTCTGTCTCTCTCTGTCTCAAAAATAAATTTAAAAAATTAAGAAAAAAAATTAAAAAGATATTCACAATTCTAAGAATTATACAAAAATTGAAAGGACTCAAACAAGATAATTTTGAAAAAAAAAAAAAGTTTGACTAATGGTATTTGGTATCACTGCTTATTTTAAACATACAGTGACCTATACAGTATGCTATTGGCATAAAGATAGACAAATAGAGAAACAGAACACAATACAGTGTCCAACAAAAACCCCTCCACATGTAAGTTCAATCGATTTTTGACAAAGACATCAAAGCAATTCAATGAGGAAAAGAGTCTTTTCAATAAACAGTGTTGGAACAATATTTAGAAAAAAAAAAAAAAAAAGAGGGACACCTGGGTGGCTCAGTTGGTTAAGTGTCCAACTCTTGATCTCAGCTCAGGTCTTGGTCTCATGGCCACGAGTTCAAGCCCTGTGTTGGGGTCTTTGCTGGGTGTGAAACCTACATATCTACGTATCTATCTATAGCATGCATTTATATATATATATATATATATATATATATATATATATATATATATATATAAAATGAACCTAGGCCCTCAACTCACACCACATGCAAAAATTAATCTGAGATATATCATAGTCCTAAGTGTAAAGGTTAATATCACAGCTTCTGGAAAAAAAACATAGAAGAAAATCTTTATGATCTTGAGGTAGGTAATGACTTCTTAAATGGGATATAAATTGTACTCTACATAAAAGAAAACATTAACTTAGGCTCCATCAGAATTAAAATATTCTACTTATTAAAAGACACTGTTAGTAAAGGCAAGAGGCAAGCCACCAACTTGTAGAAAATATTCACAATGCGCACAACAAAGGACTCATATGCAGAATATGTAAAGAATTCCCTTCAGTCAATAATAAAAAGTCAATCGATTTAGTTTAACATGTTTTTTAATGTTTACTTATTTTTGAGCGAGAGAAACAGTGTGTAAGCCCGGTAGGGGCAGAGAGAGAGAGAGAGAGAGACAGAGAGAGAGAGAGAGAGAGAGAGAGAGAGAGAGAGAGAGAATCCAAAGCAGGCTCCAGGCTCTGAACTGTCAGCACAGAGCCCGATGTGGGGTTTGAACTCATGAACCGTGAGATCACAGACTGAGCCGAAGTTGGACGCTCAACCAACTGAGCCACCCAGGCGCCCCACTGATTTAGTTTAAAAATAGAAGATTTGAACAGTCACTTCACAGAAGAGGAGATCGAAGTCATGAAGGCGCATATGAAAATATATTCATCATCAATTACCAGGGAAATAAAAATTAGAAGCATAATGAGATACCGGGACATACTCCCAGGAAGAGGTCAGATGTAGAAAGTTAACAATTCCAAGCCTAGGAGGGATGTTCAGCACGTAGAGTTGTTACACATTGCTGGCAGGGTGTAACGTGCCGCAAACGTTTTGTAAAAGCTTTTGGCAGTTCCTTGTGAAAACAAACACGCACCTACCCCACGCGATTCCGTGTCCAGGCGTCTATAAAACAGAAACGAATCCATAGAGTCGCACAAAGACTCAGACCAAAATGTTCATAACTTCACTCTGCATCAGGGGTCAAACCAGGAAATAACCCAAACGTCCACGAGCAGGAGAATGAATACACAAATGATGGTAACAGATACCATTTGTCAGTAAAATGAACAGACTGCTAAGATGTGGTACAGTGTGGATGAAACTACAAATAGTTAGTGAAAGAAGCCTTTATGAGTACACACCACACAATTCCACTTCTGTGAAGTGTGAGAACAGACAAACCAAAGCTGAGGCAGAAGATACCAGAACAGTGCCTGAGGAGGGGGGCCGGGCTATGCAGGTAAGTATTGACCAAAAACAGGCATGGAGGAATTTCCTGGGGTGGTGGGAAAGTGTTCTTGGTATCGGTCTGGTTGGTGGTCCCCCAAGTATACACATTTGTTAAGATTCATGAGTGTGCACGTAAGATGTGTGCCCTTTGACTGTGTAATGTAAATTATATGGGCAAAGTACTGTCAGGACAAAGAAATCAAAAGTAAGCCACCATGTATGAGGGCAGCGTCATCACTTCGTCTACACTAACAGACACTTCCAGGTAAACTTCTTCATTAGCACTTGTTCAGGGCTGATCTGTGTTTTATTTGCAAGTTACGAAGTTGCCAACAGACCAGGAAATCCCCAGCGTTCACAGTGACTCTCGTATTTGCTTTGGAATCAGGAACACCATGCCCCTCTGTTAGATTTCACTTTTACTTTCAGTTCTAGACTCCGGGGCACAATTTCTATGTATCTCCTTAACTAAAAATGTACTAACTTAGAGTGAAATACCCTTGGACTGGCGCTGAAGTTGTTAGAGCACTTACGACCACGTGAAATTCCTTCCAGAGAGGGAGTATTTTTTTCATCATGATCGCCCTCAAGGGAAACAGATATTTTAAGCTTGATTTAAATAGAATAGGATAATGAGAACACACCGCAGTTGAGAGTCCTAGAAGTTCCAAACCAGGAATGGGGTGAAC
This sequence comes from Panthera tigris, assembly GCF_018350195.1. Lineage (NCBI taxonomy): Eukaryota > Metazoa > Chordata > Mammalia > Carnivora > Felidae > Panthera > Panthera tigris. The sequence continues at coordinate 1,062,420 of NC_056669.1, forward strand.
ACGCTTCTCATACCCTGCTTAGACATGGACAGAAGAAAGCTGTTGTAAACCAGATACTAATGGCCTCGTGTGTCTATCTTGTCATTGTCCTGAAGCATTTCCTCGCTTCCTTCTGTGTGTACAAGAGGACTGGAGAGAAAACATATTTAGGTGATGTTTGGGTGCTGCAAGGAAAAGTGGAGTTTTTATAGAAAATAGTTGGGATGTTCACAGAGTTGGGAGGGAAAAGGTAAGTTATGTTTCACTATTTAAAAAATGGGTGCAGGTTTAGGAGAGGGAGGGTCCAAGTGGATACACTGAGTCCGTTTCTGTCATTCAGTCAACAGAGGTTTATTGAACACTCCCTATTTACAGGTACCCTGCTTGTACTAGAATAGTGTGCTGAACAAAATACATGCAGCCTTGCTCCTGTGCACCTTAGATTATAGGAAAACAATTATTTTTAAAACATCAATCACTGGGGAGCCTGGGTGGCTCAGGAAGTTAAGCATCTGATTCTTTGTGTCAGCTCAGGTCATGATCTCATGGTTTGTGGGCTCGAGCCCCACATCCGTGCTGACAGTGCAGAGCCTGCTTGGGGTTCTCTCTCTCTTCCTCTCTCTCTCTGCCCCTCCCCTGCCCATTTTCTCTCTCTCGCTGTCCCTCCTAAAATAAGTAAGTAAACATTTTTTAAAAATCCATCGTTAAAGTTGCGTGAAATGTTGCGGAGGAGACGTGGCGATGCACTCCGGGGCCTGGCAGGTAGGTCTCCTCTCCACTCTCACTGTGCCCGAAGCACCCGGGAAAGCCAGTCCCACTGGGACTCCTCAGGCCGCTGGTCGTTCAGTTGGGACAGGTACTCCCTTGGGCAGGCTCACCACGTCTTCACAAAGATTAGGCCCAGGCAAGTGGGAACTCAGTGTTAAAGGAATTGACAGCCTGGTGCTTCAAGTCCACAGGGGGCTCTTCCTAAACCCGATCAGCCTGAAAACCAGAGCTGCGAAGGGGGCCAGGCTGTCCCGCCTTGTCACCAACCTGTTCACCGTGGGGCTCTCTTCTTGAAGAGAAGGCTTCGTGCTCACCCATCTTGGCTTGTAAAATAGCGTCTCACCCCAGGTGTAAAGTCTTCCTGAACAATTGGAGATAATTGGCATTAGTGCTGAGAACATGGGGTGACTCTCAAATCTGGGTATAGAGCTGCCAGATGAAATCTAGGACAGCCAGTTCGATGTGAATGTAAGATAATCAATGAATAAGGTATTGTATGAGACAAACTTATGCCACCAAATTATTTGTTGTTTTATCTCAGATTTAAATTTAACGAGGTGTCCTGTATTTTCATTTGCTAACTCTGGCAACTCTCTCTGGGAACAAAGCGCCTGTGGTTTCCAAGTCACTGATTTCAACAAAATTGACTTGTCTGCTAGTAACTAAATTTTTTCATTAAAGATCATTAAAGGATTTTGGAGGTATGAAACAGAAGGTCAAAATATTGTGAAAAATTGACAAATGACATTGTTCTGGTCCTATCTATACTTACTTATGTAAACAAGGTTTTCAACACTTAGAATCTTTAGCAATAAAAGGAGCAGAATCTATGCTGAACCCTATTATAGTTAGTAATAGGTAATACTGATGAACACACAGTTGAACATTGTTCAAATATAAGCTGACACCCCCACTGAGATTGCATTTATAGTAGAGTTTTACTTTTTATATTTAGTAATTATCAACATTTGTGATCTACATTTTTTAATTTTTAAATCTTTAAAACTATTTTAAAGTTTGTTTATTGAGAGAGAGAGAGAGAGAGAGAGAGAGAGAGCATGCGCGCAGGTGAGGGGCAGAGAGAGGGGGAGAGAGAAAATCCCAAGCAGGCTCTGTGCTGTCAGTGCAGAGCCCGATGCAGGGCTCAATCCCACGAACCATGAAGATTATGACCTGAGCTGAAATCAAGGGTCATTCGCTGAACTGACTGAGCCACCCAGATGCCCCTGATCCGTATTGTTTCGACCAACTGTATAATAAGTATTGAAACTAGTATCAGTAATGCAATCAAAGAGAAATTTTTAACACTTAGAGCCTTTTGATCACAGGAAAAAGTAATTTCAAGTGTTATTTATTTATTGAGAGAGAGAGAGAGAGAGAGAGAGAGAGAGAGAGAGAGAGAGAGGATCCCAAGCAGGCTCTGTGCTGTCAACACAGAGCCAGAGGCCGGGGGTTGGAACCCATGAACTGTGAGATCATAACCTGAGCCGAAACCAAAAGTCAGACACTTAACCAACTGAGCCCCCCAGGTGCCTTGCTTGGAAAAAAACGAATTTCAATTTATACACATTTTGTTTCAGAAATATGTGCCAGGGTGATCATAAAGCTGTCCCTTGCAAACATGTATGGAAATACTGTGGAGGCACCAGAAACTAATATAACACTGTATGTTACCTATATTGGAATAATAAATAAAATTAAATAAAAATCTGTAGGGGCAGTAAAATGTTCAAGGACAAAACGCAACGCTATAATATTTACAGTTATTGAAGCCGAGCTGATGTTTAATGGACGATGGTGGGTATCGAATGGCTGGCTGTGGTATTTGTATTCGACCAATCGGTTGAAAAGAGGGCCGGATCCATTGTGTTCCAAAATACCTATGTCTGCATTCTGCAGGTGCTTCGCAACCGTGACAACTTTTATGCTTTTTTTTTTTTTAATTTTTTTAACGTTTTTATTTATTTTTGAGACAGAGAGAGACAGAGCATGAATGGGGGAGGGTCAGAGAGAGGGAGACAGAATCGGAAGCAGGCTCCAGGCTCTGAGCCATCAGCCCAGAGCCCGACACGGGGCTCGAACTCACGGACCGTGAGATCGTGACCTGAGCTGAAGTCAGACGCTTAACTGACTGAGCCACCCAGGCGCCCCAACTTTTATGCTTTAAAGTTAACAATGTCCAGAGGAGTTTCGTGTTTCAAAAATCCTCTTGGTGGCTACAAGATCAAAAGCATATAACGCCCACAAAAAAGGTTTTCAGTCACCTCCAAGATGAGTTGAAAATGTCTTGCCAGGTTTTGAACCGGGCAGGGTCGGAAGTGGACTGCGATTTCCCCGTGACATAAACTCAGTCACGTCGGCCCCTTCCAGCTGGAGCCCCGACTGCCCTGGGCGGCCGGAGCCACCGCATCCTGAAGACGCCCCAGCCCGTGCTGACTGTGCCGAACGGAACGGGCGTCCGTTTTGTTTCCACGGGAGGAAGAATTCCCGAATAACGTTACAGGATTTCCTTTGGCTCCTGATCATCTTAGCTGTGCTGGAAGGCGGCGCAGTCAGTTGAGCGCCCCCATCCATCCGGTACCCGGCAGGCGCCCCCCCCCCCCCCCCGCGTGCGCCGGGCAGCTGGAGGGACGGCAGGTGCACAGACCCCGGTGTCCCGGAGAGGACCGCCGTCACCGAGAGCTGTCCGGTGCGGGACAAGAGCCTAAAGGAAGGGACTTTTTTTTTTTTTTATAGCCAGGCCCACCCTAGTTACAAAAACAACCAACCAGGCGAAGACAAACACGCGCACACACACCTCGCTACCGGAAACGAAGAAGGCCACGCCGCCGCCCCAGGCACTGCAGCTAGGCCCACGGGGAACCCGCGCTTCCGCCCGCGCCCTCGCTCCTGCGACCGCCGGCGGGGACGCGCGACCGGGCCGACCCCGAGCACGCGGCCGCTGCCCGGGCGCGAGCGCGCGGCGCCGGCTCTCTGGAAGGCCGCCCGGCGGGGTGGCGCCCGGGGTCGCGGAAATCCCCCGGGGTGGGGGCGGGGAGGGCTGGCCAGGCCGCGGTCAGGGGAAGCGCGTGTGGTTACCGCCCCGGAGTTCCCCGTCGTCCCGCGAGGAAAGCACCGGCCGCTGCACGGACGGGCGGGGGGCGGGGGGGTCGGCGCCAGGCGCTAAAAGGCGGCGACGCCCTGCGGCGCGCCCCGGAGCCGGGCGACGGCGGCCACCCGACGACGCGGCCGGCACGCGCGGGGCCTCGGGGCGGCAGGTGCGCGACGGGCCGCGAGGGCGCGGGGGCGTGGGTGCGCGGGCGCGGACCTCCCCCGGGGCGGCAGGAGGTAACGGGTCGCCGGGCGCGTGCGTGCGTGCGCGCGCGCGCGCGGGCCTCTCCTCGGGCGAGGGGCCCACGGGGCAGCGGGTGTGCGGGTGCGCGGACCTCCCCTCGCGCGGGCGGGGGGTTCACGGGGCGTGCGGTGGAGCGCGAGGGTCGAGGCCCCCCCCCCCCCCGCCAGCCCCTGCCGTGCGCACCTCCGCGCCAGCCAGTGGAGGGCCAGTGGGGTGGGAGGCCCTCGCGGCCGGGGTGACCCCAGGGCCAGGAGGTGTCCCCGCGCCTCGGTGGATGCCCAGTGAGCTGCGGGACAGGGCGCCCCACAACTTGGTAGGGAGGCCCCAGTCGAGTCCTGCTCAAACCCGCGGAGGAACGACTGTTGGAATGTTCGCACGTGGTGGCACAGAGAGTAGATTTCTGGTCGTTTCCCCGGTGGTCGGTGCCGGGACCCTGTAGACACCTTGAGTGAGTGGTTTGGGGTTCAAATCTCACGGTCTCCAGAAAGGGGTACCGTTATTATCTCCGTGGACAATGAGGGAACTCAGGCTCAGGGACGTTTTCTGGCCCAAGGGCACCCCTCCGGTCTCGGTTACCTGAGTGGAAACGTAGGATGCCTGACTTCAAACCCTCGTATGAAACCGTCGGGGAGCAGACTTGGGAGTCATTACTGTAACATTGATGTTCTTAATGCTGTGCCGGTGACCGTGAGGGTGTTGTCATCACCGGGCGCTCAGTCAACTTTGCTAACATTCACTCTGAACTTCGTGTCTGCATTCCGAACGGTGCCCGGTGGATGCCGGCAGTGGGTGGGCCATCCGGGGCTGAAACCTGGTTCTGATCCGGAGGAGATCACAGTCCAGGGAGGCAGAAAGGGGCCAGGGTCACAGCTGTGCATTTGTCAAGCGCCTAAGTCGGTAGAGACGGCCACCAGCCCTGGGATCAGGAAGGTTGCCCACGTCACGCTAAGGGTAAGAAGAGGCTGATTCTGTGAAGGAACCGCTAGAAAGGAGACAGGAGTCCCCAGAGGGTGGCATTACAGTAGCCAGGGGACTGGGACATATCTAAGAGGCGCCAGGGCCAAATGTGACTTCCACTGGTTGTGGGGAAGAAGGCGTTGGCGTTAACAATATCGACAGCACTTTTAAGTGGTGCTGGCTGAATGTAATTGTACAGGGGGGGTCTCACCCGAGGCCCTTGGCGGTGAAGACAAGGTGAGACGCAGGCACCACCTGGGCCTTGACAGCGGGGTTTGAACCGCACAGGTCCCCTTATGTGCCTGTGGTTCCCCTGAGTACGGCACAGCATTGTAAATGTATTTTCCTTTGGTTTTCTTAACATTTTCTTTTCTCTAGCTGGCTTTATTGTAAAAATACAGTGCATAGTACATATAACATGCAAATATGCATTAGTCGAGTGCCATCGGTAAGGCTCCTGTCAACTGTACTGTGTTACTAAGGTCTTCGGGAGTCAGCAGTTACGCTCAGATTTTCAACAGCCTGGGGAGAGGGGCGGGTGCCCCTGACCCTGCGTCGTCCAGGGGTCCGCGGTAGTCGCCAGATTGGAAAGTGGGGTCGAGAGAGGATTTTTGTTGGTGTTTTCATTTTGAAACTGAGACAGACTTAAGTTTGCTTGCTACATCGAGGGAAGGGTCCGCAGAGAAGAAGGGGTGAGGGACTGGGGCGGAGAGCAGGATTTCTGAGGCAGCGGGTAGGTTATGAGGGAGAGAGGCATGGATTTGAGGAGGTGAAGGTCTCTAACAGAAGGCACAGCAGTCTAGCAAACAGGATGCGGGCCAGTGGAGGAGAAATTTGAGGAGGGCCCTGCAGGTTTGCATACTTGCAGGGGCCAAGGAGCTGCCTAGCTCACCAGAGCTGTGGCTGTGCTAGTCCCCAGCCTAGGGCGGGAGGCGTGAGGGTCCCCAGCCTCGGGGGAGGGCCGCAGGGGAGGGCCCCATCCTGGGGGAGGGCCACTGGGGTCCTCAGCCTGGGAGGAGACTGCGGGCCCCCAGGCTGGGGTGGGAGGCGTGAGGGTCCCCAGCCTGGGGGAGGGCTGCAGCTGGGGGCCCATTCTGGGGGGAGGGCCACTGGGGTCCCCAGCCTGGGAGGAGACTGTGGGCCCCCAGCCTGGGGCAGGAGGCGTGAGGGTCCCCAGACTGGGAGGAGGCCATTGGGATCCCCAGTCTGGGAGGAGGGCTGTGGAGGTCCTCAAGCTTGCGGGGAGGCCTCAGGGGTCCCCAGCATATTTGGGGGTCTGCGTGCTGAAAGAGGGTAAGAGAGTTTGAATCCATCTGGGGTGGGCAATTTTTTGTACTTTATCATACAACTGTTGCCTGTATTTCCGCAGTCATGCATGTGCCTTGTGTCCACCCCCAGGCTTCTTCAGCATAAGGCCCGTGTAAGCAGTTCACAGTCTCAGATGTATAGAGGCCAGGCAGGTGACAGAGCGAACAGATCTGGGGATGTCTCTTTTAAACAAAACCCCACTCTATTTATGCATTTAACATGTAGGAATATTCTTCTTCTCCACAAATACAGGACTCTCATTTTTCTCCAAACTTGTCTCTCTTTGTCCACCTTGCATTTTTGGTGCTTTTGACAGACACAGGTATTAGAGCAGTCTCACTCCCTTGCTGACCGTACTGTGAGAAAAACCACAGTTCCAGTTCAGGGACAAATGTATCCGTATCAGAGGGCCGGGGCGTGTGCCCTGTGTGAAAGATGAAGCCGCTGTGTGCCTGCTGGCCGCTTGTCACCCACTGTTGGCAGTCTGGTTTTCACAAGGACCTGGGATCTAGGGTCATGGGAAATCTCTTACTTTTAACAATGTTAGTAATGAAGCAGGGCAAGTACATTAAGTAACAGCACTGTATCCGTGTTAATTTCCTGGCCTCCATAGTTGTATCATGATCTTATAAGATAGTAGCTTTGGAGAAGTTGAGTGTAGGGTATGTGGGAACCCTCCTGTTTCTGTAACTTTTCTGTATGTATGAATTCATTTCAAAATCCAAAGTTAAAACAATGAGTAAAATACCGAGATCCAATTCTGTGAAAGCCAAACATAATAATACCCTTGCTGGCCACCCGCTGGAGCCCTCTGGTTTTCACTTGGGATTTCGTGGCCTCTGCAGTGCATCACACAGCACCGTGTCTTGGGCAAGGTAGCCAATCAGCAAACACTAGTGCTCTGGCTTGAAGAACGTGTTTACAAAGAGATCGTTGTGTTATATCTGTGAGGTATTTGACTTTTAAAACTGTCTTTTTCTCGTTTTAAACAGGTTTTACAAAAGAGGCAAAGTGTTCTACTTCTAGATTTTTTCCATTTTTTTCCCCATAAATCAAAACATCTCAAAATGGAGGCCTAACACCCTTAAAAGGGACTTAGTCTGATCTCCGGGAGGTAGTTTTGTGCATGAAGAAACAAGTGTGAACTGGAGTTTTTATTATCCCAAAGGATGTTAATTTTAAACAATACAGTCTAGTGGCATGAGGTGTAACTATAAAGTCTTGATGATCTCGTCTTTGAATTTGACTGGTGGATATAAAGGGAAGTGATTCTAGCCAGAACAGAACAGAGAGAAGGAACTTGTGTTTGGTACAGATCTGAAAACGAGCGACAGTTATCTAGAACAATATTCACCCCTCTACTAAGTTAGAGAAGCACGCAGGTGAGGCCTCTGACAGGTCAAGAGACTTCCATGGTGACAAAGAAATGTCCAGAACAAGACTTTGCGGTGCCCCAGGCGTAGAGTATGGCACACTAGCATGGACGATTGGTAAAGGAATGATCTAAGCACTTATCTGAATGCGCATGTGTTAAAAGTCTCAAGTTCGGCTTGTTTGAATGGGCTGTTATCTCTGACAAGGATGACGGTGAGAATGATGGCTGGATGGTCCATTTTGGGAAAAGAACAGACTTACGCAGACACAGTGACTAGCCCCGGAAGGGTTTCTGCAATAATGTGTAAAATTTTTGTCCACTGCTGACGTTAGACACAATAACTGATCCCTGGAACAGAGCCACGTTTCTCATATCACCTGGAAGTAAAGAGCCAAAGTCGCAGCGGAAACCCCAACACCTGTGGGACCCAGGAAACTGTGCGCAGAAATCACTGCTAGAGAAGCCACGGAGACCCGTTTGCAGATTGTTGTTCATGTTACTGACACAGAAACTTTTTACTGGTAGCTGGTCGTAATTGAGAAACTCTGAACTTGCACAAGGTCTCTGCTTGGCCAAAGGAGGGGATTGTGACAACGTAAATTCATTATTTTCTTGTTGCGATGAATTCTGGCTCAAGGTATGCTGTCTTTGGGATTTCTGACCAAAGCCACCTTTGTACACTTCGATTATTCATCTTCGTGTACAAACGCAGCCCTCTGACTTTTGACTGTTTTAAGAAACAAATCCATTGTCAGAATAGATTTGGTAGTGTCTTTCAACAGCGTGAAGCTGAGCCTAAAAAGACCAGTTGAACAAACACATTCTTCTCTGAGGATTTATTTGAAATACAGTATTCAGTTTCCTGGAATCACTAGGATTAAGTAACCAAGCCGCTGACTATGGGAAGTAATTGTCGTTCAGGTAATTTTGAAACAGGACTTAAGATGCACCAGCCAATTCTGTTCCCACTTCAGCTCATTTGTAGGAAAATTCTAGATCGTTTTGTTTTTCCTATTACAAATATTCTAGGAAGAAAAATTACTTAATTCGAGCACGATTTGGGATAGATGGTATTCCATCGCATCTAAGATGTCACTAATTGGAAAACACACCATTATTTTATATAGTTCCAAGAAAGAAAAGCGCTGCTGATTAAAATACGGTATTTGTTAGCTGAAAGGTACCTCTTGGTAACAGAGGTGTTAAAAAGATACATCCTACAATCAGTGAAATGACCCCAATGTACTCGTTTCTTCTGTTCAGGCAGGTCTTCCGCTTTTTCTTTTTTTCTGGCTACCAAATTTCGTAATTAAAAAAAAGCAAGATAAACATAGTTTGGATTTTTTTCTGTGGAGCACGTGCAGGGCATAGGTTTCCTCCCCGAAAACAGGCTGGCAGTGTGAGCCCCACGCCTGGTCTCCAGGCCAGCCGGGCACCGTGAAGCGCCCCCGCCGAGGCGCTGTCCTGCCTGCGGGGGTGCCCGGCGCCGAGTGGCATCTTGGTGCCCTGAAGCGCTCCCCGCTGGTGCGCGGGGTTTTGACTTCCACGGCGAGGTGCCGTGTGCCATCGTGCTCGCGCTGTGTGTGTAAAGATTATGGAAAAGCGCAGTTGCACACACTCTCCCCCTACCGCGTGTCAGCGTCGAGCTTAGAATCTCACCATGCGGAAGCCCTGAATACACAGAGGGAAAGAAGGACAAGAGACTTCCTGTTCTGGGTGTCCGCCTCGTGATAAAAGTAACCACCGTCCAGAGCCATGCACAAAGCTACCTCCCCAGAGAAAGGCTGGTCCCTTTGCCACCCCGTCCGTTTCGTCATGAACATCGGAGCAAACAGCACATTGTCATCAAAGCTGCTGAAAGGCGGCACCGTGTCGGGGCTGAAATACGACCACTCGTGTGAGCTGTACCGAATGTCCACGTTCTCGGCCTTCCCCGCCGGCGCCCCTGTCTCGGAGCGGAGCCTGGCCCGGGCCGGGTTCTACTACACGGGCCGGAAGGACAGGGTCCGGTGCTTCTGCTGCGGCCTGACGCTGGACAACTGGAAGCAGGGGGACAGTCCCCTGGAGAAGCATCGGAGGCTGTACCCCAGCTGCAGCTTCATCCAGAGTCTGAATCCGGTGAGCGCTTCGGGCGCCACCTCTCAGTCCGCCTGTCCTTCCTCAGGGACGCGCTCCAGGCTCTCGCCGCCTCCCAGCGTGGAAAACGGGGGCTGTCCTAGCCGCTCCTGCGCCACCTTCCCGCAGAACCCTGTGACCTTCAGAGCAAACCAAGGTCTCTGTCCCCGGAGGACGAGACCCCGCCACCGTGCGATGGAGGCCGAGGAAGCCAGGTTGCACTCTTTCCAGGGCTGGCCCTTGACCTTCCCGCTGCCGGAGCAGCTGGCCAGAGCTGGGTTTTACTACCTGGGCCCTGGGGACAAGGTGGCCTGCTTCGCCTGCGGCGGGAGACTGAGTAACTGGGAGCCGGACGACGACGCCCTGTCAGAGCACCTGAGACACTTCCCCTTCTGCCCGTTCGCAGAAAGCCGGCTTCAGGACGCCTTGCGGTGCGCCGTGTCCAACCGGAGCATGCAGACGCACGCGGCCCGCTCCCGAAGCTTCTGCAGCTGGCCCCCCAGCGTGCCTGTTCTCCCCGAGCAGCTGGCCCTGGCTGGCTTCTACTACATGGGTGAGGGGCTTCGTGCGGTCGCGGGAGAACGGCCCGCGTGTTGTGCCTTAGCTCGTCGTCGTGGGCACCTTGTGTGTATTCACGAGTCTTGGTCCAAAATTTGTTTCAGGGCACAGTGATGACGTCAAATGCTTCTGCTGCGACGGTGGACTGCGCTGCTGGGAATCAGGAGACGACCCGTGGGTGGAGCACGCCAAGTGGTTTCCAAGGTGATCGTTTTGAAACCCTCTGTGCGAACGTTTGTCGTCGTTATGGGACGGGTTGTGTTTACCTGACAATCGGCCGTTGCTTTATTCTTTCTTTCAAAAATGCACTCGTGAATAAATTTAGGATGAATTGCTTAGAAAAATAACTAAACCGTTTCGACGGAAGATACAGGTTTATGGTTTCCTGTGTACACACATTGTAGAGAAGTACAGAGAAGAAAATGTAAAAGTCCAGAAACCCCATTATCTAAAGAGGACCACAGTTAGCATTTTAGTGAATATCCCTCCAGACACCTCTTGAAACATACGTACATCGGTAGATGAACGTATATAGTATTAAGTGAATTAGATATTATATATACCGTTTTGAAACCTTTTTTCAGTTAGCCTCATGTCTTGGACATATTTCCATGTATTCAGCATTTCATGTTAATTGATCATCTGTTGCCAGGCAGTGTTCCAGGTGGTTAAGATACTCAGCTGAACAAACCCAAGATCCTTGGTCTCACACATTAACTTAATAGCCAGAGAAGCAGACACTTCATAAAAACTCAATAAATTATGTAGCATGTCGGAAGATAGCAAGTGCTACAGACAACGAGAGAAAATAGGACGGTGAGAAAAATCAGAAGCACCAAGCAGGTTGGGGTATTGAATAGGGTGATCGGGTCAATATAGACACATCTCTCCTCCTTTGATCACTACAGAGCATTTCCTTGTCCGTTCCTACACTTACTTTTGATTATTCCATGCTTATTTGTGCTCTTGTTTTGAAATTGAAGTCAAGAGGCCTCCGATGGTATTGTTCATGGTCAAAACTTCTAGTGTTTCTAAGAAGTGCTCCTAGCTTTCCATTGCAGGAACTTTGACAATATATAAAGACAAGGGTGAATCTGGGTTCCTTTTATACTTGGGTGACAACGGGTGTGTCTGATCTAGGAACTGCTGACTTGGGACCATCTGTCTTGTTAGAAAATGTGTTCACCTTCCTCATTATTCCTCTCTTGTCCTGCTTCGTGTATTTTTAAGTTTTAAACGTGCAGGGTTTATGAGAGAGCAGCATTATTTATTAGAGAACTTTCTCCCTGTCGCTTTGACTCTGTTCTCAGTGTTCAGAGTGTATTTGGCAATCTGCAAAATTTTGAAGAGCACAGCCGGGAGCTCCCAGTGGAGACTGAGAGCCCCGTGACCCTTGGAGCTCCAGCGTCGGTGAGGCACTGTGTGCAGTCTCTCACTTACGGCATCTTGCCTCTTCCCATGTGTGAAATGAATGTTAAGTGCTGATGTGTACGTTTATGTTCACTGGAAATACTTAGCTGCCTACAAATAATGGGGTTAAAACAACCCCCCAGACTTAACTTTGTTCGTATTTCAGGTGTGAGTATTTGATACGAATCAAAGGACACGAGTTCATCAGTCAGATTCAAGCCAGTCACCCCTGTCTCCTTGAACAGGTATGGGTGGCTTTTACAAATCATTGGTCAACAACAGATAAATTATCTTCTGCTAATCACAGAGAGGAGTACTTAGCGAACAAAGAGTTGCTTTAAAAATACGTTTCATTTCTTTATAATACCCAACATGATCTTACAGCTAAGTCTTTGCATACAGATGCCGAATTAGAGACCTACCGAAAAATAATATTTAAGGTATGGCTCTGAGTATTTCTGTAACAAGGTTTCAGTAAGTTAAATTATTTGAGGGAAAAAATTGGCACGTAATAGTTTTACTATACAGTTTTCTCTTGAAAAGATGTGAGAATGAGAATTGTACTGGTCCTTCTCCTCTTCCTGGAATGAGATTGCTGGGAAGAGGGCAGAGCAGGAGGACCCTCAGCTCACCTCGTCCACGCCGGATACAGCTAGAGAACAGCCACATCAGTAAATAACCCAGAAAGTGGCCTGAAGACTGGCCACACAGACTCTAGAACTAAATATAGAGAAAAGGCCACATCGAAGGTGGCAGGAAGGGCAGAGACGCAGTGGGCAGCTCAGTGGACTGCAGGCCATCTGCGGGAGAGAGGGAGCCACAGGTGCAGCGAGGGGGGAGAGAAACAGACCCTCACAGCAGGGATCCCACGTGGGCAAGATGAATCCCCGTGACACCTGGCTTTGAAAACCAGAAGGGCTGAATTTTGTGAGTTCTTACAACCATCAGGACTGAAAACCTGGAATTTTCAAAATTGGCACGCCCAGCTCTAGAACAGCCAATAGGTAAGAGGAAACTGAGTCCCCACCATTAGACAGCACAACAAACATCCCGTGGAGATAGAGAGTAATAAGCAGCAGTTTGGGCCCCGTGGGAGACGGAAGTGTTTACTCCTTTCAGACTTCACTGAGGGACTTCTCTAGGAACCAAGGAGCTGGCAGGCACCATTTCCTTACTCTGTCCCTCAGCATAAGCACGTGGCCACCTGTGGGAACCAGGGCAGCACCTACACTTGCTACCTGACTTGCTTAAGTCACACCACCCCCTCTGCTGGGCCCACCCCAGCCCCCGTGCTGTGGGTCCCCTGCAACCAGAAGATTGGCATGAACCTTGCTAACACCACGTTTTGCGCTTTGTGGATCCATCTCATCCAACATGCTCTTGGCCGGAGCTCATCCAGACCGGGGCTGCAAGCCTGGCGGGGCGCAAGCAGCCCCGACGAGGGCCAGCGCCGCTCCAAAGTGAGTCCCGCCCCAGGGGGAGGGGAAGACAACCACACACACGGGTCCCAACAGGCTGCGGTAGTCGGAGGGGTGGGGCGGTGGGCAGACGCCCACCAGGCCTGCCTGGTCTGACGGCAGGCCCTGCTCACCAACAAACTTCTCAGGGAGCAACAAGCACAAGGCCGGTGCTACTGCATCTCTGGCAAACCCCTGCTCTGACTCAACTCAAACCCCAGGTGGCCCCAGACTGGCCCACAAACAGCCCAGGGACAAAACCCTGCCCACAACAGGCAAAGACACCCTGTGCGGACGACTGGACTTAAGGCAGAGGGAGCTCAGCCACCACAGGAGGGTGCACATCACATACAGGACATGCCCCTGAAGGGCCAGGTTCTGGGGAACGGGACAGCACAGCAGGACATGGAAGGTTCTCTCCTTCATAAGGACACTACTTTCAAGAGCAGGAGATGGAGCTGACTTTCCTAACACACAGAAACAGACACACAGACAAGATGAGGAGACAGAGGAATATGTTCTAAGTGGAAGAGCAGGAGAAAAATCACAGTATGAGACCCAAGCAAAACAAAGATAAGTAATAAGTCTGATGGAGAATTTAAAGCAATTATCATAAGGATACTCACTGGACTTGAGAAAATAGTGGGAAGTATGAGTGAGATCCTGACATAGAGATAAGGAATAACATAGCAGAGATAAAGGCTCACTAAATGAAATAAAAAAACATGGGTGATGGAATGAACAGCAGGACGGAAGAAGCAGAGGAATGAATTAGTGACCTAGAAGGCAGAGGAATGGAAAGTTATCAAGCTGAGCAGGAAAGAGAAAAAAATTATGCAAAATGAGAATAGACTCCATCAAGCATAACAATATCTGTATTATATGGATCCCTGAAGAAGAAGAGAGAGGAAAGGGGGCAGAAGATTTATGTGAGGCAATAACAGCTGACAACATCCCTGCTCTGGGGAGGAAAAACAGAAATCCAGATGTAGGAGGCACAGGGAGCCACCAATAAAATCAACCCAAGGAGGTCCACACCAAGACACATAGTAATTAAACAGTGGTGATAAAGAGAATCTTAAAAGCAATAAAAAAAAAAAGATATTTGCATATAAAGGGAAACCCCATAAGGCTACCAGGGGATTTTTCAGCAAAAACTTGGCAGGCCAGAGGGAATGGCAAGAAATATTCAAAGTGCTGGAAGGAAAATAATCTTCCTAGAAAAGCAGATAAGAATTTATATAATAGTTTGAGGGTTACTTTGTAGCCACAGACAGTAGAACTGATCTAGGGTCCAACTTATCCCAAAGGATGACCCAGGAAATGTCAGGTGTTTGGGATGAAAGGCAAACAATGATTGTCTCATATCACTGAGAAGGTGTAGCCCTTTTCTTGCCTTCATGAATGAATATCGGCTTCATCAAGAATAGTTTATGGCATAGAGAATTACTTTTGAATGTAGATGCAATATTGCTTTTGAGGTAAAAAATCATTTGCCTATAAGCTAGTCAGTTTCCAATAAATTGAATAAAATAGATCTCTTGACTCATTTATATTATAATGGACAGGGTAAAACTTATATCTATCCTAATTTATATACTTTTTTTTCCTGCAGTTGTTATCTACTTCAGACAACACAGAAGATGAGAATGCTGAGTCACCAAGTATGTATAATGATAATAATTACTGCACTTAAATTATTTTTTTAATGTTTATTTATTTTTGAGAGACAGAGTGTGAGCAGGGGAGGGACAGAGAGAAAGGGAAACTCAGAATCCGAAGCAGGCTCCAGGTTCTGAGCTGTCAGCACAGAGCCCATCGTGGGGCTCAAACCCACAAACCATGAGATTGTGACCTGAGCCAAAGTCAGACGCTTAACTGACCGAGCCACCCAGGTGCCCCTAATTACTGCATTTAAATAGAACCTTTTGGTACGATGGTGATTGAAATGTGATAATAGTAATAATGTACATTGTATGATGTTCTGGACTGTGCAATGCATTCTCAAATTCATTCAGTCGGTATTTGTCAAACTTCAGTGTGTATCATATTTGCCTGAAGAACATTAAAAAATACTGCAGATTATGGAGCACCTGGGTGGCTCGGTCCGTTAAGCATGTGACTTTGCCTCAGGTCATGATCTCTCGGCTCGTGAGTTCAAGCCCCGCGTCGGGGTCTGTGCTGATAGCTCAGAGCCTGGAGCCTGCTTCAGATTCTGGGTCTCTGTCTCTAGCTCTCTGCCCCTCCCCCGCTTGTGCTCTGTCTCTTTCTCTCAAAGTAAAGAAACATTAAGAATTTTTTAAAAAAATATTGGAGGTTTCTGGTCTCCACATTAAACCTACTGTATTGAGTCATGGTATCTAAGGGTGGGACTTGACTATCTGTAGTTTTAACACACTGCTTACATCCAGCCTCACCCTTGTTCTCAGACCTTGTGGGAGCGCGGGCACCATGACATTAGCTTGCTCACATATTCTTCCTGTAACATGAAGAGGGTAGAAATTATTATTCCCATTCTTCTGTAGGGACCTGAGGCTCAGACAGGTTAAACCTAAAAGATGATAGAGTCACTATTTGAACAAGCTGTTCTACTCTGTCATCGAGTGTTTAATTCACTTCAGTAAATATTTATTGTGATTCTGCTATTCTGAGGAAAAAATAGAGAACAGGGTAAACATACGTCCTATTCTCATGAGCTAATAGTGCAAGAGATACAGACAAGGACGTGGGAAGGGATATGCTGGGAAAAGTGAAGCGTGCTGGGCTCTGGGGGTGCATGAGGGGCGGGTCACCCAAACTTGCAAGATCAGAAAAGGCTTTCCAGAGGAAGTACTTGTCTTAGCGCAGAACTGAAGGCAAGGGTAGGAGTTAACCAGATGACCAAGGGAGCAAAAGAATATTCTAGGCAGAGAGAACACATGAAAGTCTTAAGCCACACAAAAGAGCAGGCACATTTGAAGAAATGAGCAAAATTCTGTATGGCCAGAAAAAAGTAGGATCGCGAACAGATACATGAAGGAAGCCGGCCAGCGCTAAGAGTGGTCAGCCCTGCGGGCGGGCTTGGACCCAAGAGCCACCAGTCTGTGACTTCTGGTCTTGAGTGTAGAGCGTGAATGAGAAAGTGGCAAGAGATGAGGCTCACGAGGTGAGCGGGGCCCAGATTGGGTGCCGTCTTGTAAGCCACAGTTGAGTGTCTGTGAGAACGAAGCAGTTGTTGATGGAGTTTCAGAAGGAGTACGACACAGTCGGATCTGTGTGTGACAGTCACTCTGGTTGCAGGGCCGGGAAGGAAGTAGACAGGAGAGATTCAGTAGGAGGCCCTGTGGCGACGGAGTGAGCGAGGACAGTGGCCTCTTTGAAAAATACATGAAACATACTGGATTTAGAAAGCTCCTTTGTTCCTTCATCACGGGGAGAAAAGAATGTTTGGTGGCCGGGATCCTCGACATTCTGTTTCTTTCTCCCACTCACAGTTATGCTGGGGAATGCATATTTTGTATCGGAATACGATATTCCATATTCTTATCTTCGTGACTGAACGTGTGTATCATTATTTTAAGTTTAACAAAGTTAAGACAAAATAATGGCTCTACATTTTCTGGACTTTATGTTTTTGAAACTAATAACTTTCAATTCCAAAAATATATAGACTATCCCAACATGTGCCAAATTCTCGATTTTATGTAGTTGTTCATTTTGGGCCTGGAGAAAGTTCCTCCGAAGATGCCGTCATGATGAACACACCCGTGGTGAAAGCGGCCTTGGAGATGGGCTTCGGTAGAAACCTGGTGAAGCAGACCGTTCAGAGCAAGATCCTGACGAGTGGGGAGAATTACAAAACAGTCAGTGATATTGTATCAGATTTACTCAATGCAGAAGATGAAATCAGGGAAGAGGAGAAAGAAAGAGCCACTGAGGAAAAAGAATCAGGTACATGCGTTTAGTAATCAGTGTCTCTTTCTGTATGGAGTTGATGTCTGTCTCTAAGTTACTGAAAGTAACTCATAGTTACTCAGATTTTAGTTCAATCAGATTTTATGTTCAATGTTCTGAATTTGAATTCTGGAAATTTTTACATTAAAATATATTTGAGAGGCGCCTGGGTGGCTCAGTCAGCTGAGCATCCCACTTCGACTCAGGTCATGATCTTGTGGTTCATGAGTTCGGGCCCCGCGTCGGGCTCTGTGCTGACAGCTCGGAGCCTGGAGCCTGCTTGGGATTCTGTGTCTCCCTTTGTCTCGGCCTCTCCCCTGCTCATGCTCTCTCTCTCTCTCTCTCTCTCTCTCTCTCTCAAAGATAAAATACACATTAAAAAATTTTTTTTAATATTTTTGAATTGCTCATTAGTAAATTGAAAATGTATATATTGAATGAAAGCATTTTCTTTTCTTTTTGAATGTTTATTTTGAGAGAGTGTGTGTGCATGCAAGCAGGGGAGGGGCACAGAGAGGGAGAGACAAAGAATCTGAAGCCGGTTCTACCTCAGTGCTCAGCATGAATTATTCAGGCCTGCACACCCCCAGGCTGGCAGCAACAGAGCCCAAGCTCATCTTTGACCATCATCTTTGAGATCATGACCTGAGCTGAAATCCAGAGCCGGACACTTAACTGACTGAGCCTCCCAGGCGCCCTGAGTGAAAGGATTTTCTTAACTTATATTTTTACTCTTAACTTATATTTTTATTTTACTTATATTCTTAACTTATATTTTACCCAGAGTAAAAATACAGTTAAGATTACATTTACATATACAGTTACATATACAGTTTTTTGTTGACTGTATATGTAATCATACATGGCTTGTTTTTGATCCTAGGTTCATTCCTCTTTGCTATAAGTTAGGGTAGAATCAGGGGCAATTATGTATTTTAAAATTACCATCACAGTGTGTCTCAGCCTAATGACATTATGATAACATTAATAACACACATTAACGTATGGGTTATGATTAAGTTTCCTACCTGCCCACACAGGAACCTAGTTCCCCTTTGGGGTGTCTTTTGTTTAGGGGAGGTCTAGGATGCTGTTTCCATTCTCCCGGGTCAGGTTATCTTGCCAGCCTTGTCTGCCACTGTATCATCTCTGCTCAGCCTTCCTTCGCAAAACTCTCCTCCTCCAAGCATGTGCATTCCCATCTGGCGACTCTGAACCCTGCCATCGCTCTGGCCTAGACCAGGAGAAATCTCTCCGTTGCCACCCTTTGCTAAGCATGGACCGGATACGCCAGTGTTTTCAACACGGTTGAAAACAGACTGCAACTTTTAACAAGCTCTTCCTGGAGATGTAGGGGTAACAGAAGAGCATTGTGTCACAGATGGCCATTGACGGCTGTAACTGTTTGGGCCTCTCGGTGCCTCTGAGGCCTTCTTCCTGCGTCTATCTGCTTAGCTTCTGTTCTGGTTCATCTCTCCAAAGTTGTGGCCGTTTTACACACATGACTAGGGACGTCCCTTGCGAAAGCCCAGGTCCCCTGGTATCCCCAAAGCCCAGAATGAGAAAAGTTTACCCCTTGTCTTGTGTAGTGCCATCTGGGATCTGTTTCTTCCCAGGATGATTGACCGTAAGATCGTGCGCTCTGTGCTTGGACAAGCCTACCGCTCTGGTGGCTTTGTCTTCGGGGCCAACCTAGATGGACGTACCCGATCCTAGCAGGACGGCATCCTAGCTTTACCAAGGCAGGCATTATTCAGTCTGCAGACCCCTGGGACGGCAGTGACAGAGCCCACGCTCATCTTTGCCTGGCCTCGTCAGGGTTCCTGTTTCACCGTGAAGTGGAGATACGGCTGCTTGACCTGGCTGCTAGTCACCAGCGAGCACTTCTCAAAGTCTGAGGGCATCCAGCTATAAAGCACTTATGTTTCTTTCAAAGAAAATCCACAGTCTGCACAGATGACCCCAGTCAACAATATACAGTAATTGACATCGTCAGAAAGATGTCTTCCCGTCTCCACACACCCTAATGTCCACACTGGCAGGCACACTGTGCACATAGTTTGTGCTCCAGAAATACTGTTTGAATGAGTGAACGAAAATATCTCCGTTCAGGTTACTGATGATTTTATAGTTTTCCAAGAGCAGTAGGTAAGTAATTTCTTGACAGGTGTGTAAGTAAACTTAGGATAATTTTTCCAGAACCAAAGAATAATATGCTTCAAAGGTCTATTCAAATCTTTCCCTCTTACGTGCTAGAATGCAGTCTGTGAGTTTCAGATGAGTCCTTTTCTCCTCAACCACTAGCAATCCAATTTTAGAAGCTTTGAGAATTTCAGAGAACTTGTTACATTTGTCTAAGTAAAATGTAATTAGAAACATAAATGTTAGATGGAAAAACTAACATACTTCAACACCAGGTGCAAATTACATCACTACTTCTCTACCAGAGGATTTACCCCAGTGCATTAGGTGCAAAGTCATAGCCCTCTGGCCATTACTTCTTTGTTCCTTCTGCTCTTTACATAGGAAGGCTTGCCTCCGCCTCTGTTCAGTGCATACTTGTGCAGCCTTTTCTTTGTGCTACACACTAATCTCGGTCCTGGCCATTTCCCAGTTTTTTTCCCAGAGCTCCAGCTCTCTTCAAATAGGGTATCTCTGGCCTTGACTTTTTGACTAAGCACTATTTTTTATCCTTTATTAAATGATTCTATTTTTGTGTCCTGTTACTTGACAGAGTCAGCGTTTCTAAAATCCAACAGTCATTTCCCCCACATAAGTTTTTTAGATAGCCCCATTTCTGTCATTAGTTATTTTATAGAAGGAGCCTTATGGGTCATGGCAGAATTGTATAATAATGATTAAACTTAGGTTCATAGATCATATTGCCAGGAGATAATAAAATTGCAGAATTTTGAAATGCAAAGTATTTTGCCAAGAGGTACAAAACCTAGATCTTCCAGGGGAATATGGTGATCCTGTAGACAGGAGGGTATCCCTGACCAGTAGGATTTAATTTTTAACATGCTGTTAATGCCTTTCCCCACTTCCTAGAAAAGATTTGAGTAATGGCAACATCGTGTCTAATTTGGGGAAATAATTAAAATTTCATCTTAAAATGGAATTCTGAAGAAATTTTACGGGTGAATGATCATTTGAGAAATAAATGTTCTGTTGTTTTCATCTCCTGATTTTATCTTTCCCCAAGTTGACTAGACTGAATTGGAATTTCAGTTTTATCAGGTTCTAAATGTTACTTGGTTAAAGGCTCAGCAGTAGTTCAGAATGTCCAGGAACACAGATCACGGCTCCAGACTGCCTCCGCCTGTGTTTGACTTTCACGAGTTGTGTGTCCTTTACAGTTTGTTCGCCTCCCGGTGCCTCCGGTTCCTCGTCTGCTAAGTGGGGGCAGGGCGCCTTCCTGGGACAGCTGTTATGGAGGTGGAAGGGATTAATATATGATGCAAAGTGCTTAACACAGTGATCGTCAAGATGGCCCAGGCAGCAGGTGGCCCCGACCCCAGCCACCTGCGCGGCCTGACCAATCACAAATTATGTTGCTTTTTCATGCAGTTACGTGTAGGCGTGGAAGGAAGTATGTGAGCACAGTGGGAACATGTTTGTTTTCTTTTTTACAAAGATGATGTGTCATTAATCCGGAAGAACAGAATGGCGCTCTTTCAACATCTGACTTCCGTACTCCCCATCCTGGATGGTCTCCGAACTGCCAGAGTGATTACTGAGCAAGAACACAGTGTTATTACACAGAAAGCACAAACATCTCTGCAAGCAAGATTGCTGATTGATGCTGTGTTAGTGAAGGGAAGTTTTGCAGTCACCGTATTTAAAAACTGTCTCCTAGAAATGGACCCCGTGTTATACGAGCGTTTCTTCGGTGAGTGCTGCACAGTTATTTGGGGGATCTTTCTAAGCCAATTGAAAATATGCTCTTCGTGTGACAAGCACTGGGTGTCGTACATCAATCAGTGTTGAGTCGCTATCTTGTACACCCGAAACGAATATTGCATTGTTAACGCACTGGAATCTAAAATTCAATGCAATTCAGGTTTTTAAAAAAGAAAATATGCTTTAATCTTAATACTTTGGGATCATTGAAAATAATTCAGTCTAATTTATAAACTATTAATTGCACAAAAAGATAAAAGATTTTTATTGCCTTGATGTTATGACCGTTATGTATAGCATTTGGCCAGAGTCTAAGCTGTTAGTTTAAAAATGTGTATTCCGTGAATAAATATTAACGTTGTTTGTTATAGTGCCATTTTGTTTAGTGCTTTTTGCTTTTCTCCCTTAGTGCAACAGGACCTAAAGTATGTTCCCACAGAAGATGGTTCAGGTAAAATAGTATTAATTTAACCAATAGAAAACATTGGTTTTATTTTCTTGGCTTTTCATGGGAGCAGAAGCAGCAAGTTTCCTGTCATTAAAAATTCTTTTCTCGCTGGGGCGCCTGGGTGGCGCAGTCGGTTAAGCGTCCGACTTCAGCCAGGTCACGATCTCGCGGTCCGTGAGTTCGAGCCCCGCGTCCGGCTCTGGGCTGACGGCTCGGAGCCTGGAGCCTGTTTCCGATTCTGTGTCTCCCTCTCTCTCTGACCCTCCCCCGTTCATGCTCTGTCTCTCTCTGTCCCAAAAATCAATAAACGTTGAAAAAAAAAAATTAAAAAAAAAAAAAAAATTCTTTTCTCGGGGCGCCTGGGGGGCTCAGGTGGTTAAGCATCCGACTCTTGATTTCGGTTCAGGTCATGGGCTCACAGTTTGTGGGATGGAGCCCCCCCAACAGGGCCCTGCCTGCTTGGCATTCTCTCTCTTTCTCCCTCCCTCCCTCCCTCCCTCCCTCTCTCTCTCTCTCTCCCCCCCCCCACTGCCCCTCCCCGCGCGTGCGTATGCTCTTGCTCTCACAAAACATTAAACTAAAAAACATCAAGAAAATCCTTTTCTCTTGTTAGATTTGCCAGTGGAAGAGCAGCTGAGGAGGCTGCAGGAGGAAAGAACCTGCAAAGTGTGCCTGGACCGAGAAGTGTCCGTGGTGTTCATTCCCTGCGGCCACCTGGCGGTGTGCCAAGACTGCGCCCCTCCCCTCAGAAAATGCCCCATTTGCAGGGGCCCAATCAAGGGCACCGTGCGGACCTTTCTGTCGTGAAGAAGATCCAAAACTGTTTAAGCTTTACAACTAATGGAGTAAACGTATTCTATTTTTTACTTCTATACTGATTTGGTTTCCGGAAGATTTTTTTTAATCTATTTGCAGCTGAAAACTGTTCTATGTAAACATACACCTAACACATATGAACCATACGTATATTAGCAGGAGAACGGTGGGCTTTCGTTCCTGTGAACAGGAGTAGAGAGAGCACTCCACGCTCAATACTTATTGAAAATCGTGAGTGAAGTAAAATTTAAAAATTTTGAAATAAGCTTTCAGAATTTTAAACACTTTGGAGTGGTATGAAGAATCGGGAGCACTTTGGGGGCGCCTGGGTGGCTCGGTCGGTTAAGCATCCAGCTTCGGCTCAGGTCATGATCTCGAGGTCCGTGAGTTCGAGCCCCACGTCGGGCTCTGTGCTGACAGCTCAGAGCCTGGAGCCTGTTTCAGATTCTGTGTCTCCCTCTTTCTCTGACCCTCCCCTGTTCATGCTCTCTCTCTGTCTCAAAAATAAACATTAATAAAAAAAAATTAAATAAAAAAAAAAGAATTGGGAGCACTTTGGACCAGTGTCCTGTATGTAGAAGGTCTTGATATTTGTTGAGCGATTTTTTTAGGGCCTTGGTGGTTTTGTAAAGAATGCTGTGAGGAACGTTTTAATAAAGTCACCAACATTCCACGTGTTCCGAAAATCTTTCTGTACGGTTTGGCCCCTCCGCGGCTGCCTTCATCCTCCTGAAGACCTCTTGAGTGTTGAGCTGTACTGAGACCCCCTTCTGTAAGATGCTTCTGCGTTTACACCGGGAGGGCACCGGGCTAGCCCAGCCTGGCTCGCACCTGCAGGGCTGCACCTGCAGGGTCCTGAGGGTGGTGGGAGCGGAGATCGGACAGCCTTCCCACCGAGCTTGCTTGTTCATTCGGGAAGTCTCAGGCCTGCCTGCCCACGGGGAGAAGTCCCTTGTTTGGTTCTTACCACTATGGTATGAAATCTGGGACTTAGGAAGTATACGGATTAACATCCTTCGGAACCAGCGCCCGGTTCTCTGAATAAATTTATTCTGTACTCTCGGGGCAGCACAGTTTCCTCGTTGGCGTTACTTTTTGGTGTTCAGCACACCCGATTCATAATTCTCTATCCTTCATTTCCTGTAGACTTATTAGGGCTTCAAAACCAGAAGTGACACAGAAATGGGAATACTGCAGGGGACAAACAAGGGACAACCATCGAAAGCATCTCTAGGTGTCTGGAAACCCAGCAACCTGGAAAGGTCTGGAACCCAGCAGGGAGGAGGGGGTGTCTCCACGCAGGGAATCCTCAGGTGCAGCTGATTTCGCCTCTCTGTAAAAAGACTCAGTTGTCTGGCCACGTACTAACAGCATCCTCCCGAGTCACTCAGCCAAATTAATTGTAACATTGCCTTCTTGCTTAGGTCGTTTGTAACCTAACATTGTTACAGGATAAATGTTTACAGAGTGTGGTTCCCTTTTTTTTTTTTTATCTGGTTCTTACCGCATACTACACACAATATTTTAAATTTGCCATCTTCACTGGGAGACGCCTGTTCATTTCTCATTTTGGTAATACGTTGCTAACATAGCCAACTTATTCATTCAAATGTTTTGTTATCGCCCCATGTGTTACTTAATGTGAAATTGTGTTTTGGAAAAAATAAATCACTACGGATAGTAAGGGCAGCTTGGTGTGCTGACAATATGTCAGGCCCCGTTTGGGAGCACTGGATGCGCATTAATTCACTTGATGGTCCCCAGCCTTGACCCCTGTGCCCCTGTCCAACCTGGCCTCCAGTCCCGGAAACGGGGCTCAGTATACAACATATAAAAAGCGTTGTAATTCAGACCTTTGCCCTGAGTTTAACCTCTCCCACTTCCCCATGTGTACCTGATGCTGTTAGCCATTAGGTCCCTTTTTGGTCACCGTCACTTAACCATCTTCACATCCCCCTGACACCTTACACCCCACAGTGGGCCTCATGGTGTTGACTGAGTATATTCCGGGCCAAACTATCAGATGGAACGCTTAAGAGACTCACTGTTTTAGAAACAACACTGATATCCTTGAAAGACACTAGTATTCTTTTTAAGACTGTGCCCACCCCCACTCATGTGGTCAAGAGGAGCTATGCGAATTTTCAGTTTGTACTGTGCAAATAATAGGGATTTTTTTTCACATTGCACAATCTACCTGCTCCTTATCAGATTCCCACACGGCCTGCCTAGGTTTCTGCCCCACTTTTGGCCCCTCTCCCCTTAGGCTCACCGCATCCCTGCTACGTGGCCTTTCTGCGCTTTCTAAATGCGACACGCTCTTTTGCTTCAAGTCTTTGCCTGGAATGTTCTTTCCTTCACCGTTTACCTGACAAATCCTATTCATACTTAAGGTCTTGCTTGTCCCTGTATGCTACCTCCTCAGAGAGGTGTTCTCTGACTTCCCCCGCCTGACTTCTATCTCGCAGACTGTTGTACTTTTTCCTTACAATGCTTACTGTGCAACGCAGTTTGTAGTTACAGATTTATTTGTTTAACGTCATACTCCATCGTGAACATTTCCATGGGAACGGGGGCCATGTGTTTTGTTCGCCGGCATGTGGCCAGCACACAGCCTGGCCTGGAAAAGGCCCTCACTGAACAAATGAGTGACTGAGCCACTTTCTGTGAGTGGGGGTGGGGTTTCTTCTTGCTGAGTTCCTGCCGTCGATAAAGTGTTATGGCATCATCACCGACCGAGAACCGGGGGCCAAATTCTGCACTCCTTTAGGTAGCAAAAGGCCGGTTTAGAAAGGAAAGCTCAGTCCAATTCAAAACAGAGTCATGAACAAAGTGGGGTGTGGAGCCATGTCCTGAATGATGGAGCGCAGTGTTTCAGGAGAGAGCATTTTTAAAAAGGCACAAACACAGGCATTAGAATCCTGATGATGGCAGACGTTTGCAGAACTTGCACGTGCTAGGTGTCCACACAGAGTCTTATCTGAGGTGCGCTGCTCTTTAAGAAAGGCAGCTCAGGTCATGATCTTGTGGTTCGTGAGTTTGAGCCCTGCGTCCGGCTCTGTGCTGACAGCTCAGAGCCCGGAGCCTCAGATTCTGTCTGTCTGTCTCTCTTGGCTCTCTCCCTCTGCCCCTCCCACACTCGCTCTCTCTCTCTCAAAAATAAATGAACGTGGGGCGCCTGGGTGGCTCAGTCAGTTGAGCGTCCAACTTCGGTTCAGGTCACGATCTCGCGGTCCGTGAGTTTGAGCCCTGAGTCGGGCTCTGGGCTGACGGCTCGGAGCCTGGAGCCTGTTTTGGATTCTGTGTCTCCCTCTCTCTCTGCCCCTCCCCTGTTCATGCTCTGTCTCTCTCTGTCTCAAAAATAAATAAATGTTAAAAAAAATTTTTTTTAAATTTTTTTAATGTTCATTTATTTTTTTTTAATTTTTTTAACGTTTTATTTATTTTTGAGACAGAGAGAGACAGAGCATGAACAGGGGAGGGGCAGAGAGAGAGGGAGACACAGAATCCAAAACAGGCTCCAGGCTCTGAGCGGTCAGCCCAGAGCCCGACTCGGGGCTAGAATTCACGGACCGCGAGATCACAACCTGAGCCGAAGTCGCGAGATCACAACCTGAGCCGAAGTCGGACGCTTAACCGACCGAGCCACCCAGGTGCCCCCCCCCCCAAAAAAAAATTTTTTTTTAAAGAAAAGAAAGGCAGCATAGCTCAGGGATGAGCCATATAGGCTTTGGGGGTCAAGTCAGCTGAGTCCCCTTGGGCTAATTATTGAACATCTGTACCTTTGGATGAACCTGTGTGGAATGGGGATCCTACAGAACATGCAAACAACCCAGACCTCACCTGGGGTCTCCAGGCAGGTGCGTGAAGGCGGGGGGGGGGGGGGGGGGGGGGGGGGAGGAGAATAGGGTTAATTGCTGCCCAAAATTGGGGGATTGTAGGAATCCTTTTGTCTGGTGGTCATTCTGCCGGCAGGATGTAGGAGTCACCTCTGTAAAGAGCCTGTCACAAAGGGGTCATCAGGTCAGCTCAAATCATCTTGCTGGATAGGTGTGCTTACGGCACAACTTAGGTCATGCCTAGAAAGAGCCATCCGCGCACTTTGTCAGACCAAAATTCGGTTCAGAGTAGCTTAGCATCCATAGCGTGTTCTAATGTGATATAATACCATGCCCTATTGTACTATTTTCCAAACATACATGGTGTTAGAAAGAAGGCCACAGGCCCAAAAATGGTGTCCCCAAACCAGGGCTTAATACCTAATGGAATTGCGGTTTCAAGCTCCCCAGGAAATAGTCTTCACCGGTCATTCAGGAATTTTCTATTAGCAACAGTGAGTCAGCCACGGAAGCCTCTCCATCCCCCGGGGGAAGATGAGGTCATCTGCATAAGACCCCCCCCTCCCCCTCCTGGGAACAATCCTCTTGCTAACAACTTTCTTGCCCCATCCTCCTTCCTATAAAACCTTTCATTTCCTCCAGCTAGTCAACCCTCGGAACTCCCCTCCACGTGCAAGAAGGGGCGGTGCCCATTTCACCCATCCCAGTACATCTTCATTCGGTTGACTTTTTAAGTTTATTTTGAGAGAGAGGGAGGGAGTGCTTACACGCAAGTGGGGGGAGGAGCAGAGAGAGAGAAAGAGAGAGAGAGGATCCCAAGCAGGCTCCGCTGTCAGCACAGAGCCCGACTTGGGGCTCAGTCCCATGAACCTTGAGATTGTGACCTGAGCTGAAATCCACAGTCGGACACTTAACCGACTGAGCCACCCAGGCACCCCCAATTTTGTTTCTTAACAGTAGACACACGCAAAATAAATACACACGGAAAAGCAGTGTTGAATTTATTCCTAAGAACGTTTTCAATGATTTATCAATCTGTGGATATTAAAAGTGTCGAACTATAATGTGGTTATTCTCAAAATATTTTGAGAAGGAGGTCTTCAAACTTGAAAATATTGGTGGAAAATAGATTTGTGTGCTCTGACACGGTAGGTCCTTAGCCAGGCTACTGAGCACTTAAAAGGTAGCTTAGTCTAAATTGAGATGTGTGGTAAGTTTAAAATGTGCAATGAATTTCAAAGTTCTAGTACAGAAGAATAGAAAATATTCCAATAATTTATATTTATTACATGTTGACTCATATTTCAGATACATTGGGTTATATAAATATATTATTACAAATAAAGTCACTTGTTCCTTTTTACTTAATATGGTTACTAGAAGTTTAAAATTACTTATGTAGATGACATTACATTTCTATTGGACAGCCAGGTCTAGATAAATAGAGTTGCTCTTAATTTTCTCACTTCTAAGACATTAGAGACTCATCAGAGTGTATACAAAGGTAATGTGCACTATAAAATATTATTCTCTCTAGGAAGCTACTCTGTGTCA
Organism: Panthera tigris; assembly: GCF_018350195.1. Taxonomy (NCBI): domain Eukaryota; kingdom Metazoa; phylum Chordata; class Mammalia; order Carnivora; family Felidae; genus Panthera; species Panthera tigris. The sequence goes on from NC_056669.1 coordinate 1,090,174, forward strand.
CCTGTGAGCTCCTAGGCATGGCACTTTTAGAACTTATGTCCAAGGTATACACTCCATAAATACTTCTTAAAAGAATGAAAGAGTCAAATAATTTGCTCAAGGCCATATAACCCAAGGAAAAGCAGCAGAGATTAAAGGCTGTTTCATTTTCATGCTTAAGTTTAAAACATTGTGACGTGTTGGATATATTGCAAAGATGAGAATCATTTCATGCTGTCATTTTTAAAAATATATGTTTTCCATATTTATGTAATCTCGTTTACATAAATGGGCATGGGGAGAACGTGACTTTCTAAGTCACCTACAGTTCTGTTTATTTATTTATTGCACTTTTTCAAGGCTTTCTAACAATATTAACTATGGACTCAGCTGTCCAGAGTCACCCACATGATTGCTGTCTGGGAAACCCCAGACCTGCATCAGCTTTGTGGGTCCTAGAAATGTTTTATCTTTGCCTCCTTTGTCAGGACATACAGAAAGAACCAGCTCCCCTCTGCCTTGTATTTGCCCGCACGACTTCTGGTGACTAATTTTCTGCATTCGTGAGGCTTTTCCTTGGGATTGTGATTCCTTTTGTGATAACTTCAAGGAGGATGCGGAGGCTGATTAAAGACACAGCAACAGGTGGCAGCAGCGTATAACGTGAGCGCTGTTTTGGTGGTGCCTTGACAACGTGCAAGCCGAAGACCCTCAGAGCAGACCTTCCAGAAACCAAGAGGTGGGGCCTCCGCTAGCAGGGAGGCTCACATGTGAAGTTGCACAACAGCTGGACGGGGAAGCTCGGAGTCCGGAGGCCAAGAGGGCAGCGGTGGCCTAGGGGCTTTTGTAGCCTGAGGGCTCGTCTTTAGCTAGGCAGGCAAAGCAGGCAGGCAAAACAGCGTTATTTTAAAGCGATGAGATGTGTGAAATTTTGAGTTTGGCGCAGCCAAGCTTTTCAGCGACTGATCCCAGCCTGCTGTGAAGAAGTAAATGGTCTGAGGGGCGCCAGGTGACTCACTAGGTTAAGTGTCCGACTCTTGATCTCAGCTCAGGTCATAATCTCATGGTTCGTGAGATCGAGCCAGGAGATGAGCGCTGTACTGACAGTATGGAGACTGCTTGGGATTTTCTCTCTCCCTCTCTCTCTGCCCCTCCCCTGCTTCTTCTCTCTCTCACAAAATAAATAAATGAACATTAAAAAAAAAAAGAGAAGTAAATAGTATGAGGCCCGTATATAGGGACCACATTTAACCCATATGTACAACACCTTTATCATCCTTTTAATTCATTGATTTTTTTAAAATTAGAGCTGCTGAGGGGCGCCTGGGTGGCTCAGTCGGTTGGGCGTCCGACTTCGGCTCAGGTCACGATCTCGTGGTCCGTGAGTTCGAGCCCCGCATCGGGCTCTGGGCTGATGGCTCAGAGCCTGGAGCCTGCTTCCGATTCTGTGTCTCCCTCTCTCTCTGCCCCTCGCTCGTTCATGCTCTGTCTCTCTCTGTCTCAAAAATAAATAAATGTTAAAAAAAAATTAAAAAAAAATAAAAAAATAAATTAGAGCTGCTGAGATTTTAATTCATATTAAATGATTAAAGTTTACTTATTAAGCTTTTAAATATTTCTGAAATGTAGAAAATTTGACTTTGGTAGACAACACAGTTTTAAAGCTGCCATGAACATTCAGCTTCTCCAGGAGAGAGCTCTACAAACTTTTCTGCAGTCATCTTGGTCAAGTCTTCATATGTAAAATATGCTGATTAAAGCAAGTGAGTTCAGATTCTTTCTAGTTCCCGTCAAAACCCTAATGAAAAGGTTTTATATATTGAAAACACAAAACAAAGTCTTAAGACAGAAATATAAAGCGATTAAAAAAAAAAAACAACAGGTGGAAATGTAGTGCTTGGAATGCTTGTAAGTAACTAAAAGTTGGACCAAAGAACCGCGATGGGGTCGAAATGTTCCAGTGCTTAATGTTCTGGGTTCTGTTCATTCCTTTTACTGAAATATTTCAAAAATTCAGGAAAGTATACATTTCATCTGTGTACTCAGTGGTACCAGAAAATGCCACCCCAAAATGTGTCTCCTTGCTATGTGGATTCTTTTGAGCTGAAGGCCATTGAGAACCATCACATGCCGGAAAAACTCTAAAAACGGCACAAGTTTTCCTTTCCCAAACAGAAATTTATATTTACAAAGTAAATTTCCATTTGTAGACATGTCTCCCTCTGAAGTATCAGGAAGAGAAGGATTCTTGATTCTTACCAATGCAGAGGGCATGGTCTTAAATCTGCCAAAACACATCTTACTAAGAAACCCTTACCATATTTTTCCTGGTCATTTTCCTATGACTTTCCTCTCTCACCCAGAATCCCCAAACCTCTTTTCCTTTGTTGGTGTTTAAACCCGAGTTCTAACTACCTCTTCGGGTTACTCATTACTGAGGGTTCTCATATGTACGTGTGTGATGCACATTTTAGTAAACTGTTTTTCTCTTATTACTATATCTTGGTCCAGTCTAGTTTACAGGACCCCAGCTGGAGAACCTTCCTTGCAGTATATGACTATGTACTATAAAATAATTTTCTCAGTGTGTCTGAGTGTGTCTGGCTCAGTCAGTTAAGCATTCCGCTCTTGGTTTTGGCCTAGGTCATGATCTCATGGTTCGTGAGTTTGAGCCCCATGTTGGGCTCTGGGCTGACGGTGCAGAGCCTGCTTGGGAATCTCTCTCTCTCTCTCTCTCTCTCTCTCTTTCTCCCTGTCTCTCTCTGCCCCTCTCCTGCTTGTGCTCTCACTCTCTCAAAATAAAGGTAAATTCTTTTTAAATAATTTTCCCTCTACCCTTCTGAGTTCATGACTATGAGATTAACAAGAGAAGAAGAAACAGCAGTTCAACATGTACACCTTACACATACATGGGAAAAATTAGTAACTCCTTGAATTGGCTAAGTACGGGCTTAAATACCTTCTTCAGCTAAAGACCAAAGAAAATAAAGGTACAAGGAGGCTGGTTCTGGGAGGCTAGCAGGAAAAGCACAGGAAAGAAGGGTGAGGTTTGTCCTGCAGATTTAAGTCTGCGCCTTCTCCGCAGGTCAAGCCCCGCATCTTCTGTCTGCCTTCCCTTTTCCCAGTCTTAGCAAGAATCCCGCTACTTCTGCTTAGTGAGAATGTCCCCACCCTTGATATCTGAACAAATTTCTTACCCTCTACCTTTGATGTATAAGCCCTTAGCCTGTCTTCAACCAGAATCCCCCTGCCCTTGATGACTCCATGAACCCCCTCATTCTGCTGGTTGGCTGTAAATCCTTAGCTGCCTTGGTGGGATTCAGACTCGAGCCTGCTGTGTCTCCCTGTTGCAATGCTCTTATTGCAACCGTCCTGAATAAAGTCTCCCTTACCTGTTCTCACCTGTTGACATTTCAACAAGTGTCGGAATAAGGTTTTCTTTAGCAGTACCACATAATCAATCCTAACATTCTTTTATACTTAATTTTTAAAAATACATAAAATGTTACATATGCAATTGGTACACATGAAAAGATGTTCAGTCTCATTCAAAATAGAGCAATTAAATTAAAACTATACTGAAATACTATTAATCTAACAGACTGGCAAAAATCTGCGGGTTTGACAATGTACTCCCCTGCTGAAGCTGTGCAGAGAAAGGAACTCACATATATTGCTGGCTGGATTGTAAAACACTAGCACTCCTATGGAAGGGGAGGGGTGTTTGGCCATGTCTAGCAAAATTACATATGAATTTACCATTTGACCTTAAGTCCAACTTCTGGGAATATATCTTAAAATAAGGTGTATGTTTGTGATTATTCATTATAGTACTATTTGTAAAAGCAAAACATTGGAAACCACCAAGATGTTCATCAAGAGGGAAGTATTTGAATAATTATGATACTAGTTGAATATATTATGGTACATCTATACAACAGACTACTGTGCAGAAGTGGGGAATCTCTCTCTACATATACACCAGTATTGAGTGATCTCCAGAATGTATTATTAAGTGAAAAAAGGGAGAAGAATGTATGCTGCCATCTATCTAAGAAAAGGGGAGATACGGATAAATACATGATTAACTACAACTTGAAAAAAAATGAACCATAAAAAATGTTTAAATCATTACCTATGGGTTAGGGAGGGAGTAGAATGGAGACAGGATATTATTAAGTGAAAAAGGGGAGAAGAATGTATGCTGCCATCTATCTAAGAAAAGGGGAGATATGGATAAGTATATGATTAACTACAACTTGAAAAAAAAATGAACCATGAAATGAACCATGAAAAAAATGAACTTGAAAAAAAATGAACCCCCCCAAAACACAAGACCATATTACCTGGCTCTCTTCATGAGACAGGTTATAAAAACAATACAACTCGAGAAGAATCAGCACCACAAACATTCAGATTTATGATACTTGAAAACTACCACTCAATGAACTGGGACACTTTGAATAAATGCTTATTACAGGTATGGGTAAGAAATGTAGAAAACCAGCCCAGGGAGCAAAGACTACTAGGGCCAGGTTAAAAAGGACTCAGGAACCAAGGTGAGTAAGATAAAACCTGAGCCCTGAGGTGGAGTAGAATTTTGCCATCCCAAAATGTGTTTGACCTAAGAATTTTTTTGAGCTGGTTATTTTTAAGAAACAGCAGACACAGGATAAACTCTGAAAACCAAGTAGAAGTTGCCCTTTGTAAGAGATGTTTCTGTGTACAAGGGAAATCCCCATTTGTAAGGGTGTCTTCTTGGCATTACCAGGAAGAGGGGGATGATCACATCTCTAGAAATTCTTATCAATGGAGAAGGCAAGGACTTATATCTGCATAGAAGCTTTTAGCCTTGTCAACTGTGCTTTTCTTGTAACTTCCCTTAACTGACTCCCCACCCCAACGTCTGGTCTTCAGCTGAAGGTGTTGTTTAAGGTGATGACTTCCCCCATTTCACAGAGTTTTTGTTTTCCCGTCTCTCCCATGGTATACAGGAGGTATACATGTTATTAAACTTGTGTCTGTTTTTCTCTCGTTCATCTTTGTGCCACAGGGGCGTCTCAGCCAAGAACCTAGAAGGATGGAGGAAAAAGTTATCTCCCCCGCCCGCCAATAATGACAAGAACTGAATGGAGTACAAGTCATGAAAAAGGTTTAATCCCCGGATTCATAATGATAGCTGTTCACTTTCAGGGTTTTTATCCACCAGGAATTGAATAGCTTAGGTCACGTTCTAATTTCATTTTCCTCTGGAATAACCATTTGTTTAGCCTTACTTATTGACCAGTTAATCCTTTTCTCCCTAATGTGTAATACCAACATCACATCGAATTCATATATACATAATATGAGTACGTCTTTTTTTCTGGGCTCATCTTGTTCTTGTATTTGTCCACCCATGTGCTAATACCATACCCTTTCAATTACTACAGCTTCATCATATAACTTGGTGTCTGGAGAACAAGTCCCTTCAGTCCTATTTTTTCGCAAAATTGTCTCAGATTCTGTCTTTTTCCTACATGAATGTGAAAAGTGTTAGAATGGCAACCTCAGCAGAAATATATATCCTATTTTTAAAAATTACCACCAACTCCACACTGGAAATATGAAGAAGTGGGTAACTGAGTAAATTTAACAGTAAACCACCAGGTTCTACAAGATTAAGGTTAAAAAGCAGTATTTATTATACCTGAATGTTATTACATACTTTTTGGGAAGAGTATTTAAGGCTTTTGAGTGCTTCAAACGTGAAATGTTCCCTAGACGGAAGTATATTCATTATCTTACTTTTTTTGGTCAGGACAAGAACTGAAAAAGAGAAATAATCTTGACTCGAGAACGCACAGTGTTGCTACATGTATTTTCCCACCTATATTTGGAAGGTTCTGCAACTTTCCGAGAAACAGGGACTGAGCTGCACTCCGACACAGTAGGGAGGCATGTGCGCGTATTTGGAAGTGTTTAGTCACCGGGAGCCCTGTGTCCTGTTCGGTGACCCGGCAGAAGGGACAGGGGCAGGAAACGGAGACCGCTCAGGTCCTGGAATTCCCCGGCCGCCTGACCACGTGGCTCGCAAGCTGGGAGTCTGGAAAGGTCGCCCCCAGGGTCCCCGCGAGAAGACAGACCGCGTATGAAAGCAGTCACTCGCGGCTCATCACCGTGCGTGGACGCCCTGGGCGTCCTATCTGCCCGCCGTGCACGCAGGCCCCAGTCCCCCGTCCACAGCGGACCGGCCGCCAAGCCCGGCCCCGTACTGCGCTCACGGCAGGGTTGAGCGCTGTCGGGACGAGGACGCTGTCCGGACGAGGACGCTGTCCTGACATACGTGCTCCCAGACCGCAACACCAACAGTTTAAGAACAAAGGACACACTGAGCGATTATGAATAGACGGGATTCCCGAGAGAGTACAAAGTCCCGACTGCAAGATTAGTGTCCGGACGCTCGTCCGCGTTCCGCTGGGACTGCCCCATCCGCCCAGCCCGGCCGAGCGAAAGTCCCCGCAGCCCGCGACCGTCCGAAGGCGCGGGCGCCCACAGCACAAGCGCAGGCGCAGGCGCAGGCGCAGGCGCCGACGCAGCTCTGGAGGAATTCCGCGGGGCGTGCCCCGCCCCTCGGGAGGAAGTGAGTCCGGGGCGCCAGCTGGCGTGAGGCCCCGCCCTCTCACGCGAACCCCGGCGTCGCGCTGACGTCAGCGTGCGTCAGCGCGTGCCCCGCCTGGGCGGGGGCTCGGGACGCCGCAGAGGTGCCGGCCGGCCGCATCTCCGGTGGACGCCGCCGCTCGGGCCCTCTGGAGGCCGGCGCGCCGTGTCCGCGGTGAGGGCGGCCCCAGTCTGGGTCCGGGGCGGGTTCGGGGCGGTCGGGGCGCGCAGGCTGGGTGGGGGGAGGGGAAGGCCGCGGGTCCCTCGGCCAGGCGCCCGGGCTCTGTGCTCTCGGTCGCCGACGCTCCCGTGCGGCTCGAGAGCCCGGCCCCGAGGCTCGCGGGCGAGGGGAGTCAGAGCCGAGCTGCCGGGAAATGCGTTCCGGCCGCCGCCCCCGCCTCGTCGATCGGACTCCGGCGGAGCCGCGCGCTCAGCGTCCCCGCGGGGGCAGGTCGGCTGCAGCCTCTGGAGGGCGGGGTTCCGGGCGCGAGACCTGAGGTGCGGGGTCCTTCGGTTGCGGTCTCCGGAGGGCGGGGTCCGGGTCGCGGGATCTAGGGTGCGGGGGGCCGGGCCGCCGGGTCCCTCGGCTGCGGCCTCGGGAGGGCGGGGTCCGGGGCGCTGGGGGCGGGCCGCCGGGTCCCTCGGCTGCGGCCTGCGGAGGGCGGGGTCCCTCGGCTGCGGCCTCGGGAGAGCGGGGTCTGGGGCGTGCGGGGTCCCTCGGTCGCGGCCTCGGGAGGGCGGGGGCGGGCCGCTGGGCGTCTCTCGGCTGCGGCCTCGGGAGGGCGGGGTCTGGGGCGCGCGGGGTCCCTCGGCCGCGGCCTCCGGAGGGCGGCGCTGTTGGGGGGGGGGGGTCCTTCGCCCGCGGCCTCGGGAGGGCGGGGTCCGAGGTGAGGGAAGCCTCGCGCGGGCCGCGGTGTGTGCGGGTTTTCTAGCTGCTCTGTGCGCGCGGGTGAGATGTTGAGAGGGGCGAGCTCTCGCTGCCTCTCTTCTTAACTGCCAGTCGCCGGGCCCTGCAGAGACTCGGCGTTAGCACAGCGTGACCGTCAGGTTACTGCTGTTCGTGTGCCTCTTAGGGACCGCAGGCTCCCTCCTCCGCTGCCGTCTCTTGCGTCCAGCAAGCTGCCAGACGTGTCCTTAAGCTGTTAGAAGTGGTCACCAGAAGTGGGGGGACCAACAGCAGCGTAGCTTTCTAGGTGCTGATGTCTGTGCTCAGCCCTGTTTGTGTTTTACAAACCATCCGAGTGCTGGGGCGCCTGGGTGGCTCAGTCGGTTGGGCGCGGGACTCTTGATTTCCGCTCAGGTGGTGCTCCCGGGGTCGTGGGATCCAGCCCTGCCTGGGGCTCTGCTGAGGTGGAGCCTGCTGGAGAGTCTGGCCTTCTCTCCGCCCCTCCCCTGCTCGTCTGTGTCTCCCTCTCAAAATAAACATTTTTAAAAAAGGAACAGAGAAATAAATACGAGAACCATTTAAAAAAAAGGTATAATCAGTGCTCATGGGGTGTGTTGCATTTATTTTAATTAAGAGTTTTTCTAGTTGGAAAATTTTGGTGACTTTCTGGAGTTACCTGAAGTGTAAATCGTTTTTAGACTTAGTGAATACCCTGAACAGTCTATTAGTTGTTTACCATGAAAGTACAGTTTTCTAAAATAGCTTTTTTCTTCTTTCCAGATTTTCAGCCTTGAAGAGTCGACTCTCCCCCCGCCCCCCATTTCTTTCCCCTGCAGTAATCCCGTTATGGAGAGTCCCATTAGGGACGAACTTTATAAAGGGATATAGTTTGAATCCTATAGAGTTAATTTTGTGTGTGAATTACAGTTTTAAAACATTAAGCGTTTTCAGAAAGAAGCCTAGTAGGGTCAGTTGCTGGTACATGTGCACAAATAGTAATTCTGTTTGTGATGTTTTGTTAAGCATTTGTGGTAACACTAGAAACAATAAGCTGTTATCTTCGTAAGTTGATTTATCTCTACAAAATGAGTATTTTATATACATGATTTCTAAATGAAGGATAGTTTATTGGCTTTTTAAATGCAGTGTAGAAGTTTCTCTCGTGGGAATTTTATGGTTCAGTAGTTGATGAAGAAAATACCTCCAACTGGTCAAGTATAATAAATTGGTAGGCAGAGTTAGGAAGAAAGACAACATAACGATGCTGCAGGAAGTAGAGACAGATATAGACAATATTTAACAAAGGTGGAAGAGTTCGCTTTAGGGAGGTTTCGTTTCGTTTGACATCATACACACTAAACAGGCTATAGGTTCAATAAAGCTTGTGGGTGTTGATATCCCCAGAAGTAGGTACTGAAGTTAATGTAACCCACTTAAGTGAATATTGTGATAACCTATGTGAAATTAGCTTTTAGATAATATGACTCTATGAAGACTTTAATTCTTGTTTATTAGAATAAAACAAGTTTTTAAAAAAAATGTTAAAGTGCTTGAAAGAAATCTGAGTATAGGTTTTCCCTCTTGAGGCATAATCAGTAATTGTCTTGATAAACAGGCTTTGTACCTTATAACTAAGAGTAAATTAAAGGCATAATTAAGGTACATTGTTAATTTAGAATTTTGGGAATATCAGCCTCCTTGCAGAATCCAGCAGTTTTAACATATTTTCATTCGTGTATCAGCTTCTTTGAGGCCTTTATGTTAGCAATACACCAAATGATGTTATAATCTTAAACAGTACTAAATAGTATCTTGATAATTAAGGAAAGATATTCATCCCACCTGAGTGTAAACTCAGGTATAAATCCTGTAAAGAGGGTGTGGTGAACTTCACATAAGTAGGACCTTATTTGATTCTTTTTTACGGTAAAAAAAAAAAAAAAAAAAACCAACAAAAAACCCCCCCCAAAAAAAACCTAATATAGGGCGAAGAGTTGACAAATTTCATGTGAAGGTTTTTAGCCATCAAAAAGTGAAATCACTCATGCACAAAACTACTTCCCAGAGACTCGTGCCAGGTTCTTCTTGTCAGAGAATTAAGAGCACGATGGAAGATAGCACGATCTTCGCAAATCGGACAGTCGGCAGCAAACAAAGAATACAGTATGACCTTTCATGTGAACTGTATAGGATGTCCACGTATTCGACGTTTCCCGCCGGTGTTCCCGTCTCAGAAAGGAGTCTCGCGCGTGCTGGGTTTTACTACACTGGTGTGAAGGACAAGGTTAGATGCTTCTGCTGTGGCCTGATGCTGGACAACTGGAAGCATGGAGACAGTCCTATTGAAAAGCACAAACAGCTGTATCCCAGCTGTAGTTTCATTCACAGTCTGGTTTCTCTTACTAGTCTGGAATCCACCTCTAAGAGTGCTTCTCCAATGAGAAACAGTTTTCCACATTTGTTGTCTCCCACTTTGGAACACGGTGGCACATTCAGTGGTTCTCATTCCAACCTTTCACCAAACCCTGTGAATTCTAGAGCACTCGAAGACTTCTCCCCATTGAGGACTAACCCCTACAGTTACGCGATGAGTACTGAGGAAGCTCGATTTCTGACTTACCACATGTGGCCATTAACCTTCTTGTCACCCTCAGAGTTGGCGAGAGCCGGCTTCTATTACATAGGGCCTGGGGACAAGGTGGCCTGCTTTGCTTGCGGTGGCACTCTCAGTAACTGGGAGCCGAAGGATGACGCTCTGTCAGAGCATCGGAGACATTTTCCCAACTGCCCGTTTCTGGAAAATTCTCTGGAGACGCTGAGGTTTAGCATTTCAAACCTGAGCATGCAGACGCACGCAGCTCGGCTGAGAACGTTCGTGTGCTGGCCGTCGAGCGTCCCGGTCCAACCCGAGCAGCTCGCCAGTGCCGGCTTCTATTACGTGGGTGAGAGCCTAGCACAGCTGTGTGTTTTCTCCAGTTCACTTCTGTTCACGTATTAGAACCTGCGTGTTGAACTTCGGTCTGTTTTCTTTAGGTCGCAATGATGACGTCAAATGCTTTTGTTGTGATGGTGGCTTAAGGTGTTGGGAGTCTGGAGACGACCCGTGGGTGGAGCACGCCAAGTGGTTTCCAAGGTAATTCTTCTGAAAGGTATTTCTGCACAAAACCCTGTGCTTACAAGGGGTAGACGTCCTTGAGTGGTTTATGTTTACGTTTCAGTATATCAAAGCTGCTTTTATGCCATTGGGGAACATTTTAAAACCCCGAATGTTAGTTAGCATTAATTATTTTGATGGAAAGTGGTTCAGAATGTTCTCTTTTGTAAGCCATGTATTCAGGATGTAGTTTAACTTACTCTTGATGATTGGTTTACCATTTTGGCCCTGCGTTTTATTTATGAGGTTCCCATTTTGCTTTAAAGAAATCTTAAGGATTACAAGGATATGTAAAATAGCACGAAAGAACATACATAGGAAAAAAGGAAAAAGAATAAGAAGGGACGTAAGATGATTTAGAGAAGACCTAAAAATACATAGAATAAAAGCTGATTGAGTTTGGTTATGATTGTAAATTATTTTTTTCTCTACGGTTTATCTTATTTTTTTTAAACTGTATTTATTTATTTTGAGAGAGAGAATATGCTGGTCAGGGGCAGAGAGGGATGGGGATAGAGGATCTGAAGCAGGCTTTGTGCTGACAGCAGAGAGCCCAGTGCGGGACCTCGAACTCCGGAACCGTGGGAGCATGACCTGAACTGACATTGGATGCTTTACTGACTGAGCCCCCCGGGTGCCCCCTTTACGGGTTATCTGTGATCTGTTGCTCATCTCCTGTTAGTCACGGTGTCTCTAGTGGTGTCTCTTGTTTTATACTGTCGCCTACAAAGAATTGAGAGGCCCTGTTGTTAGTGGAAATAGAACTAGAAATTTTTCGTTTTTGAGGAGCTGTGTGAACTTGGACGTCGTGTGACCCATTTGAAACTCTGTCCTCATCTCTATAATGGGGGCGTTGGATTAGACAATTTTTCTACATTGTGGTTAAGAACACATAACAAAATTTATCACTTTTACCATTTTTGCCATTTTTAAGTCTGTAGTTCTGTGGCATTAAGTGCATTCACATCGTTCCTCGTCATTACCACCCTCCATTTCCAGATTTTCTCACCTTCCCAAGCTGTCATCTGTACCCATTGCTCCCACCAGGACTCTCCTTCCTGTCTCTGAATCTGACTGAGCTAGTTACCTCACGTAGGTGGGATTGCACAGCACAGTGTTGTGACCTGTGAGTGCCTTTCACAGTAATGAGTCGTCTCTTGAACCCCTTGAAGAAATTGAAACATCCTTTTGTCATTTTTGTGTGATACAGTAAAAAACCTGAAGTAAGAAATATTTTATTATGGATCAGTACATTGTTAAAAGTTGTGTTTTAAAATTTTATCTTTAAATTCATAATAGAACATTTGACTTTTTAACTCTCAAAGTGACCTATATCTTGGTTAAGTTACGTACGTAGGAAAAAGCATATTGTCAGAATTTTAAATGATTTGATTATGCCTAGCTCCAGGGGGTTGTGTACACGTAATTTGAAATTTAATACTGTATGAAAAAAACAAAAACAGCTTTCCTGTTCCAGTGTTTGAATTACTGCATTTTGTCCTTTATAAAGTAAAACCAAACCAAACCTTGGTTTATTTCTGTCATTTGTGTCTTTAGATGGCTAAATAAGGGAAAAGACAGGGTGCTTTTAGTAAACCGTCTGAAAACAGCAATTTCAATTGGGGATAACCTTTAATCTCAGTAAATGAGAAACCAAAATGGATTAATTGCTAATCACTGTATTGTAACGGTTCATTCGTCAAATATTTGAGTGCCTGCTGGATGCTATTGTAGATACGGGAGACATAGCAGTGACTAAGACAAATCTGTCTTTATCAAATTTATTAGAGGAGGGGAGATACATTAACCAGGGTTCATTTTACTTCCTGCTGTAATCATCAGGAATATAAATTGATTGGTCCCAGAATAAAAATAAATTAAAACCGTGTGAAGACCGAGAACATAGTGACAACCAGCTGTTTTATCTCATTGACAATAAACTTAAGTTTTGAGCAAGCCTGGATGATGTCTGTTGGTTTTACCCAGTCACCAGGTGAAGGGCATTTGGGTTTTTCTCACCGTGGAGCGATACTGAATAAAGCCACTGTAAACACTTGGGAACATACGTTTTCCTTTTGCTTGGGTGGGTAGTTGGGCGTGAGATTGGTGAGTTGTGTGGCAAGTTTTAAATTCCTGAGAACCCCTCTATTGTTTTCGGAAGCCCGCCCGCGGTGTGGGAGATCCCCAGGTGCTCATGTTCTTCCCTGCGATTGGTATCAGCAGGTGGTTTTATTTTAGCCGTTCTCGGAGGTATGTCGTGGTATTTCGCTGCGATTTCAGCGAGCATTTCCTTAATGGTTAATGATGATGAGCTTCTTATTTGTCATCTACATATGTCTTTTGGTGAAATGTCCAAATCTTTTGCCCATTGTAATTTTTTTTTTTTAATTATTAAGCTTTGAAAAGTTCTTAAATTCTGGGTACAAGTTCTTTATCAAGAGTGTTTTGCCAGCTTTCAGCTTGTGGCTGGTCTTTTCATTGTTTTAACAGTGGGTTTTAAGGATGGTAGTTCTTCAGTTTTATCTGGATTATGCTTTTGATCTCTTTGCTAAGAAGTCTTAATTGACCTAGGGACAAGAGAATTTTCTACTGTTTTTCTTCTAGAAGTTACATTGCCTTAGGGTTAAAGCTTAGTTCTGTGTTTCTTTGTTAGTTGACTTTTGCCTGTAGTATGGCAAACAAAGATGGAGGGTTTTTGTTTTTGTTTTTGTTTTTGTTTTTTTTTGCAAATGGGTATTGTGTTGTTTAGAACCAATTTATTGAAAAACAAAAGGAATGGAATGCAGGTTACTGGGAACTTCTTTAACAAGTTGTGGTTTGTAAGCAAGAATTTGGGAGACACTGTATGTAGATAGAAATACTTGCGTATTTTTTGGAGGGAGGGTTTGTGCTTCACATGTAATCACATATAATGGAAGAACGGACCCTGGAGAAAGATCATTAGTTACTTTGTTGTGAAAGACTATATCTTAGAAATACCGAATTACAGTTTCTGAAACTATGTGAAACCCCAAAAGTGAACTGACCAGAACAGCATTTTTCAAGGTTTACCTTGTGCTCCCTTTGAGTTTCAGACCCTTTCATTGTTGTTGTGTGTTAATGTGGTTAAATAGAAAATACCAGAATGCATCAATACGTAGTAAGAGTTAGTAGTGTTATACGAGGATTTTTTTTTTCTGTTTGATATGTACAAATGCATACATGTTTGTGTTGTGATGTAAAATATTTATACTCGGGGACACAGAGTTTGAAAGCCACTTGTCTAGAATGATCAGGTTATATTTTTGGTATATAATACTTGTTAAAAGTAATTTTTCTCCTTTTTTTTAGGTGTGAGTTCTTGATTCGCATGAAGGGGCAGGATTTTGTTGATGAGATTCAAGCTCGATACCCTCACCTTCTTGAGCAGGTGAGTAAGTTATATTTGGCAACACTGAATTCTCTTAAATAATAATGACCAAAAATTATTATGAATAATATTTACATCTGTTTTCCTGTAAATTATGGTTCATTTATATCCACTTAGTGAGATCTGTAATTTAACTTTTTGTAACTACGTTGTTCAAGGCTTTTTAGAAAAGGTTTTTTGCTTTTAGTCTTTTGAAAAATCATTCTGCCCCTGTACAGATTTGTGGTGCAATTGGAGGAGGCTCTGTAGTGTTTCCTCTGTCTTTTCAAGAAAAAACAAACCAACCAACTTGTTAGGAGTTTGGAATCACTGACAGTGACCTAGCTGAAATACACCTTTTCAGTGGAATGAGAAGCCATTCATATTTGTTCCTCCTTTCCTGAAACTACAGAAATACTTGAACTTTAATTTGGAAGTAGGTGAAGTTTACGGGGATTTTTATGATGGTTAAGGTGAAACAAAGCAAAGTAAGTTTATAAATTCCTAGTTGTCAGATGATTACGTACATTACTTAAGGTACACTGATCTTAATGGTGCACTGTTCAAGGTTGTTTGAGAGTTCCGATTTTACCTATTAATTTTTCTTTTGTTTCGTAGCTTTTGTCAACCTCAGATACTCCTGGAGATGAAAATACTGATCCACCAAGTATGTATGAAAATATTCCAAATATAGAATGGACATTTTTATAAGAATGTTAAACATGAAAGGATGTAAAGAGAATTTGATTTATAAGGACATAGGAAAAAGTGTGGGGAAGTTAACAAATATGACGTATTTACTAAGATTCATGACCCTTTTAGAAGATTCTGGCAGGTGTACTAAGCTTTGTTCTTAAAGTGCTGACGTTGCAACTGGGGAGACCAGACACCTGCAGAAGAGACCTGAGCATCACAGGTAGCTCGCAGGTACCAGATTAGAGGTGTGAGCAATACGCCCTCCGTAGAGGGGAAGCTTGCCACGAGCTGGTGTTTTTGAAAAGGGTCGGTTGACATGATGGAAGACTTACGCTACATGTTAGTTATTTATGAGGTATGTAGTATTCTAGTGCAAGGATAGGCATTTAGTTAACATACGTAAGTTACATACGTTAGTGTGTCCAAAATAGTGAAGGTGACAGTCCATGGTTTCTGCCCTGCACTGAGAAAGGGGTGTTCTGTTGGTGGCACGCCACTGAAAGGAATATTGTCAGAATTGCAGCAGGACCGGAACGAGGTGACCATGATGCATATGGGTCTTGGGAACCATGACATGGGAGGGTTGTTGAGGATTTGGAATTGGTGTTTGACACAATAACTCCTTCCTGTATGTTAGAACTGGAAAAGCTACCGGGGCCGAGTGGTCTTGGGCCGCCCTGCCGTGATTCCCTCAGAAAATGGCATTGCCTCTCTCCCTAAGTTTCGACACCCTCTTCCCTGACTTCCTCGCAGCTCATAGCCTTGCTTCACGGGTGCAGAGAGAACTCCGTCTCCCCTAGCAGAGTCAGCGTCCGCAGTCCATCCTGACGTCTCCTGTCCATTCCCTCTTGAAAGAACTGAGGCCAGCTCTTGCACTTGGCCTTTGTCCTCGTATCTCAGACCTGCTGCCGGTGTTAAGATCTTGGCTTGGGCAGTGATCTTCCCTTTCTGTCTCCAAGTTACTTACTTCATCGTGCAAACTTCCTCTGCCATCCCCGCCCTAAGAGGACCTTTTCTTGCACCTGTGTTGTCTTCTAGCTGTTGTCTCACTTCTTGGCTTCCTTTTACAACAAAGGAAGAATTTAATCTGAGCTTACGCTCTTCTTTGTCATTTTTTCTTCAGCTTACTCGACTGTAGGCTGTTCTTGTCATGGTCACCAAGAACCACCAGCTCGGTAAATGCACTGATCTGTCCTCAGCCTTAGAAATGTTCACTGCTTCATCCCTTTCGTCTCAGCTTTATTGGGATGTAATTGACATGCAGCACCATGTAAGTCTAGGGTGTGAAGTGCACAGTTGAGCCACATGAAGATGAACACATTGGTCTCCTCACATAATTTTAGTTTTTTTGTGAGATAGGAGCATTTAAGGGTTACTTTTTTTTTTTTTTTAAATTTTTTTTTTCAACATTTTTTATTTATTTTTGGGACAGAGAGAGACAGAGCATGAATGGGGGAGGGGCAGAGAGAGAGGGAGACACAGAATCGGAAACAGGCTCCAGGCTCCGAGCCATCAGCCCAGAGCCTGACGCGGGGCTCGAACTCACGGACCGCGAGATCGTGACCTGGCTGAAGTCGGACGCCCAACCGACTGCGCCACCCAGGCGCCCCTTAAGGGTTACTTTTTTAGTGACTTCAGAGTGTGTAATACAGTGTTGTCAGCTGTCGCCAATACACCGTTCATCAGATCCTCACAGCATACTCCTCTGATAAAGTCCATCCGTGTTGCAAACGGTAGGGTTTCCTTCTTTTTTATGGGTTAATAATACTCCGATGTGTGCGTGGCCTCCATTTTCTGTATTCATATTTGTCGATGGACACTTAGAGGTCGTCATGAATTGGCTGTCGTGAATCCTGCTG
Organism: Panthera tigris; assembly: GCF_018350195.1. NCBI lineage: Eukaryota > Metazoa > Chordata > Mammalia > Carnivora > Felidae > Panthera > Panthera tigris. Next base: position 1,106,775 of record NC_056669.1, read on the forward strand.
CAGTACACACGGGAGTGCAGATAAATGTTTGAGAGAGTGATTCCATTTCCTTCCGATACATATGCCGAAGTGGGATTGCTGGATCATTGGGAAGTTGTGTTTGTAACGTTTCCAGGAATCTTCCATGATGTTATCCACAGTGGCTGCATCAATTTACATGTCCACCAACAGTGCACCAGGGTTCCCTTTTCTACATTCTTGCTGGCACTTGTTATTTCTTGTCTTTTTGATTCTAGACATTTCAACAGGTGTGAGGTGATACCTCATTGTGGTTTTGATTTGCATTTCCCATTGATTGGTGATGTTGAGCATCTTTTCATATGTCTCTTGGCCATCTGTATGTCTTTGGAAAAATACCTTCAGCTCCTCTGCCCATGTTTAATTTTTTTTTTTTTTTTTTTTTTGCCTTGGAGTTCTGGGAGTTCATATACTTTTCGATATTAACCGCTTCTCTCATACATGTTTGCAGATACTTTCTTTCACATACTTCCGGATACTTTCTTGCAGATACTTTTTAGTTTGATACAGTGCCCTTGATTGGTTTTTGCTTTTGTTTTTTGTGCTTTTAGCGTCCTATCCAAAAAATTCTGGTCACGGCCAGTGTCTGGGAACTTTTTATCTGTATTTCCTCCTAGGAGTTGTATGGTGTCAGGGCTTATATTGAACTCTTTAATCCATTTCGAGTTAATTTTTGTGGTGGTATAAGGTTTGGGTCCAGTTTCATTCTTTTGCATATGAGTCTCTCGTTTTCCCAGCACTTTGTCGAAAAGACTCGCTTTTCCCTGTTTGTTTTTGGCTCCCTTGTGAAATATTAGTTAACTATATGCACGAATTTATTTTTTTTCTGAGCTCTCTGTTCTGTTCTATGGGCCTTAGATGTCTCTTTCATGCCAATACCATACTGTTCTGATTCCTCTAGCTTTGTGATTAAGTTTGAAGTCGGGAAGTGTGATGCCTCCAGGCTTGGTTGTTTTTTTTTTTGTTTTTTTGTTTTTGTTTTTGTTTTTTTCCTCCCTGATGATTGCTTTGGCTGTTTGGGGTGAATTTGAGAATTTTTCTTTTCTATTTCTGTGAAAAAGTAACATTGGGATTTTGATAGAGATTGCATTGACTCTATAGATGGCTTTGGGTAGGATGGATATTTTAACAATATTTTTCCAGTTCGTGAACATGGCATATCTTTCCACTTATTTTTGTCTTCCGGTTTTTTGTTTATTTGTTTTTTTAAATCCGTGTCAGTGTACAGATCTTTAACCCCCCGGGCTAAATATTTTTCTTAAGTATTTTATTGTTTTATTGAGATACAGTTGCTTTAATGCTACTATAAATGGGATTTTTTTCTTTCAGATACTATGTTGTTAGTGTATAGAAATGTGACTTTTTAGTTCTACAGCTTTGTGAATTTGTTTATTGTAACTTTTTTGTTGGAGTCTTTAGAATTTTGAATATGTAAGATCATGTCATCTTCGAACATACACAATTAAAACTTCGTTTTTATTTCTCTTCTTGTCTAATTGCTATGGTTAGGACTTCCAGTACTAATAAAAGTGGTGAGAGTGGATACCCTTGTTTTATTCCTGATTTTAGAGGAAAAGCTTCTAGCTTTTCACCATTTAGCATGTTAGCTGCAGGTTTGTTATATACGGCTTTCATGTTGTGTCCTTCCATGTCCATGTTTGTCCTTTCTATATGCAATTTGTTGAGAACTTTTGTTCTGAAAGGGTGTTGACTTTCACATTCAGATTTCTCAAATTTTGCATCTATTGAGTATTGAAAGGATCATGTGCTTTTTATCCTTTATTCTATTAATGTTGTTTATCATGCTTACTGATTTGCATATGTTGAACTATCTTGCATCCCTGGGATGAATCCCACTTCATCATATATGTGATCTTTTTAATAGGCTGTTGAATTCAGTTTGGTAGTATTTTGTTGATAATTTTTTTTAAGTTTTTATTTAAATTCCCTTTAACATACGTATAGTGTATTAACATACACTAGTTTCAGGTGTACAGTATAGTGATTCGACACTTGCACACATCACCCGATGCTCATCATAGCAAGTGTCCCTCTGCTTATCCCCATTACCTGTTTTCCCCATCCCCCCACCCACCCTTACTCTGGTGACCATCAGTCTGTTCTCTGTAGTTAAGAGTCTATTTCTTGGTTGGCTGTCTGTTTATTTTCTTCCATTTTCTTGTTTGTTTCTTAAATTTCACGTGAGTAAAACCATACGATATTTGTCCTTCTGACTTACTTTGCTTAGCATAATACACTCTAGGTCTATCCATGTTGTTGCACATGGCAAGATCTCATTCTTTTTGATGGCTGAGTAATACTCTATTACGTGTACATACCACATCTTATTTCTTCATTGATCAGTTGGTGGACACTTGGGCTGTTTCCATAATTCAGCTGTTGATAGTGCTGCTGTAAACATTGGGGTGCATCTATCCCTTGGAATTAGTGTGTCTGTATCCTTTGGGTAAATACCTAGTAGCACAATTGCTGGATGGTAGAATAGTTCTATTTATAACTTTTTGAGGGACCTCCATACTGTTTTCCAGAGTGGCTGCACCAGTTTGCTTTTGCACCATCATCAGTGCAACATCTGTTGTTTTCTGTGTTAATTTTAGCCATTCTGACCAGTGTGAGGTGATACCTCATTGTGGTTTTGATTTGTATTTCTGTGATGATGAGTGCTGTTGAGCATCTTTTCATGTGTCTGTTAGCCATCTGGATGTCTTCTTTGGAGAAAGGTCTATTCATGTCTTCTGCCCATTAAAAAAAAATTTTTAATGTTTATTTTTGAGAGACAGAGTGTGAGCAGGGGAGGGACAGAGAGAGGGAGACACAGAATCTGAAGCAGGCTCCAGGCTCTGAGCTGTCAGCACAGAGCCTGATTTGGGGCTCGAACCCACAAGCCACCAGATCATGACCTGAGCCAAAGTCGGACGCTTCACCAACTGAGCCACCCAGGTGTCTTCTGCCTTTTTTCTTTTTTTTTTTTTTTTTTTTTTTTACAAGTTTTTTTATATGTTTTGGACACTAAAGCTTTATTAGATAACGTCATTTGCAAATATTTTCTCCTTTAGGTTGCCTGTTAGTTTTTTTGATTGCTTCCTTTGCAGAAGGCTTTTGATGATGTCCCCATAGATTATTTTTGCTTTTATTTTCCTTGCCTCAGGAGACATATCTAACAAGTTGGTATGGCAGATGTCAGAGGTTGTTGCATGTGTTCTCTAGAATTTTCATGGTTTCCTGTCTCACTTTAGTCTTTCATCCATTTTGAATTTAGTTTGGCTGAAAAAGTGGTCCAGTTTCATTCTTTTGCATGTTGCCATCCAGTTTTCCCAACACCATTTGTTGAAGGGACATTCTTCTTCCCATTGGATATTCTTTCCTGCTTTGACACAGATTAATTGACCATATCGTGGTGGGTCCATTTCTGGGTTTTCTATTTGTTTCATTGTGCGATGTGTCTACTTTTGTGCCAGTTCCATAGTGTTTCCATTACTACAGCTGTGTTATAGAACTTGAAGTCCGGAATTGTGGTGTTTCCAGTATTGTTTTTTTGTGTTTTTTGGTTTTTTTTTTGTTTTCCAAGGTTGCTTTCGCTATTGGGGGTCTCTTGTGGTTAGAGATTGCAAATGTTTAGATTGCTTTGGGTAGTTTTGACATTTTCACAATATTTGTTTTTAATGATCCTTGAGCATGGAATGTTTTCCCATTTCTTTTGTCTCATCTTCGGTTTGTTTCATCAGTATTTTATAGTTTTCAGAGTATAGATATTTAATCTCTTTGGTTAGGTTTATTCCTAGGTATCTTATTCTTGATGCAATTTTAAATGGGATTGATTCCTGAATTTTTCTTTCTTTTTAATTATTGATGTATAGAAATGCAACAGATTTCTGTACATTGATTTTGTATCCTGTGACTTCACTGAACTTGTGTATGAGTTCTAGCAGTTGTTTGCTGGAGTCTTTTGGGTTTCTATCTAGAGTGTCATGGTATTCACACATAGTGAAAGTTTGACCTCTTCATTGCTGATCTGGATGACTTATTTCTTTTTGTTGATTAATTGCTGTGGCTAGGACTTCTAGTACTGTATTAAATAACAGTGGTGAGAGTGGACATGCCTGTCTTCCTGACAATAGAGGGAAAGCTCTCAGTTTTTCTTCCTTGATTATGATAGTAGCTGTGGGATTTTCATATATGGCCTTGATGATGTTGAGTTGTATTGCTTCCAAACATACTTTATTGAGGCTTTTTTCATGAATGGATGTTATATTTTGTCAGATGCTTTTTCTGTATCTGTTGAAAAGATCATATTGTTCTTACCTTTTATTAATGTGGTGTATCAAATTGAGTGATTTGTCAATATTGAACTATCCTTGCAACCCAGGAATAAATCTCACTTGATCATGGTGAATGATTGTTTTAATGTATTGTTGGATTTGATTTGCTCATATTTTGTGGAGAATTTTGCAACCATGTTCATCAGGCGCATTGGCTTGTAATTATCTTTAGTGGAGTTTTTGTCTGATTTTGGTATCAGGGTAAAGCTGGACTAATAAAAGGAATTTGGAAATTTTCCTTCCCCTTTTATTTTTTGGAATAGTTTGAGAAGAATAGTATTCACTCATCTTCAAATGTTGGTAAGAACTCACCTGGGAAGCAATCCGGCTCTGGACTTGTGTTTGTGGGGAGTTTTCTGATTACTGATTGAATTCCTTTGCTGGTTATTGGTCTCTTCAAGTATTCTATTCTTCCTGTTTCAGTTTAGGTAGTTTATATGTTCCTAGGAATGTATCCATTTCTTTCAGGGTTGTCCAATTTGTTGGCATATAGTTGTTCATCATATTCTGTTATACTTGTTTGTATTTCTGTGGTGTTGGTTCTTTTTCCTCTCTCATTTGTGATTTTATTTATTTTTAGGTCCTTTCTCTTTCTTTTCTTTTTGATAAGTCTAGCTGGGGGGTTATCACTTTTAATTAAGTTTTTCAAAGAACCAGCTCCTGGTTTCATTGATCTGTTCAATTTTTTTAGTTTCTATATCATTTATTTCTGCTCTGATCTTTATTGTTTCCCTGCTTGTGCTGCCTTTAGACTTTGTCGTTCTTTTTCTAGCTCCTTTAGGTGTAATGTTTGGTTGTATGTTGGAGATTTTTCTTGCTTCTTGAGCATGTTCTTTTTTTTTTTTTTTTTTTTTTTTTAACGTTTATTTAATTTTAGAGGAAGAGTACACGAGCATGAGCAGGGGGGAGGGGCAGAGACAGGGGAGACTGAGAATCCCAAGCAGGCACAGGCCTCCATCTCAAGAATTGTGAGCTCATGACCTGAGCTGAAATCAAAGTTGGGTGCTTAACTGACTGAGCCCACCCAGGTACCCCTGGTAGCATGTTCTTTAACCTCCATGTATTTGTGGTCTTTCAGTTTTTTCTTGCGGTTGACTTCTAATTTCATAGCAGTGTTGTCAGAACACATGCATGATGATCTCATTTTTTTGTGCTTGTTGATTGGTGACCTAATATCTGATCTCTTCTGGAGAATGTCCCATGTGCACTTGAAAAGTATGTGTATTTTAAGAGACTCTTAAATACTGAGAACAAACCGAGGGTTGATGGGGGGTGGGGAAGAGGGGAAAGTGGTGATGGGCATTGAGGAGGGCACCTGTTGGGATGAGGTCTGGGTGTTGTATGGAAACCAATTTGACATTAAATAATATTTAACATATAGTTCTGTTTAGATGATGTGTCCATTGATGTAAGTGGGGTGTTAAAGCCCTCTACTATTACAGAACTATAATCAATGAGTCCTTTTCTGTTATTAATAGTTTTATATATTTGGGTGCTCCCGTGTTGGGGACATAAATATATACAGTTGTCATCTTGTTGATTGTCTCCTTTGTTATGATATAATGCCTTTCTTCATCTGTTGTTACAGTCTTTTGTTTAAAATCTAGTTTTATGTAAGTAGTGCTACCATTTCTTTAGACATTTAGACCATTTTCTTTAGACGCCGTTTGCATGATAAATGTTTCTCTATCCCCACTTTTTAAAAAAAATTTTTAAATGTTTTTTTATTTATTTTTGAGAGTGAGCGAGAGTGAGAGCGAGCACAAGCAGGAGAGGGGCAGAGAGAGGGGGAGACATACAGTCCAAAGCAGGCACCAGGCTCTGAGCTGTCAGCACAAAGCCTGACGTGGGACTTGAACTCATGAACCGTGAGATCATGATGTCAGCCAAGTAACCAACTGAGCCGTCCAGTCGCCCCTCTATCCTGCTTTGAATCTGCAGGTGTCTTTAGGTCCAAAAGTCTTATAGTCAGCATATAGACAAGTCTTGTGTGTTGTTGTTGTTGTTGTTGTTTAATCCATTCTGATACCTTATTTGTTTTTTTGTTGTTTTTTTTTTTACTGGAGACTTTAGTACATTTACATTCAGAATAATTGTCAATAAATAGGAATTCAGTGCTTTTTTATTACTTTGTTTCTGGAGGTTTTCTCTGTTCCTTTGTTATCTTTGTCACTTTTGGTCTCTCTTTCCACTCAGAGTCCCCTTTAATATTTCTTGCAGGGCTGTGGGCAGCGTTTGGTCCCTGGCCTGAGTGTAGCGAGTTCTAACGATGTTTACTCTGGTCTGCTTGTGAAGTGAGACCTGTCACCACCTCCATTGGAACTAAAGCTCTGCAGAGCTCTCTGGTTCGGAGATGTGGTGTGGGTGGGTGTTTTCTGTGTGGTGTGGGCAGGTGTTTCTGTCTGTCTTCTGAGGAAGGAGTCGCCCACACTGGGATTGAGGCAAACCTGACTGAGAAGGGTAGTACTGGTAGAGCGCAGGGGCGTGGGATCTGGTGTAAGCAGGTTAGGCAGCCAGTGTGGGCGCTGTGCTGTTTACTGCAGGTGGCTCTCTGTTGATGCTGAGAGGCAGGGGAGGGAAATGGCAGCAGCTGGCTGCTTTTTCCCCTGGGAGGGAGCTGGCTGCTTTTTCCCCTGTCTCCCAGAATGCTGCCTCACAGGTAAGCCACGTGCCCCAGGCATTTTTCAGATCCTGTTTCCATGCTGTCTGCCTCCAGGTTGTTTGCCTGCCTTCTCCCCAGGTAACTCTTAGGGGCTCCATCTCAGTCAAGCCCTCTGACCTTTGAAACTCCAGGCTTTAAGCCCTCCTGGTGGTAAGAATTCATGAAAATCAGCCCCTCTTATTTTCCAAGCCAGTGGCTTTGGGGAAACATTCTCCTTGTGCATTCACCTGTGTGTTCCCCTCTCTCTCTCTCTCTCCCTTCTCTGCGACCATGCCCAACCACCACCCCCCCCCCCCCGCCCTCATCCACAGCACCTGTGATCCATTCCCTCCCCCCACCCCCAACCACGTCTGTACACTTGTTACCTTCCTCAGTTGTGATTTCTTCTCTCCCTTGAGTTGTGGAGTTTGTTCTGTTAGTCTTTAGGTTGATTTCTGGATATGGAGGATAATTTGATAGTTACCTAGTTGTGTTGGAGGGATGAGATGAGCCTGGGGTCCTCCTACTCCACTGCCATTTTAGCCCTCACCGTCCCCAAGAATTTTAGTGTCTGTGTTCATTAAGGATATTGGCCTGTGGTTCCTATTCGTGTAGTGTCCTTATCTGTCTTTAGTGTCATGCTGCCTCATGAAATGAGTTTAGGATTGTTCCCTCTCTTCATCTTTTTGAAAGAGTTTGAGAAGGATTGGTGTTATCCTTTTTAAAATATTTGGTAGAATTCATGAATTCAGTCATCTAATATTTGACTTTTCTTTGTTGTGAGGTTTTTATTACTGCTTCAGTCATCTTAGTTGTTATTGGTCGGTTCAGATATTTTATGTTTTCCTGATTTCATTCGTGGTTAATTTGTAGGTTTTTAGCGATTTGTCCATTTCGTATAGATTGTTTAGTTTGTAATGTTCACAGTAGTCTCTTAGGATCTTCTGCATTTTTGGATGTGTTTTAATGTGTCCTCTTTCATTTATAATTTTGTATGAGTCTTTTTTTCTAGGTTAGTCTTGCTAGAGGTTTGTCATGTTTTTGTATATCTTTTCAAAAACAACTGTTAGTGTCACTGTTTTTTCCTATGGTCTTTACAGTTTCTGTGTCACTTACTTCTGCTCTAATCTTTAATATTGTCTTCTTTCTGCCCACCATGGGCTTAGTTCATTCTTTTTTTGCATTCTTTTTTGTTTTTTGTTTTTTAAAAAATATTCAACTGTTCGGTGTCTTTTAATTAGAGAACTTAGTTCATTTACATTTTAAAGTCATTACTGGTAATGTGAAGACATTTGAATTCCTTTGTTCATTTCTTCCTCTCTGGCTGCAGTTCTTTTTAATTTATTTTTTGTAGTGGTATGCTTTTAATTAATTTTTCTTTACATTTTGTGTATCTGTTCTAGGTTTTTTCTTTGTGTTCACATGAGGTTTAACCTAAAACAAAGTATAGATGTAAGTCTGTTTTAAGCTGGTAACAACTTACACTTTTATTATCTTTACCGTACATTTTACACTGTTGATGCCATACTTTATATCTTTTCGTATCTATTCAAGTTATTTTAGCTATAGGTATTATTTAGTTAGTTATTTTTTAAGTAGGCTCCACACTCATCATGGAACTTGAACTCACAACCCTGAGATTAAGACCAGAGCTGACGTCAAGAGTCGGATGCTTAACTGACTGAGCCACTCAGGTGCTCCTAGCTATACTTAACTATTATTACTGTCCTTTAGCTTTTATACCAGAGGAATGGTTACATGGTAGGGAATCCTGAATTTGACTGATTGTCTACCTTCACCAGTAAGTTGTGTGCTTGTATATGTTTTCATGTTACTGAGTGTCCCTTCAGCTTGCCCAACTCCCTTTAGCATTACTTGTGGGGCAGGTCTAGGGTGAATAACTCCTTCAACTTTTGTCTGGAATGTTTTTACCTTTTCTTATTTTCTGAAGGACAGTTTTGCAGTTATTCTTAGTGTGGTTCTTGTCTTTTCACTCTTTAATGTATCCTGTCAGTCTCACCTGGCCTGCAGGGTTTCTCCAGAGTCTGCAGGTAGCCTGAGGGTGCCCCTTGTATACAAGGAGTCTTTTTTTTCCTCAGTTTTCAAAGTTCCCTCTTTATCTTTGACTTTTAACATTTTGATTATTGCCTATCTTAGAGGAATGTTTGGGTTGATCATGTTTAGGGTTCTTGGATTTTGCTGTTGCTGGGTATCCATATCTGTCTCCTGATTTGGGACTTTTTAGTTATTATTTCTTTAAATAAGTTTTCTCCTGCTTTTTCTCTTCTGGAACCCCTGTGATGGGATATTCACTTGTTCGGTGGTGTCCTGTAATTCACATAGGCTTTCTTCACTTTTTTGTTCCTATAACCGGCTAATTTCAGATAATCTCTCTTCACTCTCAGATTCTTTCTTCTCCGTGGTCAAGGCAGTTACTAAAGACCTGTGCTGAATTTTTCAGTGTATTTTTCAGCCCTAGGATTTTTTTGTGTGTGGTTTCTGTTTATTAAATTTCTAATTTTGTTCACGTATTATTTCATTTAGTTGCCTTCCTTTGTTCTCTTAAATTTCATTAAGTGTAAGATGGTAACAAATTGTAGATCTGTATTCATTTCTTTGGGGTAAATTACTGGACCTTTATTGGTTTTCTGTGGTGTTGTCCTTTTGCCTGTTTTGCATGATCCGAGTAGCATTTCTGTGGTGTCTGCATTTGAAGGAAGAACCTTCTTTTCTAGTCTTTACACTGGTTTTTGGCAGATAAAGACCTTTTCCTGTCTTTTCCCTTGGCCGATGCTTGGTTGGAGCCAGTTTCAAAGCTGTTGCTAGGTCTGTGGTGGAATCCGTCGTTGGTCTTGTTTCCAGCGGCTGGGGTTGGCATGGATCCTGTCTGGTCCATCCCTTGTCGGGCGGTACTGCCTCCAGTGCCAGTACATTCTTCTGTAGGATGTTGGGATAAGGGTCTGCTTCAGTGTCCACAGTTGGGTCCTCAGACAGCACGACCGTTAACCATATACACAGATGGGTGTGGCTCCCTCTGGGTCCTCGGGAGGGCTCCTGTTTGGTCACTGATGGGTTCCTGGGTTGGCGGGACTGGCCCTGGACAGTGGCTGAGAGGGTTGGAACTGAGTCCCAGGGCTGTTTCAGGTCCTACAGCCAGGATTGAGGTCTGTAGACCTGGCTGTGGAGACACAGGTGGCCTTGTCTCCTGCTAGATGGCTTGGCAGGCAGGACTGTTTCCTGATTGCATTTGGAGGCTGGAGCCGTTTCAAGATCTTCTGAGGTAGAGACACGAGTGTCCTGTGCCAGTTGTATTGCTGTGGACCGAGACTAGGGGAGCTGGAGCCAAGTACAGGGGTCCCTCAGGCACCCTAGGTGTGTACTGGGGATGTCTCTTGCTGGGTCCCGGGGCTAGCAGGCCTGTCTGCAGATTGCAGCTGGGATAGGTTGGAGCCTCCTTACGAGGTCCTTTCATAGTCTGCCTTTTGACTGAATTCGGTGTGTTTATCTCTCGTGGCTCCCAGACTATGCCAGATCCAGTTCACAGTTTCAGTGTCTACAGACCTGGAACTGAGGTCTGTATGTCTCTTTGCCAAAGCATGGGTAGGCCTAGCTCCTCCTCATTCTGTGTGTGGTGGGATGCTGGTGCAGGGTCAGGCCATGTGGGGTGCTGGTGTAGGACCAAGACGGGGGGGGGGGGTGCTGGTGCAGGGTCAGGCCGTGTGGGGGTGCTGGTGTAGGACCAAGACGTGGGGGGTGCTGGTGCAGGGTCAGGCCGTGTGGGGTGCTGGTGTAGGACCAAGACGTGGGGGGTGCTGGTGCAGGGTCAGGCCGTGTGGGATGCTGGTGCAGGGTCAGGCCGTGTGGGGGTGCTGCTGTAGGGTCAGGCCGTGGGGAGTGCTGGTGCAGGGTCAGGCCGTGTGGGGGTGCTGCTGTAGGGTCAGGCTGTGGGGATTGCTGGTGCAGGGTCAGGCCGTGTGGGGGTGCTGCTGTAGGGTCAGGCCGTGGGGAGTGCTGGTGCAGGGTCAGGCCGTGTGGGGGTGCTGCTGTAGGGTCAGGCCGTGGGGAGTGCTGGTGCAGGGTCAGGCCGTGTGGGGTGCTGGTGTAGGACCAAGAAGTGAGGGGTGCTGGTGTAGGACCAAGACGTGGGGGGTGCTGGTGCAGGGTCAGGCCGTGTGGGGTACTGGTTTAGGACCAAGATGTAGGGGGGGTGCTGGTGCAGGGTCAGGCCGCGTGGGGTGCTGGTGTAGGACCAAGACGTGGGGGGTGCTGGTGCAGGGTCAGGTCGTGTGGGATGCTGGTACAGGGTCAGGCCGTGTGGGGTGCTGGTGCAGGGTCAGGCTGTGTGGGGTGCTGGTTTAGGACCAAGATGTAGGGGGGGCTGCTGGTGCAGGGTCAGGCCGTGTGGGGTGCTGGTGCAGGACCAAGCCAGATGGCCTGTATCCAAGTCCTGAAGGGTATGGAGTTGTGCGTGGGTCTGTAGCCAGGACTGTCAGCCCTGTGGGTGCCCGCCCATCTTGTTAAAACAGTTCTTGGTTTTGTTCTCCACTGGGGTTTCAAAATCTGCCTGCATCTCAAAGCTTGCTCAGAAGCACTGTTGTTGACAGGTGGAATCCAAGTTGCTGTTGAGTCAAGATACATGTGGGGGGACATCTTACTCAGAAGTCTTGCTGACATGATTGTTCTGCATCCTTCTGAAGACATCTTCTCAGCTTGGCTTCCTGGACACCACATTCTTGGTTTTCCGCTATTTCTCTGCTTAATCACGAACAGTCTCCTTTGTGGCTCCTTTTTCAAACCACAAATGATAGAGTATCCCTCAACACTTGGCCCAAATTTATTTCTTCATTTTATGAGCTTCAGGCTGGCATGTCCAACTACATGTTTGAATCTCTACTTGACTATAGTGAGTATTTCAGGGTTAATATGACCAAAGTAAATCTTTTCTCTTGTCCGTCATCCCTTGGATTTGTTCCTTATCTGGTCTTCCCTAGCTCTGTTAACGGCCCCCACCTGTTAAGGTCAAAAAGTTGACTCTGGGTAGGCATCATCCCAGTTTTTCTCTTTACTTTGTATATTTAATCCGTGGAGGTCTTTCCATCTCCTGCCTTCATACTGTGCCCCAGATCTCAGCGCCCCTGCCCAGCACGACTGTCCACGTGCCTTCATTGCCTGTGCCCCCGTCCACCTGATGGAGACCTGTCATCATTGTCTGTCATAGTGTCCTGATTGGTCTCCTCATCCCATCCTACCTCATGAGAATTGATCACAGAGCTGCCAGAGTCACCTTTGGGAAAAACAAATCAAATTTCATCTTTCTTCTGCTTGAAGTGTTTGCAAAGAACATTCTAGTACATAGTAAAATACAAATGTGCAAGGGTCTACGTGATCTGGGGATCATTGTATCTCTTGACTACTTGTCACTTATACACTTCTTGTATACACTGAGATTTTTGTCTCGTTTAGGGCTTTTACGGTTGCTTTTCTGTTTGCCTAGAGATTTTTTTCCAATACTCCCGGAGCTCCTTCTGGTTCCCATATGTGTTCTGGTGTTACCTTCAGACAGCTTTTCCCCAGACGTTGGAACAAGGGAGTTGTTATTATGCCAGTTCTCCAGTAGGTGGCAGTCAGGTTTCTGTGTAATTTTCACGCAAGTGTCCCTGTTCCCTGGTAATGCTTTCCTGGCCACCCCCCACCCCCATCATTTCCATTGTCTACCTGCCTCCTAGTTTATCTTACTCGTTTTCTTGTTTTCCACACCTGTCACTGTCTGATATCACATTACTTCTTCACCCACATTTTACATCTTGAGACATATTTTGCACAAACTGGTCTCCCATGTCACTCTCCTTCCCATATTGTTCTGATTCGTCTGTTCACCTCTGTAGATGCTGTTTATCCTTCAAGTCCAAACTCTGATGCCATCTTTAATGAAGTCTTTGTTGATTCCCCCCACTTTCCTGGACTGTACCTACGTTTGTATAGTGTATTGGTTCCCCAAAATGGCCGTGCTTCAGAATCATTTTGGGGATTTAAAAAAGACATGAATTCCTAAGTGCTGTCCTTAGCGAGTCTCTCATCAAGTAGGTTCCAGGACACAGCCCAGGAAGTGATATTTTGGAAAAGTGTATTACACTTGTTACAGTCTCACTTGTTACTACAGTCTCACTTGAACCTTCTTGAGTTGATACTTTTGTTGGAATTATAGGTAATTGGTGCATATAGCTCATATCCCTTACCAGGATATATGCCTGGTAAGGGACATACTGTTTTTCTCCGTATTTTTATGTTTGTGGAACTTACCATCGGTAACCTGTCTTTTCAAATAGTTGTTCATTTTGGGCCTGGAGAAAGTTCCTCCGAAGATGCCGTCATGATGAACACACCCGTGGTGAAAGCGGCCTTGGAGATGGGCTTCAGTAGAAACCTGGTGAAGCAGACCGTTCAGAGCAAGATCCTGACGAGCGGGGAGAATTACAAAACAGTCAGTGATATTGTGTTGGCACTTCTTGATGCTGAAGATGAGACCAGAGAAGAAGAGAAGGAAAGACAAACTGAAGAGCTGGCATCAGGTATTGGGGAGTGTTAGTCACCTGCCTTATTTCCACGAGGATCCTGGGACTGCGTGACCCGACGCAGGCCTACCCGCCTCTGCTCACTGCTGGCGGCCGCGCGTCGTCTCCTTCTGCCCTGTGGGCTGTGCTGACGATCATTGACCGTGGCTTTCTAGGCTTTCTAAAATACGTTTATCTTTCAGTAACACCTGAGACTTAGGCTGATCAGAGGATCTTAGCATCACTTTTCTTGAGCCGTATTGCTTTTCTTCTTGATATAGAACAATTTTAAATTGTTTTGAGAAAGGAAGATTTAAAGTTGAGTGCAGGTTTTTTGTTTTTGTTTAAGATTACCTTCTTCAAATCGTACTCTTAAAGCAGTATTTTAACTCCCTGATCCTTGCCGAGTGGTCCTCATACAGAAGGTAGAGCTAGTGATGAAGTCCTAGGACTTGGTGAGCAGCCCCGGCCCAAGGGCACTCTCTTGGTGTCCGTCCGGGTCAGGCTAAGCCCCCCGAGTGATCGCTCCTTCTGCAGTGTTCACTGAGCGCGAGCACCTGTGTCAAGTACTGTGCCGACTGTGGTGCTTGCTCGGGGGCTCCCAGACTGGGTGTGGGGTCTAGGGGAGGCCCCGAGTTGAGCCGGCAGAGGGGAGGGAGGTGGTGTCTGTAGTGTCCACTGGGGTTTGGGCTGGAGCTTGTGAGGAACCACAGGAGGAGTTGAGGACCTTACTCTGGCATGTAGGAAAGTAGTTCAGGTCTGGTTTCTCAGTTGGTACAGATTTGTGTTTAAATCCGGGCTCTGTCAGTCAGCACGCTGCAGTTTCCGTAACCAGACGTCGGCCGTGTGCCCTGTGGAGTGGAGATGACAGTGGCACGCGCTGTGTGGGTCGCTCTAGGGTGAAGGGAGAAGCTGCAAGCACCTGAAGACGCCTCGTGTTCACTCGATCGACCCGGAAGGGGCCGCGCTCAGGGCGGGCAGCCAGGGGGGCTGGGCTGCGGGGGAGGCTCCGCGGTAGCCATGGACTCGGAGGGAGCACTCTGCTGGGATGCTGGCTCTGCCGCCGGTGCTTTCTCTGACCGCGGGGACGGCAGTCGTTGCTGAGGCGGTGGTGTCCGTATTTGAAAGTGAGAACCGTCATACCTGCCTTGTTTACCTGACGGGATCTTTTTATCAAATAAGGCAGTTGATATGAAAGTGCTAATGAAATTAAAGTGATATAATGCAAATAGAAGTCAGTATTATTAGGGGCGCCTGCGTGGCTCGGTCGGTAAAGCGTCCGGCTTCAGCTCAGGTCATGATCCCACAGTTCTTGGGTTCGAGCCCCACTTCAGGCTCTGTGCTGACAGCTCGGAGCTTGGAACCTGCTTCGGATTCTGTGTCTCCCTCACTCTGTGCCCTTCCTCCACTTGCACGTGTGCGATCTCTCAAAAATAAGTAAACGTTAAAAAAACTTAAGTCAGTATTATCAATTTCGCTGGGGGGTGGAGAAGTAGAGGTGGGAAGTTTCTACTGTCCTTTAAAATTCTCTTAGGTAGCAGGGTCATGAGACAGGTAAGTATGTAGACTTTTAGAAGTGACAGGAACAGACACTGTGTGTTGTGTGCACTACACAATATGCCCTAGCCGTATCTTCCAGAAGTCTTCTAGATGATAGGCATTAAATCGCCAACAGGTAATTTTGTGCTGCTTTTTCAAGCTCCTATGTATTTACTGCCTGCACTGTTTGTAGGCTTGGTTGTTAGTGACTGTGTGTGTGCACACGGTTGGAACGTTTTAAAATCTAACGGATTTTTTTCCTTTTTTCTTTTTTAAACGAAGATGATCTGTCATTAATTCGGAGGAACAGAATGGCTCTTTTTCAACAGTTGATGTGTGTGCTTCCTATCCTGGATAATCTTTTAAAGGCCAATGTCATTAATAAACAGGAACATGATATTATTAAGCAAAAAACACAGATACCTTTGCAAGCAAGAGAACTGATTGATACCGTTTTGGTCAAAGGAAATGCTGCTGCCAACATCTTCAAAAGCTGCTTAAAAGAAATTGACCCTACATTATATAAGAACTTATTTGGTGAGTTTTTGGTAAAATTATTTTAGAAACCTTTGAGATGATGTTCACTTTTAAGTTTGACAAACAAGAGAAATGTAATTCACAAACGGCAGTCGATAAATGTAACTCGCTCTAAGAAAAGGAAGATTTCATCACGGACGTAGTGGGGCTACGTGCTTCCTGACAGTCTGTAGGTAGAACCTGTGTTCACTAGACAGCGGGTGGGGAGGAACGAGCAGGTGAAGCCACCTTCTGTTTGGTAGAATAATGCTTTTTGTTGTTTTTCTTTCCTTAGTGGACAAGAACATGAAGTATGTTCCAACAGAAGATGTTTCAGGTAAAGCAAAATTCAGACTCAAGACCAACCTGAAATGTTACCGTGGTTAAAATTTCTAACGGGAATTAAGTAGGAACTGAATTTCACTCACGTGTTCTGTTCGTCTCAGGTCTGTCGCTGGAAGAGCAGCTGAGGAGGCTGCAGGAGGAAAGAACCTGCAAAGTGTGCCTGGACCGAGAAGTGTCCGTGGTGTTCATTCCCTGCGGCCACCTGGTGGTGTGCCAAGACTGCGCCCCTTCCCTCAGAAAATGCCCCATTTGCAGGGGTATAATCAAGGGCACCGTCCGGACCTTTCTCTCATAAGAGAAACACCGTATGTTTGCTTATATAGGAAAGTGTCGAAAGCACGGTTGAACATCTGAAGCCATCCGGAGTATAGAAAGAACGATTGTTCTTTAATTATGACACTTGTAATCTGCTTTGGTACTAGTGATCTTGTTTCAAAAAATAGTATCGTTTATCCTATTTAATGCTAGTCTTTATTGCTACAAAAGGAGAGGTTTCCGTTTGGCGGGCCCTGGTGCCGTACGTGTGTGAGCACAGGCGCAGCCTCAGCGCTGGGGAGTCACTGCAGCAGTGCCTGGTGTTGGTATTCCTTCTGGAAGCTTTGAGGGCTTCATTAGCATGTAGTGTAAAAGAAACGGACACCGGGAGCTCTGGACTTTCCCCAAATCCTGGTGCCAAATTCTCCGTGGTGTTTTTTCATTTGTGTTTTGAAATGAGTGTGTTTTCTTACTGGTACATAAGCTTTTTCTTAATTTGTGAGAAACATCTTAATAAAGTTCTTTAAAAAGATTGCACCATCATTTTTTTCTCTTAAAAATTATTTTCTATATGCCTTGTGAGATTTAAATGAGTTAATAATGTACATAAATGTAGTGTCGGTCACCCTGTAAGCACACAGATGTTAGCTGTTAAATAAAAAATTGAATTCATAAAACAGATTACTAAGAAGTGTTTAATGTGATCTATGAAATTCTTTTAGATGACGGTATCTAGTTGCTTTTATATTATAGATACTATTTTTTTCTTTTAATGTTTATTTTTGAGAGGGAGAGAGAGAGTGCAAGCAGGGGAGGGGCAGAGGGAGAAGGAGGCACCGAATTCAAAGCAGGCTCCGGGCTCCGAGCTGTCAGCACAGATCCTGACGTGGGGCTCGAACCCACAAACCGTGAGATCATGACCTGAGCCAAAGTTGGACGCTTAACCACCTGAGCCACCCAGGTGCCCTTATATTATAGAAATTATTAAAATCCAATTAAAACAAATCTGGTAAATCTGCATTGGGATTTAAAAACGAGTGTGATGGCTTTGCTGCGTGGGCATTGGTGAGCTGAGGAGGTGGAATGCAGGCAGTGGTGGGGGACCCCTCCTTGGGCCCGGCTTACTGTCCCAGATCTGGTCGATGGCTGAGGTCCCATGGAAAGCTCCGATACTTGAGATGCTCCGTGTTTCTTCTTACCCTGTAACTCCTTAGATCCCTTAGACAGAGACCGGGAAGAGTCCAGATTTCTCCATCCTCCAGTCTCTTCCCACCTTTGTTTCCAGCGGGAGGTGCTGGTGGAGTTGGTAGGTCCGCGTGCATGTGTCTGCAGGTAAGTCGGTCCCTGCCCTTCCAGAAGGAGTTGAGAGCACATTAAATCACTTTAGGAACTGTCCTGTTTCTTTTGCTTGATCGCTGCTGTATATGTTGAGGATCCACTGTGTGCCAGGCCCAGCGCTGTATTCTTTAAACAATTAGGATGCGGTCCCGGGCTGAGTTATGCTCCCCATCCTCCTCTCCCTAGTACCTGGGAATGGAAGTGTATTTCTAGGTGGGGCCTTTAAAGAGGTAATGATGGCAAAGTGAGGTCCGGTGAGCCCAAGTGTAAGAGGATTGGTGTCTTCACAAGAGATCTGAATGCAGACACACCCAGAGATAGCAGAGGAACGTGGCCATCAGCAGTCGCGGTGAGAAGCCTCCGAAGAAACCAGATCTTGTAGCCTGTTGACTCCAGAAACGGCGAGAAAGTAAGTTTCTGTTTAAGTCACTCAGTCCGGTTCTTTGTTACGGTGGCCCTCGAGGACAGCAATGTGCGAGAAGCACATTAGCCCGAATCCTGTCAACAGCCATAAAGGAAAATTTGAACATGGGTCTGCCTGGCTCCTTAGCCTGTGCTTTTTGGACAAATTATTCTAGTGAGTTGCGTTAACATTTTTAAAAATTGCATGGACTGTGATCCAGCATAAGAACGAAGTGTTTAAATTTGAATTCTGTGTATTTGAAAGTTTATCTATCTTGGCTTTGTTCAGCTAGTCCATTTTAATGTGTGAGAACGTCTTTCTTGCATTCGGTAAAAATATTGCATGAAGTGTAAGGAAGTGGTAACGTGATTCACATTTTATCTACCTGCTGAGTCCTGTCTGCCTAGATCAGGGTGAGTCGGTTTTAGTCGCTTCCTTTTTGCTCTAACGATGATAATCATAACAGGTGTACTTGAACCAAGAGGCAAATGTCAGATGCTTTGTTAATTGCTTTATTTAATGCTTAAAACCCTAGGAGACTTGTAAACGGTGCAAATTTAGGCTCAGTGAAGTGTAGATTGTTGGAGGCCTGGGTGGCGGTCTACACATGGTACGGATGAGACTTGAACAGCACACATATACTGTGTGAGACCAGTATATGTGGATTTTTTTTTTTTTTTTTATGTTGATGTTTGAGTGCATGCGAGTTGGGGAGGGGCAGAGAGAGAGGGAGACACAGAATCTGAAGCAGGCTCCAGGCTGTCAGCACAGAGCCTGATGCGGGGCTCTAACTCATGAACTAACTGTGAAATCATGACCTGAGCCGAAGTCTGATGCTTAAGCACGTGAGCCACCCAGGGGCCCCTATGCAGATTTTTAAAGTAAGTCACTTGAGGGGTGCCTGGGAGGTTGTGGGTTGAGCGTCGGACTCTTGATTTCAGCTCAGGTCATGATCTCACAGTTCATGGACTTGAGCCCCACATGTCAGGATCTGTGCTGACAGCATGGCTCCTGCTTGGGATTCTCTGTCTCCTTCAAGATAAATACACTTAAAAAAAAAAAAATATATATATATATATATGTGTGTGTGTGTGTGTGTGTGTATAAGTATATATAAATATATATTAGTATATATATAAAATATGTAAGTATAGGACACTTTTTGAGATGTGTGACATCTGTTAGCCATCTGGATATCTTCTTTGGAAAAAGGTCTATTCATGTCTTCTGCCCGTTTGATTAGTTCTTTATAGAGATTGGATACTATCCCTTTATTGGGTCTGTCTTTTGCAAACATCCTCTAACATTTAGTAGGTCGTCTTTTAGTTTTGTTGATTGTTTCCTTCACTGGGCAGAAGGTCTTTGTCTTGATGAGGTCCCAATAGTTCATGTTTGCTTTTGTTTCCCTGCCTTTGGAGACAAGTCTAGAGAGAAGTTGCTACAGCTGATGTCAAAGAGGTTGCTGCCTGTGTTCTCTAGGATTTTGGTGGTTTCTTGTCTCATATTTAGGCCTTTCAACCATTTTGAATTTATTTTTGCGTATGGTGTAAGGAAGTGGTACAGGGGGTGCCTGGGTGGCTCAGTTAAGTGTCCGCCTTCGGTTAGTGTCATGTTCTCACAGCTCGTTGGTTCCAGCCTGGAGCCCGCTTTGGATTCTGTGTCTTCCTCTCTCTCTGCCCCTCCCCCACTCACGTTCTGTCTCTCTCAGAAACAAACATTAAAAAAAAAGAGGTGGTACGGTTTCATTCTCCTGCATGTCAACCATCCAGTTTTCCCGTCACTATTTGTTGAAGAGACTTTTTTCCATTGTGTACTCTTTCCTGCTTTGCCGAAGATGAGCTGACCATATAGGTGTGGGTCCATTTCTGGGTTTTGTAGTCTGTCAATGTCATTGATTTTTGTCTACTGTTGGCTATCAAGGATTAAGTAGGATTAGAGTATGCTGAATTGGAGAACAGAGGTATTTTCCAGGCAGAGGGAGAAATATGAAGAAAGACAAACATGGATGAGGCATTTTTGGAAAAAGAAAGTGAATACTGAGATGAGAAACAAGGCTGGACAGGCAGGATGGGTACCAGGTTTAAGAGGACTACAGATTAGGGGTTTTGCCAGCATTAATTCTGCCAATCCATGAACACAGGATACCTTTCTGTTTATGTTTTCAGTGTCTTTCCCCAGTGTCTTGTAGTCTTCAGTGTAGAAATCTTTGTGCTTTTTTTGATTAAATTTAATCGCAGGTACTTTGTTTTTGGTGTTATAAATATGGGATCATCTTTATTTTTCAGATGCTTTGTGGTCAGTATATAGAAGTACTGCTTTTTGAGCATTGGTTTCTTATCTCACAACTTTACTGTGTCCATTAGCTCTAACCGGTTTTGGTGGATCTTTAGGGTTTTCTGTTTATGAGAACATGTGTGCAAATAAAGACTATTGTACTTACTCTTTTCCAATTCTGATGCCTTTTCTTTCTTTTTAACTGCTCTGGCTCGAACTTCTCATCTTGTGTGCAAATAGTGATTAACCCGTCATCCTTCTTTTTCTTTTTTGTTTACTTATTTTTGAGAGAGAGCGTGAGCAGGGAAAGGGCAGAGAGAGAGGGAGACACAGGTTCCGAAGCAGGCTCCAGGCTCTGAGCTGTCAGCACAGAGTCTGACACGGGGGCACGACCTCATGAACTTCGAGATCATGACCTGAGCTGAAGTCTGACGCTTAACTGGCTAAGCCGCCCAGGTGCCCCACCCCCGTCTTCCTTGTGACCCTGATGATAGCCTGTACGCTGTCCACGTATGATAGCGGAAGGACATTCCTTCTAGATCTAATTTAAGGTTTCATCATGAACAGATGTTGAATTTTGTCAGATGCTTTTGTCTAAGAAAACCAAACCTGTATGATCGCAGTCCATTATTGTGGTGTATCACGTTGGTTACGTGCATGTGTCAGAACAGCCTTGCATCCCAGGGATAAATCACAGGTGTCCCGGCAAATGATCCTTTAAATGGGCCGGATTCTCTTTGCTAGTTTTAAAGATTTTCGCATCTATATTCATCAGGGACTCTGCCTTTGGGATCAGGGTAATGCTGGCTTTTTAAAATGTGTTTGTGGGGGGCCCCCGGCTTGCTCAGGCAGCGGAACACGGGACTCCTGATCTCGGGGTTGTGAGTTCACGCCCCATGTTGGGCATGGAGATTACTTTAAAAAATGAGTTTGCGGGGGCCTGGGTGGCTCAGTCGGTTAAGCGTTCGACTTCGGCTCAGGTCATGATCTCACGGTTTGTGGGTTCGAGCCCCGCGTCGGGCTCTGTGCTGACAGATCAGAGCCTGGAGCCTGCTTCGGATTCTGTGTTTCCCTCTCTCTCTGCCCCTCCCCCTTGCATGCTCTCTCAAAAATAAAGGTAAAAAAAAAAAAAAAAAAAAAGAGTTTGTGAGTGTTCCCTCCTTTATTTTTTTGGAAGAGTTTGGGAAGGATTGGCATTATTTCTTCTTTGGTAAAATTTACCAGTGAAGCCACCTGGTCCCAGCTGTTGTTCATGGGGAGATTTTTGCCTAGTGATTCAGTCTTGGTAGGATGTATGTTTATGTTTTTCTTGCTTTTAGAGCTCAGCTCCTGTCTGGGCAGGGACAGACCAGGCTTCCTGGACTGCTGACGGTCTTCTGTTGAGGATCCGAGTCGGGCAGAACTGCACCAGTCTGCTGCTTCTGCACGTGAGCAGGGATGCCTGTGAACTCGGGCGTTGCAGGTAGGATGCCGTCCGACCTCTACAGACCGAAGTGCTACCTGCCACAAGACCTCCCTTCTTTTTTTCTTTAGTGTTTATTTTTGAGAGAGAATCCCAAGCAGGCTCTGCACCAAGAGCCCAACGTGGGGCTCAATCTCACAAACCGTGAGATCATGACCCAAACTGAAAATCAGGAGTCGGATGCTCAAGTGACTGAACCACGCAGGCCCCCCCAAGCTCTCCTGTGACAGGTTCCAAGTGGTCGAGACCACAATGGGGGTCTCGTAGGTGCAGGGCAGACCCCTCAGTGTATTGCTGGACTGTATTCTGGGGACAGTCAATTTTTTTATTTCTAACACAAATATACCTGTTTTTATAATTCTACCCAACTGCATAGAGCAGGGACATGAAAGGAGAATCCGGAGCAGTCCTTCTCAGAGGTTGGTGGTCCTACGAATTCCCCAGGTGGGATCGTTAACACATTGAATCAGGATGTCTGGGTGTGGGTAAGAATTTACCCACTTAAATAGTGTCTTTATTTGGGGCTTTTCATTTCTCTTGAGTTTGTGGAAATGAAAGAAAACCACACACAAACCTCTTAGGTGAAGACAAAGTTTTATTCTAAAAATAGATCTCAGTAACAATGAAATACCAAAAGCTGGTCATTACAAGAAAAAGAAAAAAGAGGTAAAAAATTTGCTTTAAATTTTCCTCCTCAAAAATACAAAATTCTCACCGTACTATATTGTGAACTCTCATTTATCTGTATGCAAATTAACTTTGATTATCCAAAGACATTTAAAGTCACAGATTGGATTCTAATGTATCTTCAAGTAAATACATTCTCCGAGAATGCAATTAAATATTTAAGTAAACATAATTGGGATATGAATTTATGCTTAGGGAAACAGTGGTTCATGTTACCACTTCCCTCTATTTTTGCAGATAACCAAAAAAAGTGACTGCACCCAAGTACTGGTATTTGAAGGTAACAGAGAGAAAACATTAACTACATTATTTCTATCTTTAAAGGCATATGATGACCTGTAGTACTTAAAAAAGTGGTTTCACATCTTCAAAGTGCTAGAGAAGCAAGTATCAGGGAAGACAAGGTTCGACCTCAAGTACTGAACTCTGAAGAATGCAGAAGACAAAAGGAGGAAAAGGTAAAAGGCCCCCATCACTGTATCCATCAAGCGGTTTAAAGACCAGGTAGGCAAGTTACACAATCAGCCCACCTCTCTGTCCTCACCACACTACCCATGGTCACCACCTCAGTTGGCTGCACAGTGACTAGGAAGGATTGTCCTGTATCAAAATTCTTGACATTGTCTGAAGGCCAAAAGCTGGTCCCAGAAGGGCCAACCTCTTCAGTGTAGACGCACCGTCATCAGGACAGCTTAGCTTGTGGGCGGAAAGTGGTGGTACTTGACTTTGCGTAGTCCTTTAGTATGACTGAAACAGCTTTTTTTCTTGTCAAAACTTGACCGTGAGTTCTGACTGCTGTAACGTAAACTCGAAGACAAAACTGAACACCCAAACATAAGTTGACTAATACTGGTGTCCCGACAATACTGTGCTTTTTCTGTTAACCTAATACAGCCTCAAGTGCCCCTCTACAGGAGAGGGGCCTGAAGAATAAGAAGAGTTTCTGGTCTTAAAAATTGCTTAAGGATTTGTATTTGGAATAAAGGTTTTTTAGTCTATCCCCAAATCAGATAAAATCAACAGTGCACAAAAATACAGCATCTTCTTCCTGTAGGTCAGTAGCCTGAGGGGTGCCCTCCTGTCCCTGGATCGATCCACACAGCCTTCTAGAGCTCTAGAGAAATCCCACAGGGGCTTACGTTAGTATGTTTACACTACATTAAACCATCCTACAACTCAACCTACAGTTAACTGGTGCATATGAAACAGCGCAGTTTCCAGCAGCGGCAACACTCACAGTAGGAAGGTAAGCGGACGAGATCGTGAACACGCTCTACGACGTGCAGAAATGAGAGAGGGAAGAGACAGACTAAGCGCCACAGAAGCTGTAATGACGACACAAGCTCGAACAGGGCTCAGCCACACGTTCTCGTGCTGGGGGCGGGGTGGTGCATTTTGTTTCTCACCCAAGCGTGAAGCTGTAAAACTAAAGTTATGTCGGAGACCTGATTTACTCGGCATTTCTGCGGTGTGGCTTTAGAGCAGAGCCGGCTCTGGGGAGCAGTGAAGGTCTGCGTCGTCGGTACGTGCCGTCACAGTGAGTTACTCCCCCGGCGTGACCAAGACCACAAGAAGGAGAACGGCACTGGTCTGTTTTTAGAAGTGACTGTAACCACTGCAAATGCTCATTTAAAAACCGAAACCAAACTCTATCTTCAGTAATCCTGAGGAATCTTTACATGCGTATAACGTACAATGTACTATATAAACAGGATCCGCGTATACTGTTTCCAAGGAGAATCATCCAAATTCATCGATAGGGCCGTATTGATCTTCCCATTGGTGCCTGGAGTCCCTTAAATGATGGCATCGTGTTCATCGCTGTAATCAAAAGGTAAAATTGTTTTGTATTCGTGCCAAAGCTGTTTCGGTTCATATTTTTAAATAACTTCAAAGCTGCAGAATGAAAATTGTCATTTACGTGAAATTTGTTCAAGTGTCCAGTGTACCGTGGGGCGTAAGGGTTCCCATAGTGACCCTCGAATGTCTGCTCTGCCCCTTGTGGCTTCTCGGCCGATAGCCACAGAAATCTAAAACAGGCCCCTCCTTCCTTG
The DNA here is from genome assembly GCF_018350195.1 of Panthera tigris. Lineage (NCBI taxonomy): Eukaryota > Metazoa > Chordata > Mammalia > Carnivora > Felidae > Panthera > Panthera tigris. Next base: position 1,131,198 of record NC_056669.1, read on the forward strand.
ACCATCCCCTGTGTGTCGGGTGTCACATACCTCATTTTCATCCTCCCGGAAACCCTATTTACGTACTGACTTCCTTTATTCGTTTTTGCAGAGGACCTGAAGCCAAGCAAGCATGAGGGAAGGTGCCCAGAACTGCCGCTCCTGCACCAAACCCCACCCCTGCACGCTTCTGTCACCGCGGGTGACCTTTTCATGCTCACTGCTACAACTGCTACATGGGGAACGTCTCCAGTTTTGAGCGGGACAGACAAGTCCAGCGTTCCGTAAGAACTCGAACTTCAGAGCAGCTCTTGGCTTCTAAATGTGCTGTCACGTAGCACTAAGAAAAAGGCGCTGTGGTCCGCAGATGGTAAGGTGCACCCTAACTTCGGAGACGTGCCGTAGAGTGGGAACAAAACGAAAGCAGCGCGGACTTTCGCTCGGGTCCGTGAGGTACTTTCTCTGGGGCTCTGTCAACAGACTCCAGGCACAGCCCCTCCCAGGCAGCGGTGCACGGCTGTGTATGTAAAGAGTGGCTCCTACTAGCCACAGCCACATGCTGTGTGCTTAAGGCAACTTAAAACGAAGACACGGTTTGCTTCACTACTTGTAGCCTCATTTACACCAATAAACACTGACGCTATAACAAAGTGAGTGGCATTTCATGTCCTATGATCGACACGTACCTTCTGTTCAGCTGGTGAAATTCATCAAGCACACGTGATAAATATTTCTAGAAACACAGAATCTGGCAAAACACGTCGATGCTCTGAAAGCAAGTGTGCTAAACCAGTTTGAACTAATACATGAGAAGTATTTTCCTACTTTATTCCCTTCAAAGTAACCCGTCCTATGTTTTACTTTGTTAAATCAGCTCCCGACGTGAAAGTTGGTGTGGGACACACGTGTACGAGGAGTTAAACAATTGGGAAAAGTAGCCCTTCGGTGGTATTTACAGTACATTAAGAATCAAAAGAACGCATTGGCTCTTGTATTCTAGTAAGAGTGAAAAAACCCCAAAAGGGACTTAAACCCTCCAAACAAACAATGGAAGACCCACACAGTTATGGAAAGGGTGAACGTGGTAAGAGCTCTTAACTCACTTGATGCAATGACTTAGAAAATGAGACCGTGAAGAATTTCTTTAAAACCAGGTTTCTACCAAGGATGTTCCCTTAGTGCTACTGACGAGCACCAGCCACACCCTCCTGGTACGGTTACAGGGGTGAGTGAAGAGGGAGAACGTCAGGAAGCGGGACATTTGTACCCGCACGTGCATCCATTTTTTGTTTGCAAGTACAATTCATAAATCTGTGGCCCCCTTTCGGTATTTTGTCACGATCGTGAAAGAAATACAGAAATCCGATCAAAACTCACATGGTTCTGTACCGAATGCCTCTTCGTGAATAGTACGTTTTGCATCCGAAGTACAGAATCGACAGAACTCCCAGGGTTAATACGATGCCACCGAGAAAGCTGCCAATGTCAAATTTCGATCCTGGGTTTTCTTTAGAATTGATAGTTGCTGTGACTAGGAGAAAAGAAAAGTAGGCTTTAGTGGTTTTTAAAAAACATTACAAAAAGCTGCTACTCGAATTTCTATCCAAGGAAGCAGAGCCGGGGAGGAGCTCCCCGGCCGGCCTCCTGCCCGGTGGCCCCGGGGCCCCTGGAGCAGTCGCAGTTGCAGAGCTTCCCCCCGCCCCTCCCCCACCTGAGGGTGTTTGTGCCGGGGGACCACAGCCTCGGGCAGCACCCTCTGGGACTGTTTCCTTATTCCCTTGTCCTGGGAAGAATCGGTGCCTTAACCGGGGTGTCTGGACCGCCCGTCTGAATGAGGGCATCTAACGGAAGTTCTCCGTTCGATAAATAGACTGTTGTATCACACCCAGGGCCCTGGTGACATCACAGCGGATTTCAGAACACAAACTGCAGGAATAAGGCTTTAGGGTAGAAAATACAGAAATCTGCGGCAGACACGACGAAGCCTGCCGGTTGTGCTGGCCTTCAAGCGGACCTGAACTTGGAAAACCTTGAAGGGACGATGCCAAGGTTCTGAGCTCGTGGTTTCACGTTCCATCTTAAGTCCAAGCACAAAGCGTGCTGGCCGACACCGTATGTGTGGCCGCGCCCGTGACACCCAGGAGCCACCACCACCGTGAGCACGCTGTGGGGGTGGAGGCCCCGCCCAGGCGCACACGAGGGGCCCGGACAACCACGCGAAGGACCATCCGGGTAGGACTTCTTCCTCCAGTCACATGGCCTGGTTCAGGGGAAACCTGCCTCCTACGGGGACAAGGTTGGCGGCACCCACACGGTGATTTCTGTGCACGACACGGTCGTCCGCACTCCCGCCAGAACGGAGCCACGCAAGTGCGGCATCTGACACCGGCTTTGAGCACGGAAGGGGCTCAGCTCCCATACGTACTTGTCACGGGTGAAGGCACAGAGGTGGCCGAACGGTTGTGGGCCGTGCTCGCGGTGGACGGCGTCTGGGACGCGCTGTGGGAGACGTGGGTGGCGGAGGTCGTATTCGGGGAGGCCCCCCGTGTTATGAGTCCGGGTGCTGCTGTGGGCGTCGAGGTGCTGACAGCGTGTGTCCTGAGGACGTGGGACAGGGCGGGCGTGGGGGCTTTCGTCGTGTTGGGGGGCGCACCCGTGTGGCTGGAGGTCACCGTGGTGGCGTTGCCTGCGAGAATGAGACACATGAACATGTCACGTGCCCGTGACACAGGACCCTCATCTCTGGGAAGGGAGTTGGCGGGAGGACAGAGACGGCGCAGGTGGTGGGTGGCCGGGAGCGCGCACCCCATGCGACGTGGCCGGCCGCGAGCCCGTCAGGGGTGACGCCCCCCCCCTCCCCTGCCCCCCCGGGGCGTGGCCGTCGGGACGACCTCCCACAGCTGGAAGCTCCAGACGCCCCTGAATCCTGGAGACCCCCGTTCGCGCCTGGGGCGGAGGCCTTCACGAGGACGATTCGGACCCGTGCGCACCGAGCACGTGTCCCGGGTCCCCGCCCCGGCGACGGCAGCGCCGGCTCACCCCACGCGCACGCTGCCGGGGACCGAGACATTCCGTCCTCTCTCCGCCCCTTCGCACGGCCGTGCTATCTCCGCCTGTTCCCTGTCCTCGGGCTCACCCGCGGCGCTGCCGTCCCACGGGGCCTGTCTCCACCTCTCAGCCGGCCCGGGGAGAGCGACTCGGGCCGGGGGTGTCGCGCTCCGTCACTGCCGGAGGGGACTGCCGCCGACAGGAACACCCTTGCCTCCAGTCTGCTGGGCTTTTTCTTCGAAGACTTGCGGACACGCCAGGCTCGCGTGTCTACCGGCTTCCCGGTACCTCCCCCGGGCGCGGGTCCCTACTGTGCGCTCTCGTCCGCGCCGTGTGACCCCATTTTTTTTAACAAGGCCCAAGGAACACTGCTGTGCTATGTACACCGGTGAACCAGTAAATTCTCATGATTCCGAGCGGGGGACACAAGTGGCAAGAACCTGAGCTACTGTGGGTGCTCTGTGCTCAGACGACACGCTTCAGGACGGACACGCTCGCTTTTGTTCTAAACCGGTGCGTGCGTGCTATCGCGGTGGATTCGACACGGGGAAGAGCTCGCGTTTCTATCGCACTTTCAGCCCAGCACGATCTGTGCGCAGTCCACCAGGAGGCACGGTGCGACACGCGCGCCTGCCCCGCCCCTGCCCAGAGACCCGGCCCCTCGCTGCGCCAGGTCACCCGAGCAAAGACGGAGCCGCGACGGCGCAGTCTTTCCAAGTGAGAAAATCCAACCGTGTTCAAGAAACGAGCAGCTGAACATTTCTGCAAATGGACACGACAGGCCCCTAGGCTTTTTAACTGTCCTGATGCCCACGAGCGGCACCGTGATCCCAGGAGGCCGGCGAGGAGCTCCCGTCCAGTGACACTACGCCCTCGTGCGCCCATGTGCACTTGCGGGTCTTCCGGCCCCCGAGGGACAGAAGCTGTGCGGGTGTGGGTGGCGCCCGGGGCAGGCCAGGGGCTCGCAAGGTCCAGGGCTCCGGGCACGGAGCAAGCCCCGGGACGCAGCACACTGCACGAGCACGCACTCTTACTGCGTTTCCAAGTTGCCGAAAATAAATCTTTGAGGCCGTCATCACAAGGCAAAACCCCGTGACTGCGCTCGGGGCCTAAAGCTCGGACTTCCTGTGGGGACGGCTCTGCAAAAACGCACAGCTGCTGGCGCACAGCCGGGACCGGGTCTCACTAAAAGTGCCGAAACGAGACGCTGTCGAGGCACAAACGGTCGTCACTGGAGGGTGCGTGTGTCCGTCCGCTCGCCCCTCTGCTCAGGAAGGAGCAGACGAGCACGCTACCCCAGCTTCAGACCAAGCAGGAGAGCCTTCGGGGGAGCAGCCCCTGGACTTGTGGGGACACAGAGACTGAGTGACTCTGGCCTGACGAGGGCCCGGTCCCGGCGGTGAAGCTTAGAAAGCGGAGCTGGGTGTAGACTGTTCACACCGAGGGCAAAGGCGGGATTTCCCACGACCCCGGTCTGGCCCCCACCCCCGCCCCACGCAGCCCCCAGGCCCTGCACAGTGTACACAGCTCGCTCCCCCCCACCCCCCACCCCCCACCCGGCTGCACCTGCCCCACGTGACTGCCTTGTGGCAACACTCCGCAGAGGGAGGAGGGTGACCGGCGGGGAGGACACAGGACCCGGGCCACGGGTGTGTGGAGTCCGAGTCAGGAGGAGTCGGGCCCCAGCCGGGGGGGGGGGGGGGGGGGGGGGGGGGGGGGGGCCAGGAGTCCACCTCGGCCCGAAGCAGGCGTCCGGCCTCCTAGCCCACCAGCGTCCAGTCCTGCGATGTGAGGACGACGAGAGCACAGCAGCCGTCGATGTCCCCTCCCCACCGCCAGCCCCGATGCTGCCGTGGCCCAGCCTGGCAGAGGGGGTTAAGCCCTAGGTTCGGATGACCACGGCTTCATCATCTTAGGATTATTCTGGAAGGCAGAGGCACCCGAGGTCCAGGTCAGCGCTCAGTGGACACAGCTGTGGGGGAAGGGCGTGTTCGACCCATGCCAGCTGCTGCTCCGTGGGGCGGGCCCAACTCAAAGGGACACCCTCGCCCCAGGACCGCGGGATGTCCCACACACTGGCACACGGGATCCTTACGTGGGATCGAGTCACAATGAGGTCACTGGGAGGGATCTCATAAAAGGAGATTCACCCTCTTGCCTCTAGCAAACACGGTGCCACACAAGGGTCTACGAGAGGCAACAGAGATAATTTAGGTTGAGCAAGTATCACAGTGCCTGTGACAGAGGGGACATCAGTGAGTCATTATTCCTTTTATTTTCATTTTGAGAGAGAGAGAGCAGGGGAGGGAGGGGCAGAGGGAGAGGAAGACAGAGAATCCCAAGCAGGCTCCTCGCTGACAACACAAAGTTCCACGCGGGGCTTGAACTCACAACGAGATCATGACCTGAGCCGAAATCAAGAATCAGACGCTTGACTGAGCCCCCCCTCCCCAGTTGCACCAATTTTTACCCTTTTTTGAGCATGAGCTTCAGGAGCTGTATGTATTTCCTGCACCGAGCTGCACCGTCACATCCCCTGTCCCCAGGGTCACCACCAACGCCATCTGAACATCATCATATCAAAGAGGGTGCAGGGGTTCTTCAGTTCATCGAGACAATTACCCAGGACAATAATGTGAAACCAGGCCAGTGTCCAGGACCACTGACAACAGGGACACCGCGTCCACCGTCTGGATTTACTTGGCTGTCTCCTTACGGCTCTGCTCAAGCCACTTCCCTCACTCCTGCAGCCTTGGGTCCAAGGGTGTAGCTAGGTGCCATGTTTTCCCTTTAACCTAACAATTTCAAGGTTGAGGGTGACCGTGTGTTTTCATCAGGGCATCAAATACACACTTAAAGTGCAGTGGAAAATACACATGGAGACTCTACAATCACATTTAGTTTTAAATGGGACACTGGTGCCTTTTCACTTCGTGTCTCTGAGTGGAGCTCACCCAAAGACAAGGACTGAAAGTGAAGGGACGGGAAAAGGTATTCCGTGCAAATGGAAACTAGAAGAAAGCTGGGGTAACCACACTTAAATCAGATAAAACAGACTTTATTATTATTTTTTTTAATTTTAAGTAGCCTCCATATCCAATGTGGGGCTTGAACTTACAACTCTGAGATTAAGAGGTCACGTGCCCTACACACTAAGCCACTCGGGTGCCCCCAAAATGGACTTTAAAACAAACAATGTAATAAGACAAAAAAGGGCACTGAATAAAGATGCCAATTCAACAAGAGAATAAGATATTTGTGTGTATTTAATGTACCCAACATAGAGAAGTGAAATGTATAAAGTGGCCATTAATAGACCAAAAGGGAGAAAGAAAACCAATAAGAGCAACCCTATTTTCATTAAGACAGATCAACTAGGCAGGGAAATAAGAAAAATATTGACCTTAAACAATCAATGTTAGACCAGGTGGACTTCACAGATAGACACATTCTTCTCAAGTGCACGTGGGACATTCCCCAGAGTAGAGATACTATGTTAGGCCACAAAACAAGTCTTATTAAAAACAAAAACAAAAACAAAAAAACATACCAAGCATATATTCCAGCCACAACAGTATGCAACTAGAAATCAATTAGGAGAAAACTTGAAAATTCACGAATACGTGAAGTTTAAGCAACACGCTACTTAACAATGCTTCAAAGAAGAAATCAAAAGAGAAATCAAAGTATACCTGAAGACAAATTAAAATGCAAGTACGACACAACAAAACGAATGGGATACAGCAACAACGGCTCTACGAGGAAAATTTACAGAGATGAACGTCTACTTGAGAGACAAAGTTCCAAAAGCAACAACCTACCATTATAGCTCAAGGAACCAGAGAAAGAACAAAGGCCAAGGTTAGGTGAAGAAAGGAAGCAACTAAGATCACAGCAGAAATAAAAATGGAAGAGACTGAAAAGCCCAGTGAAACAAAGAACTGATTCTTTGAAAGGATGAACACAATTAACAAACTTTTAGCTACAATCACCAAGACAGAAAGGACTGTAATAAAGTCAGAAATCAAAGAGATACATGGATACCACAAAATCAGCAAGAACCGTAAGAGACTGCCAGGAGCAATTATCTGCCAAAAAATCGGTCAACCTACAATAAATGAATAAATTCCTAAAAACACACAACTTTCTAAGACGAAAGCATGAGAAGATAAGAGAATCCGAACAGACCAGACCAGACCTATCACTACTAAGGAGATCGAATCAGTAAAGAAAACCTCCCAACAAACCACAGTCCAGGGCCAGACGGCTTCACAGGCTGAGTTCTGCTCAACATTCAAAGAAATAACAACACTCCTTCTCAAACACTTTTGGAAATATAAGAGAAGGGAATACTTCTCAACACATTTTACCAGGCCGGCATTACCCAGATCCCCAAACCAGATCAGGATGCCACAAGCAAAGAAATGTAATACCATTATCTCTGATGAAAATAAATGCAAAAATCTCCAACAAAGTATTAGCGATCCATATTCATCAATATATTAAAAGGATCCTACACCATGATCAAGTGGGATTTTTTCCAAGGATGCAAGGGATGCTTCAGCATCTCTGAATCAATTATACACCACATGAACAAAATAAAGGTTAGAAATCTTATGATCATCTCGACAAATGCAGAAAATGTACTTGATAAAATACAACATCTGTTAATGATAAAAACTCTCAAAAAAGTGGGTATAGAGGGAACATAACTCACACAATAAAGGCCATATGTAACAAACCCAGAGCAAACTTCATACTCAATGAAAACTTCTATAAGCTCAGGAACAAGACAAGGATGCCCCTCTTGCCACTTTTATTCAGCGGAGTATCAGAAGTACTAGCCAGAGCCATTAGGCAGAAAAATAAAAGGCAAATTGGCAAAGAAAAAGTAAAACTGTCGCCATCTACAGATGGCATATTACATACAGAAAACCCTAAAGACACTACCAAAACAAGTGTTGGAACTAATAAACAAATTCAGTTAAGTTGCAGGATACAGACATCGCTATGCAAAATCGGCAGCATTTCTAAACACTGGCCAAGAACCTGCAAAAAGGCAAGTTAAAAAAACAATTGTAGTTACAACTGCATCAAGAAAAAAAAATACCCGGGAATAAATGTAACCGGGAAGGTGAATGACAGTAAACTGTAAAACACTGATAAAAGAAACTGAAGGTGACGCCAATAAATGGGAAACTATTCCATGCTCATGTACTGGAAGAATTACTATCGCTAAAAAATCCATTCTGCCCAAAGCTGTCTATAACCCAACGCAGTCCCAATCAAAATTCCAATGCCATGTTTCACACAAAGAGGAAATCCGTAAGTTTGCATGGAATCAACAAAAGACCTCAAGTAGCCCAAGTAATCTTGATAAAAAAGAACAAAGCTGGAGACATCAATTTCAAACTGTATTAAAATCTGTACTGATCCAGGCAGCGTGTACTGGCATAAAAACAGACATCTAGATCAAGAGAACAGAAGAGCCCCAATAAACTCATACACCTGTGGTCAATTTCTAACAAAAGATAAAAAAAAATATACCATGGGGAAAACAGCGTCTTCCCCAAATGACGCTGGGTGAGCGGAAACACTAGCTTACACCACACATACAAATTAACGTGAAATGGATTAAGGACTTCAATGTTAAGACTTAAGCCACAAACTCCTAGCAGAAAACATAGGCAGTACACTCCTTGACGTCAGCCATAGCTATTGTTTTTTTTTTTTGATCAGATACCAAAAGCAAAGGCAACAAAAAAGCAAAAATAAACAAATGGGACACTGAACTAAAAAGGTTCTGCACAGCAAAGCAAACCGTCAATAAAATGAAAAGGCAACCTATGCAATGAGAGAAGATATTTGCAAATCATTGCATAAGGGGTTAATATTCAAAATACATAAAGAAGTCATTCAACTCAACAGCAAAAGAAAAACAATCCAATTAAAAAAAAACAGAGGATCTGAAGAGTCATTTTTCCACAGACATGAAGATGGCCACCAGACATGAAAAAAAATGCTCAACGTCACTCATCGTCAGGGAAATACAAATCAAAACCAAAATGAGATACCCCCTCACCCCTGTCAGAATGGCTCACATTAACAACATAAGAAACAACAGGTGTTAGCAAGGATGTGGCTGAAGGGGAACGGTCTTAAACCATTCGTGGGAATGCAAACTGGTGTAGTTGTTCTGGAAAACAATATGGAGGTTCCTCAAAATATTAAAAATAGAAATACCAGGGGCACCTGGGTGGCTCAGTCAGTTGAGCATCCGACTTTGGCTCGGGTCACGATCTCACGGTTCACGAGTTCGAGCCCCACGTCAGGTTCTCTGCTGAGCACGCAGAGCCTGCTTCGGGTCCTCTCTCCCTCTCCCTCTCTCTCTCAAAAATCAACAAACATAAAAAAATAAAAATAGAAATACTCTATGATCCAGAAATTCCATTTCTGATTACCCTAAGATAACAAAACCGCTAATGTAAACACGTATATACACTCCCATATTTATTGCAGCATTACCTACAATAGTCAGGGTATGGAGACAACCTAAGTGTCGGTTGACAAGTACAAAGATAAATATGACGTGGTGCACGTATACGACGGAACACTATTCAGTGATAAAAAAAACCTTGCCATTTGGGATACACTGGTGGTTCTAAGAGGTGGGCTGGGTTGGGGAGGGAAGGGGAGCAAAATGAATCTAGAGGCTCAAAGGTACAAACTTCCAGTTATAAAGTCAGTCAGTCAAGGGAATGTGAGGCACAGCAGGGTGACCGTACTTAATAATACCAAATTGCATACTTGAAACATGCTAAGAGTACGTCTTAAGAAAGCTTCTTCTTATGATGCCAACTGCTAACTATGTACGGTGGCAAAGGTTAACCAGACTCACTGCGATCATTTCGCCACGCAAATATCGAGTCATTGTATGTTGTACATCTGTAATTAAATGTTCACCGATTATACTCAAAAAACAGTGCTGAAACTATAAATAATCATATGCAATAGTGTTTAAGACAAAAGTCATAACCAGAAACGTTTTAAGAAAGGACATTTCACAGGGTGCCCGGGTGGCTCAGCTGGTTAAGCGTTCGGCTCTCGACTTCGGTTCAGGTCACGATCTCGTGGTTTGTGGGTTCGAGCTCCATGCTGGGCTTTTTACTGAGTGTGGAGCCTGCCTGGGATTTTCTCTCTCTCTGCCCCTCCCCTGCTCACGCTGTCTCTCTCTCAAAACAAATAAACATTTAAAAAGAAAGAGAGAGGTGCGCCTTGGGCGGCTCAGTCAGTTGAGCGTCTGACCTCGGTTCAGGTCATGATCTCACAGTCTGGTAGTTTGAGCCCTGCGTCGGGCTCTGTGCTGACAGCTCACAGCCTGGAGCGTCCTTCCGATTCTGTGTCTCCCTCTCTGCCCCTCCCTGGTCATGCTCTGTCTCCATCTCAAAAAATAAAAACATTAAAAAAAAACTAAAAAAAAAAAGAAAGAGAGAGAGAGAGAGAGAGAGGAATGTGCAGCTTAAATCCATCTACCAGAAAGGAATCTAGGTTCGCACAGACTTCTGACATGGTCGGCCCGGCAAACACACACCACCCCTTCCTGGGACGCAGACAGAGGTTTCCCCAGGAGGAAAGGTAAGAACTCCTGAAGGCCAGAGTCCAAAGTCTACTTTCTTTTTTTTTTTAAATTTTTTTTTAACGTTTATTTATTATTGAAAGACAGAGAGTCAGAGCGTAAGCAGGGGAGAGGCAGAGAGAGAGGGAGACCCAGAACCGGAAGCAGGCTCCAGGCTCCGAGCCGTCAGCACAGAGCCCGACGTGGGGCTCGAGCTCGCAGACCGTGAGATCGTGACCTGAGCCGAAGTCGGACGCTCAACCGACTGAGCCACCCAGTGGCCCCAAACTCTACTTTCAGAGGCTCCCCTCAAGGGACAGCTCGTGCACACGGAGAACGAACCCAGGAGCACCCAGCTTGGCCCCAGCTCTGCTGAAACCGGCATCTCGAGGTGGCTCTTCCACGTACGGGTTCCGTTCTAAGTTCGTGCGTTCTGGGACTTCTTCAGCGTTCACACTCACCGTTCTTAAAATTTAAAGTATACATCTCGCTAAGAAACCCACTGATCATCCATTCATTGCTACATGATTCGAACCACCCCCGGATTCACTCAGCATCGAGCACCCTGTGTGCCAGGCTCTGAGATACGGTACTGAGTACACCTCCCAGCCCTCAAGTGCCGTCTAGGGGGAGGAAAGCGGCGACGGATCAGCCCTGCACGGCGAGCCCTAAACACGGATGAGCAAAGTGCTGGGTGAGGCCGAATTCACTTAAACCCACCAATTATTTGAGTCTACAAATCTGGCATAACTTATCCTGGAGTAAATACACACACTTGCTGCCCGTTTGCAGACGACGCGCTGTTACCAATGATGTGAGGAGCAAGCGCTCCAAGGGCATCCGAGCTGCTGTGGCACAGGGGGCGTGCACGGCCTAGCGTTCAAGTGTGGCACGGGCACTCGTGCCACAGAGGACGGACGCGGTGAGGACGGAAGGAAGCTCAAGCGCGAAGGCAGGAGGAGCGTGGCGAGGAGGGGTGCCGCCGGGGGCGACGCGGCACAGGGTCACCCGCGTGCGGGGCGGCCTGAGAAGACAGCGGTGCGCGTGAACTCACGAGGACTCCCCGGCGGTAGCACACGTGCCTCCGCGACGAGCTCTTCCCGCGCCCCCCCTTCCAGCTTGCAGGGGGACCGGGGGGGGGGCGGGGGGGGGGGGACACACAGGCCAGGAGGGGCGGAGGCCAGGACCCACCGCAGGGACCTGAGCTACGCGAGGCAGTGACGACGCCTGGAACGAGGGGCTGGGCGACGAGGGCTCGGGAGGAGTGGCTGCAGCCCCCCCCCCCCCCCGGCGCTCCCCGACGTGGCGCCCTGCCGCTCGCCGCGATTTAGACAACTTGAATTCCCCGTCCAAGACCCCAGGCGCGAGGATGGGCAAGGCCCGACTCGCGGGCCTTCGTGAGTCAAGTTTTTTTGGAACGTGGCCACTTGTTTACATGCGGTCCACGCTGCTGCCATGTGGGGGCGGAGCGGGGCTGGGAGAGAGGCCACGTGGCTCTTCGTGACAGAAACCCTGGCGGTCCGTTGAGTGTTAGTCTGTAAAGACTAACAGAGGAGTTCAGGGTCACCACGCTGTCCCTCAGGCACCAGGCGCACACGGCTTACGGGAGCGGAACCCCGGACCCACCCCCCCCCCCCCCCCCCCCCCGGGACGAGCTGCTCGCACGGTGTACGTCTGGGCCCCTCGACGTGGAGACATCGCGCGCGGCAGGGGCTGTACGTCCGGCCGGGGGTCCCCGGGCCCACCTGCCCGGGGAGGGGCCCGGGAGACGCGGGCACATCAGCTCGTACACGGGGCGCGCGCAGAAGCCACGGCTCTGCTCTCACGACGGCTCACAGGCAGGTGCTCACCGGGGCAGAACCGCCGTGGAAGGACGGAAGGACAAAAGGACGCCGGCCGCCCACAAGCCGCCCTCACCTGCTTACCGTAACAGGAAGGGCGCCTCCAGTTCCTCCCACGAGCCCAGATGAGGAAGAAAGAAGTTAAACGGAGACCAGAGGAGGGGACGGGGCAAGAGGCGGGCCTGTTTCCCTCAACGGCACGCTCTGGTCGGAGCCAGGAGACGGCCTCCGAGTCTGCCCCCGCGGTAGTGCGGAGACTAAGCCGGCACCTTGGGTGGTTCAGCCCGGAGCGTCCCTCCTCGCCAACGTCATACGATCTGCCAGCGGTCCGCACGGTTCCCGCCACGGGTGCCGACCACGGTCGAGGAGGAACAGTGCTTGAGGTCTGTCTCCCCGTGGGGGAAAACCTTCGTGGGAAAGGCCTCTAAGAAACGGGCCCACGTTTTATCGCCATCTTTTTAAATGTTTGTTTATTTTGGGGCGGAGGGGCGGACAGAGAGACACGGGCTTTGAATCAGGCTCCAGGCTGAGCTGTCAGCACAGAGTCCGATGTGGGGCTCGAACTCACAAACCGTGAGATCATGACCTGAGCCGAAGGCGGATTCTTGACTGAGCCACGCAGGCGCCCCGCACGGGCACACACTTTAGATGGACTCTACTTCGACAAAGTAAAGGTCTGTCATTTAGAGAAGTGTTGCTCTTTTAAAAGCCGGGGTGCACAGCGATCCAAGACCAGCCACGCCCACCAAGACGACAAGGCAGCCGCGCCCCCCCCCCCCCCCCCCCCCCCCCGCAGTTGTGAGAGGGACACACAGGAGTTCCCTACAAAGACGAGGTTTGACATCCAGCGCCTCATGAAAGAGCCTGGGACCCAGACACGACCGTCCTGCGCTGCCGGGTGAACACGTCCACGTGTTCAGAAGCGTCCACACCACCCTGGATTAGCCCCTGGCTGTGGATGTTCCAGCAAGTTCCAGCGGAAGGGCTCAGCCAGGTCCCCGAGCCTGTGGCTCCGAGCCCCCTCTCCGCTCCAGGGGCCGCCCGCGTTCCTGCAGCCCCTCTGCCTTCAAAGCCAGCATCAGCATGTCCGACACACGCCTGCCTTCTCTCCACCCCCCTGCCGCCAGCCACAGACAACTGCTGGCTTTAGGTCAGGCCCACCTGACCAGGGGCCGAAAGGTCAACGGATTGGTAACTCTAATCGCATCTGCAAGATCCTTTTTTCCACGGGAATGAGGGCTCACCGTCCCCGAAGAGAAGGAATTACACGGTGTGAGCGGCCCCGGGGATCATCTACAACTGTGCCCACCACAGGGTTCCGAGAAAGGCGATCTCGCTTCGTCAGTCTGGCGGAACGACATCTTCCTGGCTGTCGGAGGCGACACGGCATCCACAGCCTCTCCCTGAACGCAGCGCACAGCGGTCAGGCCGACGGAGCCACCGCCCACGCTGGGCACTAGACGTCTTCCGGAAGGCCTGCAACGGAGGAAGAGCGTGCTTCCTCACGTCGCCAGCAACCACTTACTGGGTGCCAGCAGCTTAGCGTGAAACCAGGAGACCCCGCCCCTCGTGCGCATGGGCGCGGGATTAATCCAAGGGTGTAAGCACGACAGCCCCCGGCCGGAGGCCGGTCCCCACCCACAGGACTGGACACTGCCACCCACCATCGCAGCCTCGACCCACCTCCCCCTCCCCCGACGACCGTTGTGTCCAGTCCCCAGAGAGTGGCCGCTCACCTCCCCTTTCTGTCCATTCCATCCCGCACGTCAGCAGAGGGGCTCGACGGGGCTCCATTAGTAGAGGAGGGGACAGATTCAGGGGTAGAGCCGTTCATCCAAAAACAGAATTCCACTTATTTATGAACAGAAGTTAGCGGCACAGAGTAGAAGCATTTGGTATAAAGACGGGGCCGCTTTGCTGGTACTCCCACTTTAGAAGTAGGGTTCTCACCTCCACCATTGGCTCTGTCTGCTCCTCCTGGGCCTGGAGTAGCTTTTCTGGATTAGCTAGAACATCAATGGTTTCTCCCTTGTTTTAAGTCCAGAAAGAGTGATGCTGGAAGTACATTTTAAGTGGCTTTGATCATTTCTATCTTTCCTCCCAATTAAATGCCGAAACTACACTGTTCTCTGTAGTAACTTAGAAAACGTATTGGAAGAGAATGGAAAAGGATAATTTGGGTGTAGAAATAGGCGCACAAATACGTGTTACACATGCACCGTACATAAATGTGCACAAAGACACTGGCTTAGCACCTGTGTGTCCCTGCAAACCCCTCCCCACCCTGTCCTGCCTGCTCTCTGCCCTGACAGGGACTCTTGGGAGCTGCACTGAGGCCCCTTGCTCCGTGGCTCTGGTCTGGTCCGAGGGAAGCAAGTACCATTTGCCAATAAGTGTTAGTCCTCCTTACCGTTATTACCCTGTGCGACTCACACGGCCGGAAGGACATGGCCTTTACTACCATGGGGGATGGTCGGGATGGACCCGACCCGGAATGAGCTCAGTGGACAGGCTCTACAGAGATCTGTCCACCCCTCACACACATACTGGATAAGTAAACGGTATTCACTGCAAGCTAGACCCCGTTCAAAGTATTCCATAAACACTAGCAATTTTCATAACCACCCCTGGAGGCAGATCCTATGGTCATCCCCACTTTGCAGGTACAACTGAGGCAGGCAGGGGTTCAACGTGAGCTCTAACTAGTAAGAGAAGCCAGGGTTTGAACTTGGGCAGGCGACTCAAGACCCCGTTCTCAGGCACCGTGTTTGGCCGCTAGTCACGAAAAGTAGTACAAGCAAGTGGCGAAGCTTCGTTCAGGGACAGTGACTGTGTCGTCGCCTCACTGCTGCCTTCAACAAGCAGCTGGCTGAGAAGGTGCCAGTCACCAGATTCTAGACAGAGACAACAGCTCTCTCGGAACTGCTCTGCGTGTCTAATAAACCCGAGCTGGGTGTGTACCAAACAGTCCTGCTCTCCCACACGTCCTACAAGCCTATACGCAGGACACACACCAGCGCGTCTCCGTTGAGAAATACACACACGACAGTCCCAAACGCTCACGCCCTTGTATTGTCTCGTTGTCCCAGCAGGGCTAAAACGTGTGAGGAAACACGTCCCGACTGTTCTGCAACACCATGATTAGGTGTCCGATTAGGGCTGTTATTTGCAATGTCAAAAGCCTGTGCAGGTGGTGCTGTCGTTCAGTTACGAAGATTGTTGGTCTAAACACGGACAAGAAGCAAGTGTGAGGAGCAGCTACCACAGGAGAATTCGGTCATTAAAGAGCTCAGAGCGCCACCAAAGACGCTCGCTCGGAGCGTCACCACAGAGAGATGGTCGCTCAGCAAAAAAACTATCTGTTCAAATGTCAGCAAAAAGAAATCTTCAGAGATGACAACCATATAGCCCAGTATCCGTTAGTAAACAGCATTTCACTGTATGAAGGCGTTAGAAGGTATTTGATACTGAGCGTTTTTTTCTTGCAAGACTAAAGAAAAACGTCCACTTTGCAGTTACGAAAGATCCGTATCCGTTTAAGTGCTGGGAGCGGTATCGGAACCAGGGGGGCAGGTGCCCGTGGGAGCCCACGCCAGTCGCTGTGCATAGGTGCCTCTCAAAGTCAGGGCTGTCCCCTGCAACCCACAGGCGAGAACGCGGACCCCAACGCCAGAGAAATGCCCCACGTCACTGCAGGAGGCGGTGAGCAAATCTCACCCCGTCACCAGACTCCAAGCCTGGTGACCTTTTCACGTGTTTGCTTGCTGTCTCCCGATGAAGGTTGTTTTATCACTCACCACCTTCACTGCACTAAACCACTATCAATGAACAAATACTTGGGGGTGCCTGGGTGGCTCAGTGGGTTTAGCGTCCAACTTTGGCTCAGGTCGTGATCTCAGAGTTTGTGGGTTTGGGCCCTGTGTTAGGCTCGGTGCTGGCTGCTGGGAGCCTGGGGCCTGTTTTGGATTCTGTGTCTCCCTCTCTCTCTGCCTCTTTCCTGCTTGCACTGTCTCTGTCTCTCTCTCTCAAAAACAAACAAAAAACAAATATTGGTAGTTAACACCAAAAGTTGTAGCTAAAATAAGAGGATCGCTGGAGTGCCTGGGGGGCTCAGCTGGTTAAGTGGCCAACTGTTCACTTTGGCTCAGGTCATGATCTCAGGTTCATGGGTTTGAGCCCCGTGTCGGGTTCTGTGCTAACAGCTCGGAGCCTGATTGGAATTCACTCTCTCCCCTTTCTCTTTGTCCCTCCTCCCTAGTTGTTCTATCTCAAAATAAATACATCTAAAAAAAAAAAAAAAAAGATCATAGATTTTTGAAAATTTAAATATTGAAACACTCTTAATTTTTTTAAGCCAAAAAAAAAAAAAAAGCTAAGTAACTAAAACTGAAAGACGTACAAAAAGGTACAAAGAATGATATGACCACTGTGTTCTCACTATCCTGATTAATAAAAATTTGCTGATTAAGAAACTCCTGGAAGCTGTGGTCCCCAGAGTAAGCACAATCCTGAATTTACCCCAGATTTCTTTGCAATCTTACTTCTAAGTGATACAGTAGTATCACACGCTCAAATTCTATGCGAGTAACTCGGCACAGGAGGTGTTTTCCGTTCCTGTTTTCTGTATTTAACGTTATGTTCATCAATTTCGTCACGCCGCCACCTGCCCCTCCACCTCCCTTCTCACAACATTTAACTATGTTATCGTGAGAGCCGTTTCACGATGCTGCTTCCATGCTGCGATGACATGTAACGGCTCACTCCAAGGCTCACAGGTGAGATGTGTTCGTACGCGTTCCGGCCCTTGAGTGTTAGGAGATCCATCCTCCTGGGCCTTCGCGCGGAAGCCAGCACCGACCGACATCCCACGTCCAGGAAAGGCGCACGGGGGAAAGGGGTGTGTGTGCGCAGCACTTGTTACAAGACGATACGCACCGATGAGGGAAGGGCTAAGAAAATCACAGCGCGTCCGTTCCGTGAAACGTAACCAAGGAGGGGACGGAGCCACACACAGTGATGTGATTAATGCACATCCGTGGGTTCTCTGATCCCTTTGCAAGGTGAACCCTAACCCATCCTCCCCCGATGGAGGCCTGACACTGACCTCCTTCTAAGCAAGCAGAGGGCAGAGTGAGCGGCGCTCTGTGCCTTCTCAGGCCAGGTCTTAGGAAGGACAGCTCCTGCCTGGTGCTCCAGGATTTAGTGACCGCTGGGACTGCTCGCTTCAGGGGAAGCAGGCACCCTCTTGTGAGGGCGCTGGCGCTACACCAGGAGAAACGGAGGCCTGGAGGCCAGCGGAGGAGTCACCTGGGAAGTGGGCCCTTGAGCCCGGCCCCCAGCCTCCTGAAGCTAACTCGTCAGCACCGGCTGTGCTAGTGCCCAGCTCCTGACCTACGGAGCCCGGAGACGAGCCTCCCGTCACCGCGTTCCGGGGCTCGGTCACACAGGAGATGCAACACTGTGCCGATGCAGAAACATCAGTGTTTCCCAGCAAGCTGCAGAACAGCACGTATACACCCATTTGGTGCATTCACACCAGTAATATTTCTAGGGAATTACTGGGAGGGGAAGATGGGGGGGCAGATCCTCTTTTAGATGGTCTGTGTTTTACGCTGCTGGAAAGAGTAAGCGCACCCACATTAACTTGAACGGGTTTATCAAAGCCCATAGTGACAAAAGAAAAATAAAAAAACTTGCATCAATTGAAATTAAAAAGACTCTCAGTCCCTATAAAAGAAAACTGTTTTAATTTTAGACCCTGCTAACAAGTTTCTGTTATGTGCTCTTCTGGCCGACTGCTGATTCAAAGTCACAGACCGAGAGAGGCGTGGGCCCCGGGAAGGCGGCCGACACCAAGGCAAGGCTGACGGTCGGGTCTCCGCACAAGGCAGAGGCTGAAACAGGCATGTGAACCACTCGAGGGCACAAACAAAGACCCCGTGTATCCAGAAGCCCTGAGGACGTGACTACAAAAACAGTGAGCGGTTTATTAAGTATTCCCTAAGTATTTGTTCCCGCCATCTCACAGACGGGGAGACACCAGGGAGTGGAGCCGGGACCCACAGCACCCTGAATCGCACGCTAACGACGCTGACTGGGTCACCCGGGTCCCCGATGTGATACCGAAAAGGGCGAGGGGGCCGCTCGCGGGGCTCCCTCCTGACCGGGCAGCTCTGCTCCGACCCGCGTTCACCTTCACGGGCAGGCACGTCTCAGAACAGGCTTCCGGCAAACGCCCGAGGTGGCAGAGAACCTGCGTGTTGGAAACGCAGCAGTGGGAACAAGGACAATTGTGACGCGTCTGACCCTCTGTCCATCGAGCACTCGAGACACGTTGCGGAGGCAGCCGGACGTCACAGGCTCGTGCACTTAACGCCTCTGGCGCTCAAACGGCCACACGCTTTCCAACCCGCGTACCCAGCCTCTAAAGCAGGGCCACGCTCCTCCTCTCACCCGGTTAGGGTGCGGAATTCGGGGACAGGGGAGATACCTGTACCAAGCCCGGCCTGAGAGCCCAGCGGTTGCCATGGTTACGGCCTCCATCCCCACAGGGGACGCGCACACAGACGCGGCCGCGGCACAGACCCGCTTCCTCCTGACTGCCGTGCTCACCTCTTCCCCCAGGAGGCGTCTCTGATGGGCACGTCCGCTCGCCAGTTCAGGAGCGACCTCCTTCCGGACCCTCTACCTGGAAGCCACCTCTCCTGTTCCGAGCGCTCCCTGTGGGGCCGCACTTCGCCTACTCACCTTTCGGTAGGGCAGTTTCTTTCCTGCCTTTTCACTTACATTTCAAGCAGGGTAAGGGCACTGCCTGCATCAGGTCCCAGGCTCCCGCCGTATCTCGCACCCTGCCCGGCGCACAGAGGACGCGGCGAGGGAATGTCATGGGCCTATCAGGGGCCGCAGAACCGTCAGGTGGCTCGGATCCAAGACCAGCCGGGTTCCCGAGGCAGAGTCTGAGGATCCGCAGTGACCTCTGAGAGCTCGGACCCACCCCCCCACTCCCCCACCGCTGCCCCGGCCCCCGACCGCTGTGTGTGTGCCAGAACAAGAGCCAGCACTTACACGAACAGTCACCCACGTAATCCGCACTACAACCCCATTAAGTAGAGGGAAACTGAGGCACACAGATGCGTCAGGTCACATCGTAATTCTTCTGCTTTGAACTAAGGTAAGAAAAAGCAAGGCCAATGGACCAGTCAACAGGAGCCAACAGTTCAAAAATGCTATTGTGGGGGCGCCTGGGGGTGAAGCTCTGATTTTGGCTCAGGTCACGATCTCACAGTTGGCAAGTTTGGGCTCTGCATCAGGCTCTAATGACAGCACAGAGCCTGCCTGGGACCCTCTGTCCCCCTAGCTCTCTGCCCCTCCCCCACTTGGGCTCTCTCTGTCAAAAAATGGTTAAACATTTAAAAAGTTAAGTAAAAATGCACTCGTGAACTAAGAGTTTCCCAAGCATCGCTACACTCTTGACAGTTTGCCTCCGTCAATTTTCACAGAACCCCTGCAGGTTAAAATCAGATGCCTGTTTTATTTCCCATTCCCCCATTCTTAAATTAAGGGCTACTAACACTTATGCCCTCACCCCACCAAGGCAGAAGTTTCTACCAGCTATAATCTATTCCCACCGATCTGCTGAGTTGGTTGGTTGCCCGCCTGCCGTCAGCTGCTCTGCAGGGAACCACATTAACAAAGGGCAAATAGTCAGATTTTTTACAAACAGGAAAACCCATCTAAGTGAAGCCATCGTCTTGGGTGCAAGTTTCCCTAGGATCAAGTTTTTTCCACTTTTTCCCTGAAGGGGTGACTTCAGGAGTCTTAGCTGTCTCCAGGAAGTTACCGAGATGGTCTTTAACTTCATAGAAATGGAAAAAAGCAGCAGGTTCACAACCAATAATGCACACCACGATCTGGGATCCCTTCCGAAACTGATGTGTAACAGCAAGGGCCAATTTCCTGCAGCGTGAGAAATGAGACCCAATGAGCTTGCGGCATCGTGTGTCAAAGGCCGTTTGATCCCCATGTCTCGATGGGCATCCTTCACCCGTGAAGACGGACACGGGGAGAAAACTTCTATCGGTCTGGGGACACCCCGTCCATCACGCGGCGTCAGGTGGCTCCAGCATGGGCCAGGACATCGGGTTGTTACCACGGGAGTAGCCAACTGTGGACCAGCAGGTGTGTGTCAGGGGCCGTGCATCTGCGGTCTGATGCCGCACCAGCCCGTGCGCAGGGGAGGGAGCCCCAGAAAAGGTTGTGTCCTGGTCCCCTTGAGGCCTCCGGGCTGCGGTGGGAACACAAGGGCATCCTTCCATCCTCTCCACCGATGACATGGCTCCCTGCCCTCCCTGTGCAGCTCGCTGCCCGCTCCCCCTCTTCCTCGGGGCAGGATGTGTGTTCCCACTTCTTCCCGGTGAACTTGGGTGCACACTTGTCCCTGGAGACCTTGGCGGCTCTCCGGGGCGCGCATGGCGTGCACCTCTGGGACCGTCCTGCGCTTGGGGACACCGGTGACAGAGTAGGCATGTCCGCTCCCCCACTTTCTTGGTCACCGTGCCCGTGGGCGGCACGGGGCAGGACAACGTCTGGTGTCCAGTGTGGCCGTGCTCACTGCACACACTTCGGCTGCTGTTCCCTGGCCTCTGCCGATTAGGGCGAGCGTCAGGCGGGCCCAGGCCCCCGTGGCCCGGGAGCGAGGGGACAGGGTGGCTGCCGCAGGGGAGGGGCAGGGAGGGCATCAGTTTTCAGGAAACATCCCGCCGAGAGGACAGGAACAGGACGGGACGTCCTATCTGTGAAGACTGGAGAAGGCACACAGCTGCACCTGCGAGAAGCCGCAGGAAGAGCTCACAGGGAAGCCTCTCCAGGGTAACTGACCCCCTGGAGACGCTCCTGCTGAGCAGGACCGACACCCCGCGGGTCACGGGCGTGACCACTCACCGACTCCAGGGGACACAGCGCATTTGCCGCAGCTCACGGGTGAGCACAGAGGCGATGGAGGGTCCTGGAGGGACCGGAGGCCAGCACCATCCACGACCATCCGCGACAGGGGCCACCGGCTCCCCCTGTGGGGCTGAGGGACGGCGGACGGACAAGTGACCAGACCAGCCTGTCCCTCTCCCCAGATGGAACACAATCCACACAGACACCCTGGTGGCCACACTGTAAGAGATCTTCTGTTTATTCCACCCCTAAAGTAGTAATAACTCAGGTGAGGCCACTTCCTTCTTGATTTTATTCTGGTTCTTCATAATAGTGTTTATGGTTTATCCTTTTCAAAAATTGTCTTTCTACAAGAATGCACTTTTTTTAAATGTTGAGTTTTGACAGAGGGTCTGAGCGGGGAGGGGGAGAGAGAGAGAGAAAGAGAGAGAGAGAGAGAGAAAAGAGAGAATCCCAAACAGGTTCTGAGCTGTCAGCACAGAGCCCCATGTGGGGCTCAAACCCATGAACCATGAGATCATGACCTGAGCCGAAGCTTGGTCACCCCCAGACCCGGCACTTAACCGACCCGGGCACCCCCAGAATGCACTTTTCAGCTTGTGCCTGTGGGACAGTTATAGAAAGTGTTCTGTTACACGGTAAGTTCTGGAGAATCAAGTGGAAGCTTCTACAATTAGACTTTTCTCTTGGAGATGGTCTTCAGCACCCCTCTCTGAATCTTCCACTCCAGCCTTGAGAAAAACATTTCCTAAAATGAACAAACACAGAAACAGAAACTCCTGTCTTGTTTGCCACATGTCACCATATTTAAGCCAAGCCGACTGCTGCCATCAGAGCACTGCACTAAGCACAAGTTTTACATTTTACACACAGCACGTCTTGGTGGTAAGCCGGCATAGGTTTCGGACGCGGCCAGACTCCCTGAATTCACAGGGATTTAGCGCCTGAAGCACTTAGTCTAAGAAGTTTAGCCTGGAGCCTCGATTAGGAGCAGCAACCCCGGGAGACCCAGCAGGAAGGGAGGCTACGCTCTTTGCAGAGACAGTGACACACGGACCGTATGTGTGGTGCCAAGTCTCACCAACATGATGACGCTTACACAGCGTCCTGGGTACAGAATCACTCCAGACTGTTCGACCCTGAAACAGGAGCTCTGTGGACGGAAAGGACGAAGTCACGCCAAATCTGGATCACACAGCGACACTTCCAAGGAAAGCGAATGCCTAGAATCGTCCATTTAACTGCCAACAAGCACCACTCAACACTTTCTCCTCGTTCAGTCTGAGGGTTCAGGCAAGAGCTGCAGGGTGCTCGTGAGCTTACACAGTGACTATCACACAGCTGAGCATCAGGATAGGGCTTAACACACGGAAAGATAAATCCTACGAGTAAGGCAAAGTGACGTTTCCTGCCGACATCTTTCCTAAATCTTGTGGTCTCCCCAGAACGATACCCCGAGGAGTCCCTTGGATTTTGCCTGTTAGGACACTTGATGGGCACTGTCCAGATTAAGTCTATACCATCTGTCTCTAAGTAGCAGGGTGTAAGTGTTTACTTTCCCGGGGGGTTGAGGGTGCGGATTCCACAGTGTTCTTCAGTTTCCACCCCGCCCTGCGTCACCCGCTGGAGGGGCTGTTCCGGTCTGGCAAAGGTAGTGCCTTATTCTGGGGTCTCACTGACCCTGGAGACCACACATCACATGGTACTGGCCAGTCCTTCCTGAGTTTCTCATGACCACAGGGTATGACTGTGGAAAGGTCAAGGATCCCGTCTGGCAGCTGTATCACGAGCCCATCCGTATTCCTTGTACACAGGAGTCGCGTGTTCCTTTACTCAGTGAAAAAGGAGATTCTCATCAATAAAAGGAGGTAGGTCAACAAGACATTTTAAACACATTAGAAATCCACACTTTTACTTAAAAAATACTTGTACGACTCCTTTTCCTAAACTACGTAGCAGTACATGTTGATGAGGAAAAATTCCAACGGCAGGGACTGCACGTCGGCATTTGGTAAGAAATCCTCGAGAGTGAGGGCGCCAGACGGCGACACAGGACGTGCCCCCACCCCCAGAACCACCACTACTCACATGCTCAACAACTACTCACACCCAAGACACCGGCGACAGAGTCCCAGACCGTGAGGCAGAGGCCGAAGACAGAGCACATCAGGAGGTAGGAGGCGGCCACGGCTGATCGCAGTGCCCCTCCCCCAGGCCAGCGCTGCACCGGGCAGATGCCCCCGTACCTGTGGTCCCTCCAGGCGGGAGAGGACCCGGGACGCATATCCAGCTCCCCCATCCTGCCAGTACCTCTTCGGGAGCCCCCGCTCAGGTTGTGCCCAACGGGGATCTTAGCAAACAGACGTCCCCCTCACAGGGCCCAGCCGGCCGGCCCAGCAGCAACCCCGCTCATCTGCAGCGCCCAGGCAGGGGTGAGCCGAGGGAGCGTGTGCCCCGCAGCCCTGCCTTCTGCGGGTCCTCAAATGAAGACACTTGCTGGCCCTGCAGCCCGGCCTGCCCCCGCCCAGGCCGGTCAACCGTGGGGTGCGGCCTCGGGCCCCTTCCTGCCCAGACAGCCTGCCGGGAAGCTCGCCCCGGCCCTGTCCCGGTGGGAAAGCAGAGCCACGGCCCCGCCCCGCCCCACCAGGGAGGCCCGCAAAACGCTCGGAGCCTGCAGAGCAGCACACACGGGGGTCAGCCCGCAGGACAGAGCCGGTGGCCCGCTTCAGCCAGAGAGTCACCCCGAATCCAGACACGAGCCCTGTGGGCCCCGGAGCTCGTTCTGCTCACGCACCCTCGCAACCCCTGCCAGCGCTGTTCCCCCTGCAGCCCGCTCAGCCGTGGAGACAAAACCGCACACGGCACGCATCACGGGCCGTCCTCAGGGCTGCTCACGGCGCACGGCGGGTGGGTCAATGGACCTGCAGAAAAGCTGGCGGCCCCACACGGTCAGGGCAGCGCCCGGCCCCCCACGGCAGAGACACTGGCTCAGAGCCCAGCCCCCGGCTGCTCAGGAGCTGGTGCGGCTGGCCCAGACGGTACGGATGGCCCCGACAATGTAGACGGTGCAGACAGCGTGGATGGCCCAGACGCTGTGGACAGCCCGGACGGCCAGCCCCACCCAAGTCCAGGCAGCCACAGTGCCCACCATGCCGCCTCGCCCAGGCAGGGAACCCAGCCACCAGTCCCGCCCATCTCTCTGCGGCCGACTGCACAGACCCCAAGAGCAAGCCCACCTGCCTGCGTTCACAAACCCAAACAGACACATCGGGTGAAGACCTGACTCTCTAGAAGAAGACAACAGCTTGCTTACACACGCAGAATCATGAACAACTGAGTGAGCGTCACACTAAAGGAACAAATTACTAGCTTCCAACTTCCCAAACCCCAGGAGACCGATAGATGTCCAGGTTCAGGAGGCCACAAGGAGCCCCGAAAGGTCAAACACGAATAGGGCTGTGCCAAGACACCCTATGACTAAGTTGTCAAAGTCTAAGACAAAGAATGATTTTTTTTTCCTTAAAAAAAAAAAAAAAAAGATTTCATTAAAGCAGTAAGAGAAAAGAAAATCAGATATGAGGGAATGACCATGGTGTTACAGGCAGGCTTCTCAACAAGAGTATTCCAGGCAGGGAAGGAAGGGGAGGATACACTCAAATACTGATGGGAAAAAAGCTGTCGGGGCACCTGGGTGGCTCAGCCGGTTGAGCGTCTGACGGGCTCAGGTCATGATCTCGTGGTTTGTGAGTTCAAGCCCCACACTGGGCTTGCTACTGTCATGCAGAGCCTGCTTTGGATCCCCCGTCTCCCTTCTCTCTGCCCCTCCCCTGCTCATCCTCTCTTTCTCTCTCAAAAATAAACGTATTAAAAAAATAAAAATAAAAACAAAAGTTATCACAAAAACTTACAAAGGTAGTGTAAAACTCACTGATACTGTTGTGGTAACGGTGGTACAGAATTCATTTAGAACTCTACAAGTTCGATAAGAAAATACCCATATGTTCAAAGATGTGTTACAAGTTACACGACATAAAAAAACCATAAACTACCATTAATTATCTAAAGTGTAAGGGGGACCAGAGGTAGAAGTGTCAACCTTAGCAATTCTATTGAAGTTGTTATCAGCTTAAAACAGGGTGTTAAATTTTAAAATATTTTATGTAAGCTTCATAATAACCACGAGATAAAATCTACAGTTAATTACACAAAAGAACATGATAAAGAAGTCAAAGCATTCAAACACCAAAAAACATCAAACACAGAAAAGCAGGATATGAAAAAAGTAACAACGGATCTACAAAACAGCCAGAAATCAACAAAAACGGGAAAGTAAATCCTTACCTACGAACAAGTACTTTTGATATAAATGCATTAAAGTCTCCAATCAGAAGACATAGAATGGCCGAATAGATTAAAAACAAACACACAAAAAAACAAGATCTAGGACATGCCGCCTACAAGAGACTCACTATAGCCCTGAAGACACACACCGACTGAAAGTGAACGAATGGGAGATTTCAAGCCAATGGTACACAGAATTCGTAGTAGCTACACTTAGGTGACACAAAAATACACTTTGAACTGAAAGTGCCAAGAATACACAGACAAGGCCATGATGTAATCATAAAGGAGCCAATCCCTCAAAAAGATGTCACAACTGTTGGGGTGCCTGGGTGGCTCAGTCGGTTCAGCGCCTGACTCTTGATTTCGGCTCAGGCCATGGGATCGAGCCCCAAGTCGAGCTACTTGCTGAGAGCATGGAGCCTGCGTGGGATTCTCTCTCTCTCCTTCTGCGCCTCTCCTCTGCTCTTGCTCTCTCAAAAGCAGCAACGATTATAATTATTTATGTACCCAAACGCTGCAGAATATGTAAAGCAAAAACTAAGGGGCAAAAGGAGAAACAGTAATTACTAAGGTAGCAGCAGGTTTGAATGTCCCACAGCAGATGGACCCAAGAGACATACGCAAATCAGTCCGACAACAAAATACACATTCTTCTCAAGAGCACGGGGAACGTGTTCTAGCACTGATGGTATGTTCCACAGGCCGCAAGACAAGTCGTACCAAGTCCAAGCAGGGGCATCTTCGTGGGAGTTTCTCCGGGAACAGAAGGGCCAGCAGAGGACCTTTTCCCGCTCTCCTTCTGCCTAGCTGACCCAACACCAGTTGCTAACACTTCCGACACTCCCCACCCACCGTGTGAGCGTCACTCCTGTAACCCCAGTGTTCCCGCAGAGCCCCCTTGCTCAAACTGCCCACCCTGGCAGGCACCCACACCACACCCGGAGTGCAGCTTCAGCTGGGACCGGGGCCCCTCCGAAGCACCTCCCTGCCATACTCAGTGGGCCGCCTCAGACAGGACGAGCCCCCGTCCCCCTCCAAAGCAGCTCCGGCCGGGGGGATGGGGGAGTCCCGCCCCACCAGTTCACCAGCAGCAGTCATGACTCAGCCACAAGAGGGGCAGTGCATGAGGCCCACAGGGGACATCCCTGGAGTGCCCAGTTGTGGTGGCCCGGGGGAGACTGTGCCTCAGACCCCTGCAGGATGCCTTCTGTAGAGGGCCACTCCCTCAAGATCAGGAGACATACCTGATCTACCTAAGAGAAGAGATAAATGCAAAGGCAAAATTAGGACACACAGGAATACGTTCTAAGCAAAAGAGTGAGACAAAGCCTCAAGAAAAATAACTAAATGGAACAGATGAACAATTTGAGAAAGGGTTCAAAGTGACAGTCAAAAGTAATCCCCCAAATTAGGAGAATGGATGAACATACGGAGAACTTCAAAGAATTAGAAACTATAAGAACCAATCAGAACTAAAAACTACAATAACTGAAACGAGAAATACACTAGAGGAATCAACAGCAAAGCAGAGGAGGCAGAAAAATGATCCGAGATCTGGAAAACTGGGTGGTGAGAATCACCCAAGCTCAGCAGCAGAAAGGAATTTTATCTAATTCGTAGCAAAAAGGAATTAAAATTTTTTTTCAATGTTTATTATTTATTTTTGAGAGGGAGAAAGAGAAAGAGAGAATAAGCAGGGGAGGGGCAGAGAGAGAGGGAAACACAATCGAAAGCAGGCTCCAGGCGCTGAGCTGTCAGCACAGAGCCTGACGCGGGGCTCAAACCCATGAGCCGTGAGATCATGACCTGAGCTGAAGGCGGACGCTTAGGACGCTTAACCGACTGAGCCCCCAGGCGCCCCGACAAAAAGGAATTTTTAAAATACAGAAAGTTGACGTGGTATCTGGAATGACACGAAGCATACTAACATTCACATTACAGGGGAACCAGGAGGAGAAGAGAGGAAGGGCTGAAAAGGTACGTGAAGGGATAATGTTTTCTATCCTGGGGAAGGACAGAGATGTCCAGGCCCAGGAAGCACAGAGAGTCCCAAACAAGAAAAACCCAAAGAGGTCCACAAAGACAGAAAGAGCTGCAAAGTAGCAACAGTTAAAGCAACCAGTCACATAAAAGGGAAGCCTTCAAAGACCACCAGCTGATTTTTCAGCACAACCTTTTCAGGTCACAAGGGAGAGGCATCTATTCAAAGTGCCTTAAGAAAAAAAAACCTACAGGAGCATCTGGGTGGCTCAGTAGTTTAGTGTCTGACTTCGGCTCAGGCCATGATCTTGCAGTTCGTGAGTTCGAGCCCTGCATAGGGCTCTCCACTCTCAGTGCAGAGCCTGCTCTGGATCTCTGTCTCCCTCTCTCTCTGCCCCTCCCCTGCTTGTGCACTCTTTCTCTCTTTCTCTGTCAAAAATAAGTAACCTAAAAAAAAGGCTAATATTAAAAAAAAAAGTAAAAAGAACAAAACCTACAACCAAGAACACTCTACCCAGCAATATTATCGCTTAGCACTGAGGGAAAGATCAGGAGTTCCCCATACAAGGAAAACTTAAAGGAGTTCCTCTGTAAAAGGGACCTTTTAAAGGAGAAATGAAAAGGCCATAACTAGAGGAAAATTAAGAAAAAACACCCCACTGGCAAAAGCACACATATAATAAAGGCAGCGAATGACCCACTTCTAAAGCTGGCATGAGGGGCGCCTGGGTGGCTCAGTCGGTTAAGCGTCCCACTTCGGCTCAGGTCATGGTCTCACGGTCCGTGGGTTCGAACCCCGCGTCAGGCTCCGAGCTGATAGCTCGGAGCCTGGAGCCTGCTTCAGAGTCTGTGTCCCCCTCTCTCTACCCCTCCCCCACTCACGCTCTGTCTCTCAAAAATAAATATTAAAAAAAAAAATAAAGCTGGCATGAAAGTTAAAAAACAAAAGGGGTAAAAATAAACCATATCTGTAATAGTTACAAGGCATACGAAATAAAAAGACATACAATATGTCAAATATATAAAACGTGGAGGGGAGAGTAAAAACGTAGTGCTTTTAGGATGTGTTCTGACCTCAGGGACCACCAACTGAAGAGACTGTTAAGATACACGGTGTTCTATACGAACTCCCAAAACCCGTAAGGGATGCAGGCTGACCTCTTCTCGTGCTTCCCTTTATTGTACCTTACAACCGCTTTATTATTTTTTTTAAAACAAATTCAAGGTTTATGGCAATCCTGCATCGAACGAGCACCGTTTCCCCCACACCATTTGCTCACTTCGTGTCTGTGCCACATTTTGGCGATCGTGGCAACGTGTCCTGCTTTTACGTTATTACATTTGTTATGGCGACCAGTCATCTTTGGTGTTCCTATTTTAATTCTTTCGGGGCGCCACAAACCGCACCTGTGTGTGTGTTCTGATCGCCGCCCTGACCCGCCGTTCTGGTCTCTCCCTCTTCCCTGAGACACAACGGTATGGGAAGCAGACCGACAGCCTTGCAGGAGCCCAGGGCAGGCTGCACCACAGGGGGAGGGGCCGCTTCGGCATGAAGACCATTTTGAGCTAAAAGCCATCAGGAACCAGCAGATTTAGCAGAGGCTCTTCCACCCCCACCAGCCCTCAACAACCTCAAACAACCTACAGGAGGGGCCGGGCCTGCCCCAGGAAGCCAGCGGTCACCACAGAGAGCCGCCAGTACGAATGAGGGACGGAGGACAGGGAGGAGCCTAGCAAGGCCCATCGTGTGAGTGGCCCGGCAAACGCCTCCTTCTTCCCGAGGACTCATTCCTTCAAGACTCAGACCCCCACCCCCTTGGTTCAGGATGACGGACACACCTCACTGTGTGTGTTGCTGGAGTCTGTATGTTTGTGTGGGTTCCTCATACATACGTTATTAAATGCGCTCTTCTGCTCACGTCTCATGTCCACTTGACTCTCAGTCCGGCTGGAACGACCTCAAGGGGACAGGATGTTCTTGCTCGTGCCAGCCGCTAAGCGCTCAAGTGCAAAGAAGGGTCTCAGGCCTCCACTCGCCTCGAACGCTGCAAGTGACTGGGCCTAGTGAGGAAAGCCTCACTTGCGGCCTAACGGTGAGCTGTGAGCAGAGAAGTTCCACACAGACGTGGAAGGCGCGGCTCCGGTGAGCACACGAGCAAGAGAGCGAGTGAGGCGGCCTTACTGCCAGTATGGACAACGATCTAAAGGTCCCAATACAGGATCAGACCAGCCACGACGCTCTCTTACGCCAAAGTGTCACCCAGGGCACTTGTGAGGAAGCCGCAGAGCTCAAGACTGGCCAGGTGGGTGCGTGAGGCCTCGGGAAAGAGGCCGTCTCCACGACGCCCCAGCGCAGCCACCCGGTGGAGAGGCCGCCGACTCACTGGGATGGCCCACCTGAGGGAGCTACACTAAACGACAGATTTTCAGTGTGGACAAGACGGCCCCCGCTGAAGGGCCCGCCCAGGATGTCCTAGCCGGAGACGGGTCAGCGCCCGGCTTCCCAGGACAGGCCGACCCTCCCGCTAGGGCCAGGGCGGCGATGACCGCGCGGGGGCCCGGGCCCAGGGGCCACTCTGCAGGTGCCGCCCCGGCTACCCCACCCGGGCCCCGGTTGGAACAGCAAAGCCCGATGACGGCACTGTTCTTTACGGCAGCGCTCGAGCTTTTCATTTTTAGTATTTTAACAGTCCAGAGGTTTTTGTTTTTTTCACACCGCCCGCGCGGGTACTCCCAGGGCCCGGGCCCCAGCAGCTCAGGCCCTCCCACGGGGTCCCCGGCCAGGCCGGCGCCCCCGCTGAGCCCCAGCACCTCGCTGCGTGGCTTCCTTCCTTCCCAGTCACGTTCCTTCCCGCGCTTCGGGAAGCCGGCGGCTCGCCACGTGCCCTAGTTCTCGGCCGAATCCTGCCCTTCACCGGCCTGCTCGCCACGGTACCAGGAGCATGCTGGGAGTCTCTGCAGACACTTCCGGTGTGGCCACGGCGGCACCTGCAGGGGGCGCTCCTTTCACCGGAGCCCGTTCCCTCCGCGTCCACAGCGTCCCCTGGGTTCACAGGTATGTGGCTACAGGAACACGGCCACGTTTTCTAGGAGGCCAGAGAACACGCAGCGGGCGCCTCTCCTCTTTCCCTCTGTGTCGGTCATTTTGGTGAATTATTGGCCCAGAGGCCACGCTGTATTATTTTAAGCCCGAGGTTGAGAGCTTGTGCTCAGAAGAATAGTTTCCTTTAAAAATATCAGTGCTAGGGCACCTGACTGGCTCAGTGGGTAGGGCGTGTGACTCTTGAACTTGGGGTTGTGAATTCAAGCCCCACGCTGGGTATAAAGACTACTTAAAAATGGAATCTTAAAAAAAAAAAAAAAAAAAAATCAGGGCTCACTGACAAGATATCTGGTCATCCGAAAGCTGTGATGCACATGTCCAAGGAGGTCAATGTTCTCATGTCTGCCAACACTATACCCACCCTGCAACCCATGCACCAAGGAGTAATTTCTACGTTCAAGTGTTGTTATTTAAGCAATACCTTTCATTATGTGAAGGGGATCAAGAGTACGCTTATGTTGTGCACTGAGTCATATGTGGACGTGCTGAATCACTATGTTGTACACCTGAAACTAATATAACACCGTGCAGTAACTACGGTGGAATTAAAAAAGGAAAGAAATATATTTCCTAAGGCTGTAGCTGCCACAGACAGTGATTCCTCTGATGGATGGGAGCACAGTCAATGAAAAACCTTGTGGAAAGGATTCCCCATTTGAGATGCCATTAAGAACATGAGCGATTCATGGGAAGTGGTCAAAACATCAACATTAAAAAGGGTTTCACGGTGGGGCTGGGGGCACCAGAGTGACTCAGTCAGTTAAGCATCTGACCTCGGCTCAGGTCATGATCTCGTGGTTCCTGAGTTCGAGCCTCGCGTCCAACTCTGTGCTGACAGCTAGAAGCCTGGAGCCTGCTTCCGATCCTTTGTCTCCCCCTCTCTCTGCCCCTGTCCTGCTCACGCTCTGTCTCTTTCTCTCAAATATAAATAAATGTTAAAAAAAAAGGGGGGGGGGCAGGGCTTCACAACAGTTGATTCCAGCCCTCAGGGAGGACTGTGGGGGGTTCAAGAGCAAAGTGGAGGAAGTTGCTGCAGATGTGGAGGAAACAGCCAGAGGGCTCAAGTCAGAAGTGGAGCCTGAAGACAGACCGGATCCATCCACAATCTCATGATCAAACGTACACGGATGAAGAGCTGGTTCTTACGGACGAGCAAAGGAAGTGGTTTCTTGAGATGGAATCTACTCCTGGTGGAGATGCTGTGAAGACTGTTGGGATGACAACACAGGATTCAGAATAGGACACGAACTTAGCTCATAAAGCAGATGGACTTTCAGTTATGGTTTCAGACGATGGACTCCAGTTTTGAAAGA
Organism: Panthera tigris; assembly: GCF_018350195.1. Classification (NCBI taxonomy): domain Eukaryota; kingdom Metazoa; phylum Chordata; class Mammalia; order Carnivora; family Felidae; genus Panthera; species Panthera tigris. Next base: position 1,163,364 of record NC_056669.1, read on the forward strand.
AGTTCTACTCTGGGTAAAATATTATCTAATGGCATCGCGTGACACAGAAGGAATCGTTCATGGGAAAAAAAGGTCACACAATGTGGCAAGATTTGTCTTCTTATTTTAATAAATCCACAGCCTTCAGCAACCACACCCTGATCAGTCAGCAGCCAACAACAAAGGCAAGACCTTCCACCAGGAGAAATATTAGGATTCACTTCAAGCTGAGGTGACGATGAGCATTTTGTAAGCAATAAACTTTTTAAAATTAAGATATGTACTTTTTTAGATAGAATGCTATTGCACATTTAATAGGGTATAGTGTGAACCTAAGTTTTAAATGCACTGGGAAACCAAAAAATTCATTTAACTCTCTTTACTGTGGTGGTCTGGAACTGAAACCACTGTATCTTCAAGGTGTGCCTGTGCACAAAAACTAAAGAAAAAGAAATCCAAACACTGAAGAAATTTTTATCACATCACAAGTGAAGAACAAGAGAAGAAACAAAGAACTACAAAACCAGGAATCAACACAATGGCAATAAGTGCAAATGTATTAATAATTACGTTAAATGTAAATGCTCTAATTCCAAGACAGGGATTAAAGGGATTAAAAGAGACCCAGAGGCACCTGGGTGGCTCAGTCGGTTGAGCGCCCGACTTCGGCGCAGGTCATGATCTCACAGTTCGTGAGTTCGAGCCCCGCATCGGGCTCTGTGCTGACAGCTTGGAACCTGCTTCGGATTCTGCGTCTCCCTCTCTCTCTGCCCCTTCCTCGCTCATGCTCTGCCTCTGTCTCTCAAAAATGAATAAACATTAAAAAAAAAATTTAAAAGAGACCCATCCACAGGCTGCATTTAAGAGCCTCATTCAGGTTTAAAGACACACATAGAGTGAAAGCAAGGAGATGGAAACAGACATTCCCTGCACTGGAAATCAAGTCAAAAGAAACCTGGGGAAGCAATACTCACACCAGGCAAAATGGACTGTGCAAGATAAATGTAACAAGAGAAAGGTGTTATATGATGATAAAGGCAGCTATTCAACAAGAGGACACCACAATTCTAATGGCTATGTACTTGAGACAGGAGCACCCAAATATAGGAGGAAATGGCAGTAACAGTCAGGGACTTTTTTTTTTTTTTTTTTAATTTAAATTCTAGTTAACACACAGTACACTCTTGGTTTCAGGAGTAGAACCCAGTGATTCATCACATACATACAACACCCAGCGCTCATCCCAACAAAGGGCCTTCCTTAATGCCCATCCCCCATCTAGCTCATCCCCCCACCCTCCTCCCTCCATCAACCCTCAGTTTGTTCTCCGTATTTAACAGTCTCCGGTGGTTTGTTTCCCTCTCTTCTCCCCTTGCCCCCACCTTCCCATATGTTCATGTGTTGTGTTTCTTAAATTCTACATATGAGAGAGATCATCTGGTATTTGTCTTTCTCTGACTTCTATCAGTTAGCATAACACATTCAAGTTCTATCCATGTTGCTGCAAATGGCAAGATTTCATTCTTTTTGACGGCTCAGTAACATCCCATTGTATATATACACCGTATCTTCTTTATCCATGTTATCAGTCAATAGACACTAGGGTTCTCTCCATAGTTTGGCTATTGTTGATAATGCTGCTATAAACATCAGGGTGCACGTACCCCTTTGAATCTATATTTTTGTATCCTTTGGGTAAATACCTAATAGTGCAATTGCTGGACTGTAGGGTAGTTCTATTTTTAGTTTCTTGAGGAACCTCCATGCTGTTATCCAGAGGGGCTGCGTCATTTGTATTCCTACCAACAGTGCAAGAGGGTTCCCCACTCTCTACATCGTCGCTGACACCTGGTGTTTCTTGTGTTGTTACTTTTAGCCATTCTGACAGCTGTGATGTTATAGCCCATTGTGGTTTGGACTGATATTTCCCTGATGATGGGTGATGTTGAACATCTTTTCACGTGTCTGTTGGCTACCTGGATGTCCTCTTTGAAAAAGTGTCTATTCATGTCTTCTGCCAATTTCTTAACTGGGTTGTTCGTTTTTTGGGTGTTGAGTTTGATACGTTGTTTATAGACTGTGGATACCAACTCTTTATCAGTTATGTCATTTGCAAATATCTTCTCCCATCCTAGGCTGCCTTTTAGGTTTGTTGACTGTTTCCTTCTCTGTGCAGAAGCTTCTTATCTTGATGAGGTCCCAATAGTTCATTTTTGCTTTTGTTTCCCTTGCCTCCAGCAATCTCTCTGGTAAGAAGTTGCTCTGGCCAAGATCCAAGAGGTTACTGCCTGTGTTCTCCTCTAGGATTTTGATGGTTTCGTGTCTCCCACTTAGGGCTTTCATCCATTTTGAATTTATTTTTGTGTATGGTGTAAGAAAGTTGAAAGCATCTATGCTTCAACAGGGGATGTTCAAACCTCATTTATATTAATCATCCAGACAGATCACCGTAAGGAAATAGTGGCTTTAAATGACACATTAGACCAGATGGACCTAAGAGAGAGATATACAACATTCCATCCAAAACCAGAATACACATTCTCTTTTGGGTGTTACACAGAACACTGTGCAGAAAAGAGGACATGATGGGCCATAAAACGAGTCTAAAAAATTTAAGACTCGAATCATATCAAGCATCTTTTCCAACCACAAGTATTAAACCAAAAGTCAATTACAAGAAACAAACTGGAACAGACACAGGTGGATGTTCAGCAGTATGTTACTACAACCAGTGGCTCAAGGAAGACAACCAAGAGGCAATGAAAGAATGCCTTGGGGCGCCTGGGTGGATCAGTCCGTTAAACGTCCCACTTCGGCTGAGGTCATGATCTCACGGTTCCTGAGTTCCCCCCATCTGTGGCACAGCAAAAACCATTCTAAGAGGGAAGCTTATAGTGATACAGGCCTACCTCAAGAAACAAGAAAATTGCCCATCAACACTGATACCTAAAGAAACTGAAAAATGAAACAGACTAATAAAAAAAAAAATCAATAAAACCAAGAGCTGATTCTTTAAAGACATAAAATTGATAAACCCTTAGCCAGATTCATCAAGGAAAAGGGAGAAGTCGGAATCAGAAACTCAGGACAAATTACAACCAACAGCACAAAAACACAAGGGGTAAGAGTAACTGCTATGCATAATTACACCAACAATCTGGACAACCTGGAAGAAATGAATTCCTAGAAACATACGACCTTCCAAAAGTGAATCAGGAAAAAATGAAAAATCTGAACAGACCAATTACTAGAAAAGAAGTTGAACTGGTAATGAAAAACTCCTAACAAAACTCCAGGACCAGATGGATTCACAAATTCCCCCAAACATTTGAAAAAGAGTTAATACCTATCCTAGTCAAACTATTCCAAAAACTGAAGAGGAAGGAATGTTTGTAAATTCACTCTATGAGGCCAGCATTACCCTGAAACCAAAACCAGACAGATACACTAAAAAGAAAATTATAGACCGATATCTCTGATGAACAAGGATGCAACAATCCTCAACAAAATATTAGCAAACTGCATTCAACACTACATTAAAAGGATCATTCACCACAACAAAATGGGACATATTCCAGGCATACAAGAATGTTTTCCTATCTACAAATCAACGTGCTACACAATGTTAACAAAATGATGAATAAAAATATCATCTCAATAGACGCAGGAAAAGCAATGGACAAAAATCAACATCCATTCACGATAAAAACTCTCAACGAAGTGCCATGTGGGAACATACCTCAACATAATATTGGCTATATGTGACAAATCCACAGTTAACATCATACTCAATGGTAAAAAGCTGAAGATCTGGAAAAAAGATAAAGACATCCACTCTCACCACATTTATTCAACATAGTACAGTCAACACAAGTTGGTCCTATAGCCAACTGTATATACAAAATCCTCGACAATCTACCCAAGAACTAGTAGAATAAATGAATTCAACAAAGTTTCAGGACACAAAATTTATATTCATCAACTGGTTGCATTTCCATCCACGAGTAACAAACACAAAAGCAAATAAAACAATCCTATTTATAAAAAAGGACAAAACATCACTTTAACCAAGTCACTATACTCTGAAAACAGTAAGGCAATGATGAAAGAAACTGAAGATGACACAAATAAATGGAAAGAGACGCCATGTTCATGGAATTTATACAGGCTGACCTCGTTTTGTTGCACTTTGCTTTACTGTGCTTCACAGATAATGAGGTCTTTTTTTGTTTTTTGTTTTTTTTTTTTTGTTTTTTTACAGAGTCAAGGTTGTAGCAGTACTACATCAAGCAATTTCACTGGTGCCATTTTTCCAACAGCATTTGCTCACCTCGTGTCTGTCACATTTTGGTTATTCTCAAGGTAGTTAAAATACTCTCATTTTATTTGTTACGGTGAGCTGTGATCAGTGATTAATACTCCTGAAAGCTCAGATAATGGTTAGCACTTTTTTGTAATAAAGTATTTTTAAGTTCAGGTATATACATTTTTAGTGACATAATCCTATTGCACACTTAGCAGACTATAGTGTAAACATAACTTCACATGCACTGGGAACCCATGAGAGTCATTTGACTCACTTTATTGCAGTGGTCTGGAACCAAGCCTGTTATTTTTTTGATGTGTGCCTGCATTGTTAGGGCATCCGTACTACCTGGAGCAGATTCAATGCAATCCCTATCAAACACCAGTAACATTTTCCACAGAACTGGAACAATCCTACAACTCATAGGGAACCACAAAAGACACAGAAAAGTGAAAGCAATCCTAAGAAGAGCAAATCTAGAGGTATCACATTCAGGTGTCAATCTATACTACAAAGCTATAGTAATCAAAATAGTATGGCACTAGACATATAGATCAGTGGAACCCAACAGAGAGCCCAGAAAAAAAACCCATGTTCAAATGGTCAATTAATCTAAGATAAAGCAGGTAAAAGTATACAATGGAGAAAAGACATCTCTTCAGTGGAGAAAAGACATCTCTTCAGTGGAGAAAAGACATCTCTTCAGTGGAGAAAAGACATCTCTTCAGTAAACGGTCCTGGGGAAACTGGACAGCTCCATGCAGAAAAATCAAACTGGACCACGTTCTTAAACACACAAAAATAAACTCAAACTGGATTAAAGACCTAGACATAAGACCTGAGATCATAAAACTCCCAAGAGAAAACAGAGGCATAAACTTGTGGATAGCAGTCATGGTTTTATCCTCAAAGACAAAACAAGCAAAAATAAACAAATGCGACTACCTCAAACTAAAAAGCTTTTGCACAGCAAAGAAAATCATCAACAAAACAAAAAGAAACCTACAGAATGGGAGAAGACATTTGCAAATGATATATCTCATAAGGGGTTAATGTCCAACATATACAAAGAACATATACAACTCAACACAAAAAACAATCTGATTAAAAAATGGGCAGAAGACCTGAATACACTTTTTTCCCCAAGGAGGACATACAAATGGCCAACACACACATGAAAAGATGCTCAACATCACTAATCACCACGGAAATGCAAATCAAACCACGATGAGCTATCGCCTCACACTTGTCAGGATGGCTATCATCAAAAAGAAATAAAAAGTGTGTGGGAATGTAAATGGATGCGGCCACTATGGAAAACAGTACAGAGGTTTCTCAAAACACTAAAAATAAAACTACCATATGGGGCACCTGGGTGGCTCACTCAGTGAAGTGCCCAACTTCGCTCCAGTCACAATCTTACCATTCCGGAGTTCCAGCCCCACGTCAGGCTCTGTGCTGACAGCTCAGAGCCTGGAGCCTGTTTCAGATTCTGTGTCTCCCTCTCTCTCTCTGTCCTTCCCCTGCTTGCACTCTCTCTCTTTCTCAAAAATAAACATTTAAAAAATAAAAAAAAATAAAATTAAATTAAAATTAAACTACCATACGATCCGGCAATTCCACTCACAGGTACTTAACTGAAGAAAATGCAAACGCTAATTAAAAAACAGACACACACACACATCTCTATGTTTACCACAGTTTTACAACAGCCAAGATATGGAAGGAACCCTAGTGCCCATGAAGAGATCAATGGATAAAGAACACATAATGTGTGTGCGTCGTACAACGGAATAGGACTTCGCCGTGAAGAATGAGATCTTGCCATTTGCAACATCACAGATGGACTTAGTGGTATTATGCTAAATGAAATGCAAGGAAAGAGAAATGAAGTACCACATGATCTCACTCACACGTGAAATCTAAAGAAAACAAATGAACAAACACAAAGAGACTCAAATACAAGAACAAACTCGTGGCTGTGAGCAGGGCGGAGGATGGGAAGATGGGTAAAACAGGAAAAGGGGATTAAAGACACCAATTTCCAGTTAGAAACGAGACACAGGGATTTAAAGTACAACATGGGGAGTACAGTCCGTTCTGTAACACTTCTGATGACAGATGGTAACTGGACTTACTGTGCTGAGCAATTTGTAATGTACACACACGTTGAATCACAACGTCGTACAGCCGAAACTAAACCCGTATGTCCACTACAGTTCCAAAAAGACAACGAAAAGGACTCCTCCAACTCCACGGCAACACATCACTAATCCAATTAATATGGGCGAAGGACCTCAACAGACATTTTTCCAGAGAAGATACACAAGTGGTCAACGAGTACATTAAAAGATGCTCACTATCGCTCGGTACCAGTAAAATGCAAACCAAAGCTGTGCTGACGCATCATCTCATGCTTGTTAGCACGGATAAGATCAAGACCACTGATAAATGCTGGCGAGGATGTGGATGAAAGGGAAACCTCGAGGGTCGAGGGCCGTTGGTAGAACTGTCAAGTGGCACAGCCACTGGAGACACCAGCATGGAGGTCCCTCCAAAAATCAACAGCAATACCCTATGGTCCAACAATTCTACTTCTGGGCATTTGCCCAAAGGAAACAAGAACACTGTGTCGAAGAGATCCCTGCGCCCCCAGGTTAACAGCAGCTTATCTACAACAGCCAGACAAGCATGGAAACCTATGGGTCCATGAGGGGACGGGTGGGTTAGGAAGTTCTGATACGTGATACATACACAACGGATATTATTCAACTACAAAAAAGGACAAAATCCCACCGCTTTCAACACCATGAGTGACCCCCGAGGGCATCGCGTTAAGCAAAGTAAATCAGACACAGGCAAATACTCCATGATCTCACTTACCTACGGGATTTAAAATAAAGAAACAAACCAAGCTCACAGGAAAAGAAATCAGAGGTGTGGTCACCGGAGGCAGGGGTTGGGGAGGGGAAGCAAATGAAGGTGGTCAAAAGGAACAAGCTTCCAGCTGTAGGATAAGTACTAGGGCTGTGATGTGTAACAGTACCATGATTAACACTGCAGTAGGATATACAGCAAAACTAGGAGTAAATCCTCAAAGGCCACATACGTCACAAGAACCAAAAAACCGTTTTTTTTGTTTGTTTTGTTTTCTGGGTTTTTCTACCTATGACATGATGGATGTTAACTTACTATGGTCTTCACAATCTAAATCAAATCATTACAGTTATACCTTAAACTTATACAATGCTGTATGTCAACTATTCTCGTCAAAACCGTAAAAAATGTTAAGTCTAACGGTGGCATTACGATGGTTTAAAAAAAGAGTGCCCTCTCGTTTATAGGCGAAACAAGCAATCTCAATACACACACCTTCATGATAAAAGCCAAACTACTCCTTAGGGGGTTTTCAGCCAGTTTCCTGTGGAGAAAATCACAAATGATTCATGTTTTCATTATCTGTAAAGTTAACTGCTGTTTGCTCCTTCCATTTTCTCATCACACTAAACAGACTTAACGGGATTAAGTAACTCAGGCAGTTTGCTTTAACACCTTCGGGAATTTTCACCAGGCACGATTGTGAAGAACAGGTGTGTTAAGGGTGACAAACAAAAAACTCTTATGAACGGGCTGCAACTATCCTGTGCAGCTTTTCAGGTAAATAAGTCTTTCGGTTATGAGACTTCTCTCAAGGCATTTGTCCCTACCCTTCCTTGATAACTACTGGGCTCCTATCCAATCAAAACAATGGGAATAAAAATAACAAAATGAGGGGCGCCTGGGTGGCTCAGTCAGTTGAACGTTGGACTCTTGGTTTCAGCTCAGGTCACGACCTCACAGTCGTGAGTTCAAGCCCTGCATCGGGCTCTGCGCAGACGGTGAGGAGCCTGCTTGGGATTCTCTCTGCACCTCCCCCGCGCTCTCTTGCTCTCTCAAAGTAAGTAAACTGGAAAAAAAAAATAACAAAATCACGGTAGGACTAAGAGCACCCCGTGTCCCCCTCCCCGACCTCATGGCGGTGAGCCCAAGAGGAGGACCCCTGGATTGCCTGCCTTTCTCCCCACGTAAGATCTTATCGTTCTTTCCCAAGGCAGTCAGTTTTAAAAGGGCACCCCCGTGGCAAACAACGCCGACTCAGCAGGGGCTCCCTGGAAAGGCTGGCGCCCACCTGCCCACGTCCCGTCGTGACCGTCACCCTGACTCCGCGCCGCAGCCCTGGCCGCGTGCTCCGCTCCCCACTCAGGTCTCACGGCTCGCGGGTGCCCCCAGACCAGTATTTGTAACGTTCCAGGCAATTCTAATGTGCTGACACACCCGAGGAGCCTTGCTCTAAGGCTTGCAGGTTTTCGACATGCCGATGGGATAACATAACCACAGGGGACGTCTCTGAGGTTTACCCTGCAAGAAACCGCTTCAATCTGAGGTCACCCACCCAGTTCACACTGTGTACTTCCCACGCCGTCCCCCCATCTTTCTCCAAGACCAGGGGCCGCTTCACCCCCCACAGCATCTCCCGGCAGCGCCTGGTCCTGACCCCTTCCCGGCCGGCAGGGGCCGAGGCCGCCCCTCCTGGGACCCGCCCCTCCACCCGCCAGCCCGCAGCTGTTCTCAGCCGTACCTTCTTCACCGTGACCCGTGACAACCCCCGAGATCCGCGGGCCCGGCTGTGGGGACCGGACCGGGCCAATAAGCCCCCTGAGCTCACACCCTGAGCCCGCGGCTGGCCGTCCCCTCGCCACGATCCAGCACCTCCTGTCTCCAGCTCCACCACGGCCATCCAGGCAGGGTATCCGTTTGGGCTGATTTGTTTAAAATCCTGCAGTGCCTCCCACCTCATGGCCGGCAAATCCGAACTCCCTGAGGGGCTTCGGCGACCCCGCCCCTCTCCTCCCAGCCCCACATTCACCCGCAGGAAGCTCCTTCAGATCAGGGCAGAGCTCAGATGTTCCTGCCTGGCCACAAGGTCACTGGCCTGACCGCTGGTGGGGGGGGGGGGGGGGGGCACCTGACTCAGCAGGAAGACGGCCTGGGGCACAACCCTGGTGAGCCGGGCCACATCCCCACTGACCTCCCGGGTCCTCGCATCCCTGCCCTCCTTGGAGACTTCACCTGAACTAAGAACACACTGCCCGCTGCCCCGGGACCGGGTAACACGACCACCAACCCTCCCGCTAACATTTAAGGCCGCTCTTCACAACCGTAAAGTGAAAGGCCCTGTATCCAGTTCAAGGAATGCTGGGCAGGGAAGGAGGGAAGGGTTCGCGTTGACAAAGGAGCTCCCAGCTCATCTCACAAGTAAGACTGGGGTAGCAAGCGTTAAAACCGGCTTCTCCTGTTTCAACGGAAAGGTACACGAGGTGTTGTGCTGAGCACTGAGGAGGAGGTGGTGAGTGACAGATCGGACTTGTGGGCTGGGGAGGCCGACTTAAACCCTCAACCAGACGCAGTTGGTCAGAGACTGTTCCCTGAGGAAGGGAAGTTTCAGCTGAGATTGGAAAGCTGAATGGATGTTCACCAGGCAAAGGCAGGAGGGAAGAGTTCTTCAGGGAGTGAGAACAGTACATGCAAAGGCACTGTGGCAGAGAAGGTGAACACAGGAGGGACCAAAAAAGGGTCACTGTGGCCAAATAGCAAGCAGGAACACATTTACTTTTTCATTTGTGCCAGGTGCCATTTTAAAGGCAGCTGATTCACATGTTACCTCACCTAACCCATGATTGCACCTGAACTTGACAGAAAGCACTGAGGCACCAGGACAGTACCTAACTAACCCAAGCTCACTTCAAAGCAAAGAAATTATTTCTTCTTTTTTATCTCCCCTGAAATAAGGGCATGCATACTGGCTGGGGGAGGGGGGAGACATGAAAAACTCGTGAATCAAATTCACTGTGGAGTGAAAGTAGTCAAGCCAGTTCTCACTACAGTCAGTTGAGAGACTAAAACCATCACTTTCCAACTAGGTGTTTTCATGTTGTAAGACGTAACCACAGTGAAATGTTTTGCAGGAGACGATTAATTCCCTTTTTAAGAATCGGTGCCCATGTAGTTAAGTTCAAGTTGAAAAGAACTAAAAACACTTAGTGGAAGTCATTTGAATAATGGTTAAAAAAAAAACTTTTCCCAAATTCCCACAGGAATCATACACTATTTTTATAGGTAGAAAAAAATAAGGCAGAGACAAGCTAATACAATGACAACCTAATCAACAAATGGGCAAAGGACTTGAGACATTTCTCCAAGATGAACCAATGGCCAATAAACAGAACAGATTCATGCCTTCGTGAGTCAACAAAGAAATGAGACACTGTCTCATGCTAGACTGGGGCTCCCCAACCCCATTTCAATGTGAGAGGGATTCCCCCCACCCCCCTGGAACACCACGCAGTTCTTGGGACCCTAGCAGGGTATCCGGAAACTGAGTTCTGACTTACCCACCCAGACACAGCATGGGATCCTGCAGGCGAGGGCTGGGTCCCACAAGACCACCCCCAGGCCGCTGGCTGTGCTTCTAACCACCCGCTACGGTCTAGAGGTTCCAATGACCCCTTAGGCTCTTTTAATTTGCCAGAGCGGCTCACAGAACCCGGGGAATAAAGGACACAAGGCAGCATCCAGTCGCACAGAGACAGGGGATGAGGTCTGGCAAGAGGCATGGAGCTCTGATGCCCTTGCCAGGTGACACTCTCCCGGTATCTCTCCCTGTTCACCACCAGGAAGCTCTACAAACACACTCTTCTGGGTTTCCCAAGAGGCTTCATACTTGGTCACGCCTGACTAAGTCATTAGCCTAGGCCAACTGAGCCTCCTGCCCCCCAACCTCCCCTCCCAGAGTTGGAGACTGAAAGCTCTAACCAACCAACCAACCAACCACAGGGTAGGGCCGGCCCCATCTCTGGGTGGGGTCTCAGAGTCACCTCATTACGGTAACAAAAGACACCTTTAGCACTCCCCGATTTATGGTTCTTTTTTAAAAACCGCTCTCGGGGCGCCTGGGCGGCTCAGTCGGTTAAGCGTCCAACTTCAGCTCCGGTCATGATCTCGCGGTCCGTGAGTTCAAGCCCCACGTCGGGCTCTGGGCTGACGGCTCAGAGCCTGGAGCCTGTTTCAGATTCTGTGTCTCCCTCTCTCTGCCCCTCCCCTGTTCATGCTCTGTCTCTCTCTGTCTCAAAAATAAATAAACGTTAAAAAAAAAATAAATTAAAAAAAATAAAGATAAAAAAGAACCATAAAAAGCCCCCAAAACCAGTATGAAAATACTCCCCACTCAGTTGAAGGAATTTAGCTCCTAACAGACTTTATGAATCACATCTCAGATTAGTAAACAGAAGGTCTATTACCTGGAGTCTGTAGGAAACAGGCCCCTTTTACTGCCAGTGGGAGGAAACAAATGTGACCTTCTTGGAAGAAAATTTAGCAAAAGTCACCAATTAAAGTAATACACCATTTGCCTCAGCGGCTCCGCTGGCAGGAAAGAGCCCACGGGCGCCCTCGCACGGGTGTGCACCAAGATAGGCCAGGAGAGGTGCTCGCCACAGCCCTGCTTAAAACCGAAGTGCAGATGACCTACGTGTGCATCACCAGAGGGTGCATGAGTGAGTTAGGCTGCGTCTGTCCTGTGGGCCAGCACGTGGCCGTAAGGAAGGACGAGCTCTGTGCTGTGATTGTTGTGTGCACTACCACGTGGCCGTGAGGAAGGACGAGGTTTAAGTGAGACCAGCTGGGCAGCCAACAGTGTGCCTGGCGTCACCCACTCATGTTAATGGCCAACGTGTACACCATAGACAGATCACGCGTACGCGATTTTTTGCAAGGATACCTGCGGAAATGTAGACCTTTCCGGCTCCAGACCCTACATGAATGGCTATTCCCCTAACTGGGATACACCAGGAGAAGATGTCTGGGTGGGCAAGGAGTCTAGCTTTGAGCTGGTACAGTCCATTTGGGAAAGGACGTGGCGGGGCTCGGTGCAGGAAGGAAGACTGGAGCCACGTTCGGCATATTTCCAAGCACTGCTGAAATTTCTTATCGTGCACGTGCCTCGTGTGTTAAAATTAGTTGTAAATAAGTTACACAGTAAGAAAAAAGAGATACAGAGGACCCCAACCCTGAGCACCCGAAGCCCATCAGTGCGCGACTCTGGCCACTGTACCATGCACTGCTGCACGCTGGGGTGGGTCATGAGTCCAGAGCGAGCCCGCCAGCTTCCTACGGAAAAGGAGTATTTACCAAAAAACAGACATAAAGCAAGACGTGCTGTGGATCTGGTCCCAGCTGAGTCCCAGCTCCGACTCCTCACATTGGCCTTCAGACTCGGGGGCGGGGGGGGCGCTCCTGCACCCCGTGTGTGCCGGACCCCAGCCCTTGGCATGCACCGCCCAACGCCACCCAGAGGTCTGGGTGCCGGCTCTTCTGCCCCGGGTCTTCCCTTGGTGCCGAGTTTCACCTCCACCGTGTTTGCCTCTGCCTGCCTCTGAAAGGCAAGAGTGTGTAACAACTCCCCCGCTTGGACTTTTCTCATTTCCTTTTCTGTGGAGTTCTTGTCAGCACTGCTGGATCCCTGCACGCCTTCTTCGTCCGTGTCCTTCACGCGGTTTCTCCCGCCCAGCCCCCCGCCCGGCCCCCGGAACCGCAGCCGACAGGCACTGCTCCCGGGTTCTCCCCCACCTTGCGGACTGGTGGGTCCCCGAGCCCTGCGGCCGCGAGCCTGGAATCGGTGGCAGAGGCCTGAGGCTGCGGCCACCTCCCCGGGGCTCACAGGACAACGTCTGTGGCAGCAGCCTGCTCCGTGAACCGGGGCCCTGACTCCAGCCCGAAGCACGCCTCTGGCAGGCGCTTCGGGAAACAGAACACCAACCAGTTCCACCGTGATGCCTGCCATCGCGGGGCCCACGGCAGCTCAGAAACGCCGCAGCTCGAAACCCCTGAACGGCTGACTTCCCCCGCCCAGGAAAGGCCCAGAGAACTTAGCACAGTTGCATCAATCCACACTTCTGGTCTCTTCTTCTTACAAGCCTGCTCTACTGTATTTTTGAGGTCTCCAAATAAAATCTCCCTTCTTTTTTTTGTTAAATTTTTTTTAACGTTTATTTATTTTTGAGACAGAGAGAGACAGAGCATGAACAGGGGAGGGGCAGAGAGAGAGGGAGACACAGAATCTGAAACAGGCTCCGGGCTCTGAGCTGTCAGCACAGAGCCCAACGCAGGGCTCAAACTCACGGACCGTGAGATCATGACCTGAGCCGAAGTCGGACGCTTAACCAACCGAGCCGCCCAGGCGCCCCTAAAACCTCACTTCTTAAATACTATTTCCATGCCCTGATCTCCTACATGTGGCGATATGACCGCAGTGTCATCGCCTCACCGTGCCAGCCAAGACCTGCCTGTGCCCCTGCCACATAAGAGGCTCAGTCCCGTTCCAGGCCCCTGTGCCAACAAGTCCCTCTGGCCAGAGCGCCCTTCCCCCGGACTTACGGGGCTGTCCCCCTCCGACAGGCAGGTCTCCCAGACCACACCACCTCTGGGAAGTCCTCCCTGGCCGCCTAATCTGAAGCAGCCCTTCCGGGGCTCCCCCACCTCATTTCCTGCTTCACTTCTGTGTATGTTCATTCCATCCTGTTTACTCTTTAAATCACCACCCGAAAACACCTTCCTCAGCCTTTTATCTCCATGGCGTCTACACCCGCTGTGAGATCCTTCGTGCGGGCAGGGCTGTCCTGTTGACAAGCCCATGCCGGAGCCGGCCACGGGCGGGTGGCACACGAGACGAACACCTGTTCACTGAACACGAGTGGACACAGTACGCGTGACGTTCCCGCCCTACATTCCTGAAGACAGCATCTGATGAGGTTAAAAATCACCATCAAGGGGCGCCTGGGTGGCTCAGTCAGTTGGGCGTCCGACTTCAGCTCAGGTCACGATCTCGCAGTCCGTGAGTTCGAGCTCTGCATCGGGCTCTGGGCTGATGGCTCAGAGCCTGGAACCTGCTTCCAATTCTGTGTCTCCCTTTCTCTCTGCCCCTCCCCCGTTCATGTTCTGTCTCTCTCTGTCTCAAAAATAAATAAACGTTAAAAAACATTTTTTTTTAAAAAAAAAAACAATACTTCTGTTTCAAAACCACAAAATACTTCAGGAGATTAAAGGATACCTAGGTAGTTCAGTCAGTTAAGTGTCTGACTTCGGCTCAGGTCATAAACTCATGGTTCATGAGTTAGAGCCCAACCTCAGGCTCTGTGCTGACAGCTTGGAGCCTGGAGCCTGCTTCAGATTCTGTCTCTCCCTCTCTCTCTGCCCCTCCCCTGCTCATGCTCTCACTCTCTCAAGAATAAACATTTAAGAAATTAAAAGAAAAAGAAATAAAAATAAAATACAAAGGTCCACCATAATATTAAGAATGACTATCAGTGGGGCGCCTGGGTGGCTCAGTCGGTTGGGCGTCCGACTTCAGCTCAGGTCACGATCTCGCGGTCCGTGAGTTCGAGCCCCGAGTCGGGCTCTGGGCTGATGGCTCGGAGCCTGGAGCCTGCTTCCGATTCTGTGTCTCCCTCTCTCTCTGTCCCTCCCCGTTCATGCTGTGTCTTTCTCTGTCTCAAAAATAAATAAACGTTAAAAAAAAAAAATAAAAAAAAATCACCATCAGTTTTGAAATGCAATCTTGAAAACAGGAGTTGAACACGACAAAAAGTCTCAGAAACGGACGCGGTTCTGTAAGAGCAAGCGAGCTCCTCGGGGCAGTCTGGGAAACTCTGCCGCCCTCGTGTCCAGAAATCGGAGCTCGAGCCAGGTCCGTGTGCTCGGAATCGCTCTGGTCCTGCCACATCTGTGGACAAAACCACGCCAACTACAGACGTGGGAAGGGCCGGGCCCGGGATGTGTCACCAGGCCCCAGGCAAGTCTGTGTGCACCGCACGTGAAGGGAGACGACTCAGAGCAAATGAGGCCCAAGGAAAGAGCTTCAGCCTGGATGGTGATCCCCTGTCCTGGGGAAGCATCAGTGATAAGGGGTCACCGGTGAGAAATGCTGTCCCTTCTGAACCATGTCCAGCTCCCTTGTATCTCTGCCCAAACCTGTTGCTAACAGGTAACCTGGGCATGTGGCATCCTTGCACCGTCAACAATAAATTCATCCAGACTCTAAAATAGAAGCCCTCTGACCGTATGTAAAATGAGAAGAACTGTTTTCTCTACAGGCTGAAAACGTGTCCCAAGATCTGAGAAAATACATTTTTTTAAAAAGCGCTCTCATAATTGCCCAACAATCATTATTACATTTTAGGTAATGTATCTTTCCCCCTCCAGTTAAAAATTTCTGTAGAATCACTAGAACGAAGTAAGACCCTCTAGAAAAGAATGTCAAAAATATAGCTAATACTCATCAGACGACGATGGGGGCGTATGAAAATACAACCCTTACATATAATTGAGTGGCACAACCCCAAAGGGACCTCAACTTCTGATTCTCTGACCTCAGGCATTGACATTATTCTACGAACAACAACAAAGCAGCTATAATAATGGAGAACACTGGAGCACAGACCAGTCACGTCTGCAAAACACATACGGTGGTTCTTTGATGAGGTCAGTCAGCAGTGACAAAACACATATTTGGTTCCACAATTCAGTTCAACCCACGTGTTACCTCCTATGCACCGGGCACAGAGCTGGGATGATAAAGTCATAGACACCACTCTCAAGGAACTTAGATGGAGACTAAAAACAAACCAAACAGAGAAAAAAGATTTGCTGAATCTAATGTGTGGAGTCGTCAAAAACGGACAGGCACCAATGTCTCCAGCAGTGTTGCTGGCACTTTGCACTTTTTCCAAGAACACCATCCTGCAGTTCACAAAAGACAGCAGTGTGCTAAAGAAAAGTGTTCTTTTCCTTTTGGAATCGATGCCAAATAAACCATGCTGGACAAACAGCATCAAGTAAATTGGTGATGTTTAAAAACAATGTTTCCAATATAGAAGGGTTTGCGTTACTACAAAAGACAAAATAGTAAGCATCGCGTCCTATAAAAACACACAACCGCAACACGTTATGTGTTTCAAGATCCAAAGAGGCTGTAATAGGAACAAGTTAACAGTCACGGAAAGGGTTACACACTGAACAACCAAAAAATTTTTATAGCAGCTGTATTATCTGATGTCTTAAGAAAAACCTTTTGAGGCCATGCCTCTTTTTCACTCCACAAATTTCCTGGTGCCAGAGGAGAGGGCGTGTGAAATCATCCCACTGACTAGAGGCATTGATCTTTAACAACTTGTCCACAAGTGTCAGCAGTGGTATTTCTTCACTGAACAGGGTTTTTAAAGGTAAGACCACACCACGGTTTCAGGAAATGCCGAGAGGGCGCCCAGGTTTCGAATCCCAGGAAGCGAGTTTCAAATCTGGGCTGTGCCATGGGACCTCGGGCAAGCTTCTAAACAACCCTGGGCCTCAGTTTCCTCCTGTGTGACAGAGAACCACACCTCCCATCTGCACTTAGATCAGCAAACGTGTGACAAGTTTCTTAGGCATTGCAGGCATTCTGTAAATGCTGGCAATTAACACGGTTGTTACTGCTACCTCTCCTCTACCTCCTGGGTTTGTGCAAAGTTGATGCTCAGCGGTACTCAATTAGATTCAGTAAAGGCCAACAGGAAAAGTCACCTAATAACCTATTTTTTAAAAAACCCTCATATAACTGTCTGGCAATAATCGTTATGACATCTGGGGGTAATCTATCTAGTCTTTTTCCCCAGACGAAGAATTGCCTCCAGAATTACTAAAGCTAACACAGAAGAGTGCTCTCTATTCAGCCAGAAGCCAGTCGGGGAGGCAGACACGATGAGAAGCACAGAGGTAACTGAGAACACGACATACGCAGAGCACGGAGACGCTGACGGCAGTCGGCACTCCACAAAGCCACGCAACAATGCGAAGGTACGTAAAGCTGCTCAACCGTTCACTTAGAAATGGTTGACATTCCGGGTTTCACATGATGTGTATTTTTCCACAACGAGATAAAATAAAACCACAAGAACTCCAAGAAGTCAGGGCTTGGACAACCTTGTGTCCTGGGCACCCAGAACGCCTCCGCACATTCCAGACCCTCTGTAAATACTTGGTGGATGAAAAGTGGAGACCACGGGTCTGGTGAGGGGACCTTCATACCTGTTCTGGTTTCGACCTCAGTGCAAGCAATGTGCCGTGACGGTTTACTGCTGACGCCCAGGACATCAGCGTGGTTCCCAGATCCCTCCACGCCGGTGGGCTCTCAGTTCCCACCAAGATACCCATGTGTCAACGAAAAGCAAGTCGGGGGGGCTGCGACCTGACCGGCGCTGGAAACGTAAGCAGGGTCTCCCTGGAATCACCCACGGCGGATGGGCCTGGAGCGGCTCGTCGCACCGGCGACACGGGCAGACTCAAGTACTCAGGTTTCCCGTCCACAGCACGGTGCCAGACCTTCACGTCTAAAAACGGGCTTCGAAGCTCAGTACGAAATTCCAGTAAGACAAAAGTGTTAGCATTCATTCAGGTCCTTGCCGGCCCGAGAAAGAATATGACCTGGCGGGCTATCCGTTATTGCCGCCCACTAAGCGCAGCCCTGGAAGGAGGGTGCGGCGACCTATGAATCAGGGACTCGTGGCCCAAACAGGTCACCGTCCCAGCTCCTCGTGCTCCCCTGCCGATCTCACTTTCCGTCCCCGTCCCCGAGACAGATGAAAACCAATGCTTTCCAACCTGTCTAAACTCACCTGTTGAGTCAGCACTGTTGTTTCCTGGAGACACCAACTTCCGTGCATCTGGAGCTCCTGTAAAAATAAAAACATGTCCTGTGATGAAAAAACATCTGATATTTATCTGAGGCCCCTGGCATCGGGTGGTGGTGCTGCGAGGGGGAAGGCGGATGTCCACAGCAGGGTCCACTTTTGCCACTGTTGCTCTGAAACGTACCTTTCAAGTAAGTGTCAGTAAAAGCGGGGCCGTGTGACTGGAGTCCTTCAAGACAGAAAACACGCAGCTTACGTAACCAACACTCACACAGTACTTGCTATGCGCCAGCTACCGAAAAGTCTGTCCACCTGCCCGCGGACACGGCGAGGAGCGAGACAGAAACCAATCTTTGCTACTGACCCCTCTGCTCGGCCGAGCGCCGTGGACCGCCCGGGAGGTCCTGCACCACCAAGGCCCCCGACTTTGGACAGCAGAGAGCAGACGACCTGGGTAGGATTTTCTTTTTTTCCCCCATCTCACCTCTGGCAAACAGCAGTCTGTTCTCTGTATTTTAGACTTTGTCATTTTTTGCTTTGTTCATTTGTTTCTTAAAGTCCACATGTGAGTGAAATCATATACTTTTCTGACTTACTTCACTTAACGTCATACTCTCTAGCCCCATCTGCGTGGTTGCCAAGGGCAAGAGTTCACTCTTTTTTACGGCGGAGGAATATTCCATCACGCGCGTGCGCACATCTTCTCCGTCACCTGCCGAGGGACACTTGGGCTGCTTCCGTATTCGGGCTACTGCAAATAATGCTGCAGTGAACATAGGGCTGCATGCACCTTTTCAAGTAAGTGTCGTTCTCTTCTGATAGACATTCAGCAGTGGAATTGCTGGCCATAGGGTAGTTCTATTTTTAACTTTTTAAAAAAAAATTTTTTTTAATGTTTATTTTTGAGACAGAGAGAGACAGAGCATGAATGGGGGAGGGGCAGAGAGAGAGGGAGACACAGAATCGGAAGCAGGCTCCAGGCTCTGAGCCATCAGCCCAGAGCCTGACACGGGGCTCGAACTCACGAACCGCGAGATCGTGACCTGAGCCGAAGTCGGACGCTCAACCGACTGAGCCACCCAGGCGCCCCTATTTTTAACTTTTTGAGGACCCTCCATACTGTTTTCCACAGTGGCTGTACCAGTTTGCATTCCCATCCACAGTGCATGAGGGTTCCTTTCTCTCCACATCCTCACCAGCACCTGTCTTTTTTGCCTGTTTCTAGCCATGCTGACAGGTGTGATGTGGTTTTTCCTTGGGGTTTTGATTTGCATCTGATGAGTGACGTTGAGCATCTTTTCGTGTGTCTGCTAGCCATCTGGATGTCTTCTTTGGGGAAATATATATTCAGGTCCTCTGCCCATTTTTTAATTGTATTGTTTTGGTGTTGAGTTAACTTAAGGTCTTCATCTATTTTGGATATTAGCCCCTTAGGATTTTCATTTTTAATTGCAAGCCTTCTCACAGAAGTACGATTCTTTTAATTTCTAACTAGTACTCTAAGATTTGGAAAAAGTTTAGAAGAATTCTATGCCCCAGTTAAGCAACTTTTCAGAGGGGTTTATTCAACCCAGCTCTTGGTATCATGGAGTATAAAATATACACATCACATAGGAAGAGAGCAAGTATATTACCCACGAAGATAGCCCTCCCCGACCCAAACACCCCTCACAGCACAAGGTACGCAGTAATGAGTCTGAAGGATCTATTGTCACTGTGTGCGCACATTTCTTTCTCTTAATGAACTATTCCATTTGGTGCGAAGGTAAATCGGATGATCAAGGCCTGCAGACCGTCCTTCTCCCGTGTCTGCTAAGAGCAGCCTTGAGGGGGGCACTAGCATTCACGGACGAGTGACTCCTGGTGAAAACGAGGCAGTGTCCCAGCGGCGCGTGTTCGCCTCACTGTACCATCCTCACGTATCCGGCAGCTGGTATCGAATGCTGGCCGATATTGGGAAGAACCTTCTGCACGCCAGGACTGCGGGGGAGCACGTGACTGGCACTGGCTCACCCAGGCCTGCCGACAGGTCCTAGATAGGAATACCATCGTCAGGGCCAGGAAGGGAGGTCCAGAGAAGGCCACCCCGCTAGAAAGGGGCAGAGCGTGGATGGGGACCAGGCTGCTGGACCACAAAGCCCCTGCGTCGAAAACCAACGGTTGATTTTCTGCTATAAACCTGCTTCCTTCCCAGGCTTCTTGGCTGTTGTGTTTCCAGTTGTTCACACCCAGACCAAGAGGTCATGCCTGGACGTCTCCTCTTCCCCACTCCCTCACCCAGTCCTCTGTTAGCAAAGGGGTTTCAGTTCCACCCCCAAACAGATAAGCAATACACGCACTGTCTACACTCCCAACACGCCGTTGTCTTTCTCCTAGGCTACTGTTTCTGTGTCCCTGCCATTGTCACTCTTACGAGGCATCATTTCCTGGCAACCTTTTTTGCTTGATAAAGACACAAAAGCAGATGATCTTTGCAGTTCGAGGACCTTCTTCCTTTTTGCAGCCAATTACTTATGAAGCAGGTACCGTGGGTAGGCAGGTTTTGCATCCTAGGAGACAAAGATACCGAGCACCTAACTACAAAGAGGCTGATGCTTTCTGTGACGGAAACCCAACATTAACATACAATAATGTGCTGAATGGTAGAAAGTTACATTCATCAAGTGGTTCAGACTCACTGGGGATTAATTTAATCCCCTAACTGGCTGCCCAGGAGGGTGGTGTTTGGTGCCTGGGACTCACTTTAGAAAGTCCCAGTTACTAGGAGTCCCTCCCTGAGACTCGCCGGGGCTGAGAAATGTGAACTATGGCTTTCCTGAGAGTAGACACAGGTCATCAAGAGAGCCGCAAGTGGCCATCTCCGGGCAACCTGTTTGAACTCTTGACTCCCGCGTTTCTGGAGCCACCTTTGTTCTTGGACTTTTCTGTCCAAGACTCAACAGAGTCCCTTCTTCGCACTAAGGCTGTTCAAGGTGGGTTTCTGTGACTTACCACCAAGGGTCCTGATGGACGCCGCCCCCATCTATCCTGCTTGCCGCTTCGCTAACATGTCCACAGCCTTCCCCACACCTCCAACTGAAGATATTTACGAAACTACAGGGCAGACTGAAGGAGATTTTAAACAAGAATTTCAATGTTTTGATCTTCTCCTGCAATATTCCAGGTAATAGCACATTGGAGACTGAAGCATTATTTACCCGCACAGCCAACACCACCTAAAGTGACCTAATGGCAAAATGGTTAATCAAGGGTTTGGATTTTAATCTCTGAAATCAAACATGTATGAATATATTCATACTTTAAATACATTAAGTAAGGTCTAAGCCTCCGTTTTTTTCATCTATAAAATGGGAAGAATACTGTCAGGATTCATCAGGATGAGGATTATCCTTTTTTTTTTTAAATTTTTTTATTTTTTTTATTTATTTTTTTATTTTTATTTTTTTTTATTTTTTAATATATGAAATTTACTGTCAAATTGGTTTCCATACAACACCCAGTGCTCATCCCAAAAGGTGCCCTCCTCAATACCCATCACCCACCCTGCCCTCCCTCCCACCCCCCATCAGCCCTCAGTTTGCTAGGATGAGGATTATCCTATTAGCATGACAGGACGTACACAGGAAACTGCCTGCTGAAAACACTGTAAAAGCCCTAGTATGACTGTTTTTTGTTTTTTTAAGTTAATTTATTTTTGACAGAGACAGAGTGCAAGCATGAGCTGGGGGAGGGCAAAGAGAGAGGGAGACACAGAATCCGAAGCAGGCTCCAGGCTCCGAGCTGCCAGCACAGAGCCCGACGTGGGGCTCGAACTCACGAACTGTGAGATCATGACCCAGGCCAAAGTCGGACACCTAACTGACTAAGCCACCCAGGCGCCCCGTGCCCTAGTATGATTGTTAAAAATTACTGTACTTCACAAGGATACTTTATACACATTACACACTCCACAGGAAGGCCAGGAAACATTTCCTTGTTTTGAGAAGTTCTCTACAGAACCGTCTTTTAGTCTAATTTCACAGTGACATTAGCCTCTGTAGACGGGGATTCCAGCTCCTGTTTGCTGTACTGGTTGGTTTATGAAATGAAGGCTCTCCTGCAGCAGAGATTCATTCCCAGATTTCCAAACAGCGCTCACCTCTAGTGAGACGTTAAGTAATAAACAGAACGGTCCAACAGTGAGTATTAAAACAAGGCAATCTGTTATTAGGGGGAAAAAAAAAAAAAAAAGAAAGCAAGGACACTGTAACCAGTTTCTCTGACCAGAAATTCACCGCAGAAACAATAAAGTTTACTTTCACAAAATAACAAATAAAAAAAATGGAGACCTGCCCTTATAAATACTGGTATAAAATTAGCACCAAAACAGACTGTTTCATTCCAGATTGTTCACCTTACAGTGAAACATCTCATTAGTATGGAAAATAGGATGGACGTGATTTACTGATCATCAAACTCAGGGCTGCAAAGCCGGCTCGGGACACGCACAATTCAGCACAGCAAACCAACAAAACAACCAGCCAAACAAACAAAAAGTATTATTGTCTTAACTTCACCCAGATAATTCTAGCCAAAGCAGGTGTTGCGCCTGAACCGCAGCCTCCATCCCTCGCTAAACACACAGCAGGTGGACGGAATTTAAAACTACGGAGGACTTGGGTCACTGAAAAGAACTTACCCTAGCTTCCCGACCACTGCCCGGTGACCCGACCGCGACAGTGGCTAACAAAGGGAACACGGAAAGCACGCGGCGAACCCCAGCTTCCCGGCCCTTCCCCAAAAGGACCCCCTCACCACCCCCACCCCGAGAACGACGAGGGCCCTGCGCCGGGGGCGCGCACAGCTGGCGGTGGCACGAGGGCTGCGCGGCAGGTGCGCGCCGGGGCAGGTGCCCACCGCGCGGGGCGGGGCGCATCCGCGGGGGCGCCCGGGGAGCAGCCCGCCCCCCCGCGACGTCCCACCTCGCGTCTGGGGGCCTCAGTCCGCGGCCGCGCAGCGCGGCGCTAAAGGGCTCCGCACACCCGGCGGGCACGTGTGCGCAGGAACCCGACCCAGCTTCCAGAAGGGGGGGGCCCGGGGGCACTTACCCCCCCCCCGGGACACACCAACTTCGGGGCGCGGGAAGGGGACAGGAAACCGCGAGCCCGCGCCTGGGTCACTCAACAGGTTACGCGCCCCTCCGGGCCTGCTACGGCGGCCGGCCCGAGCCTCAGTTTCCCCGGCCACGTCCGGGGGGCCCCCCGCGCGCACAACCTTCCCGGGGAGCCCGCGCCGCCACCTACCGTCCAGGCCCGCGCTGTCCACGGCGGCCTTCAGCAGCGCCAGCACCAGCAGCGCGCATAGGACCAGCGCGGCCCAGCCGCCGCGCGCGCCCGCTCCCATTGTTCCGAGGGCGGGACGCGTCGGCCCCGCGGCTCCCGACCGAGCGTCCGCCGCGCCGCACAGCCGCCCCGCTGCGCACGGGCGCCGGCCCCCCAGATGCCCAAATAGGGCGCGGGAGCCGGCTGGGGGCGGGACGGGCGCGCAGGGGCGGGGCTTGGCGGAGGGAGGGGCAGGGCCTGGTGGGGAGGCGGGGCGGGGGTCGGCGAGGGCGGGGTTTGGAGGAGGGGCGGGGCAGGGCCGGCGCGCGGGAGAGGGGCTGGGGCTCGAGGTGGGGCGGGGCCGGGAGGGGAGGCGGGAAGGGGCAGGGGCGCGGGGGCGGGGCTTGGCTCGGGCAGCGGGCCCAGCCGGGCGCGCAGGGACGGGGCGGGGCGGGGTCGGGGGCGGGGCCTGCGAGGCAAAGCAGAGCGCGGGGGCGGGACCTGGCGGAGGCGGGACCTGGCGGAGGCGGAGGAGCGGGCCCGGGCCGAGTAGGAGGTGGAGCTCTGCTGGGGCGGGGCTTGTCGGGGGCGCGGCCCGGACACCCGGACGCTGAGGCGCCAGGCCCCCCTGCCTCGCGGGCGAGCCCCAGAAGCTTCAGCGGTTTCCTTTCTTCTCGGAAGTGGCGGTGTTGTTGTCGGGGACCGGAGCGGGCGCTGGGCCTCCGGAAGGAGTTGTTGGGTGGTGGTCGGTGGGGCCCGGGCCGCGTGGCCCAGCGGCACCGGGGAAGCTGCAGACTGGCTGAGCTGCGCGCCCCGGGGGAGGCCTCTTGTTGGGGTCGTGACCCCCTGGACTTTCTCTTCGGGGGACCCAGTCTCAGCTGTGGTGGGGGCTCTACAAATTCCTAGTTTAAATCCACACATAAAACAGCCACGATCTGGACAGGTGCACCCCCCTTTACGCCACTGGGCTTTCGGGAAGGATCTGCATCAGTACCCGTTGTAACAGATCCCAGGAGGAGCTTGCTTTTAGGACAGAAGCCATTATGTTCTGGGCCGCTCTTCCCCGACACCATTTCGGCATTTCGGTCTTGTAGGAACGATGCACTTTCCATGGGGGTCCTGTACCCCACACTGTACCTCATCCTTGGCCGCCCGTGCCCTCCAGCTCTGTGCCTGCAGAGCCCAGAGGAGAGGGGAGCCAAGCAAAAGCCGGGGAGTGGAGCCACCCAGGCCCTGCTCCTCCCTTCTTTCCCTCGGGCCTGCTGCCCAGTTCTCATGGAATAACCTGTTCGGAATAGTTTGGGGCCAAGTCCCTCTTAAGCCGATGGCGCCGATTCCACTCACTTGTCTTGACTTGCAGTGACTCTAAAGTCAGCTTTTTCTTCCTGCTAAGAGCCCTGAAGGGACCTGTAGGCACTGGTAGCTGATGCAGGACAACGACAAAGAGTGAGTGGGACCCCTCAGCTGAGATGGAAAACAGCAGGATCCAGGACACTTAAAATCCCTATGAATCCCCAAGCTACCGCTCTCTACACGCTGCAGATCTTTGATATCTGACCCAGATTTCATGTCATAAAGGCCACATCGTTGCCTTGAAATGTTAAGTTCCCAAAACTATGTTAGGAGGGATATACTTACTGATCTCACAAAGTCCATCAATATGGACTTGACTGATCATAGAGACTGAAGAGGGCAATCTATCCCAGCAAGCACTCCCTGGCCTCCACCCTGCAGCAAGCTCCACTGGGGAGTCTGGGTTAGGAATAAATTGTTCTGGCAACTGCTTAGCCCACTGACCAAGCATTTCACAGCCCAGGTTCAACGTGCCTCTCCAGCCTTGGTTTGGCCACCCACGCACACGGGAGGTTTCCAGTTCCTTGGCATTGGGACACATTGTTTTCTCCTTCTGAAATGCCCCCCTCTGTTCTCTCGACCATCCTACATGTGAGTCTTCCTTTCAGGCTCGGTGTACATGTACCTGGGAATCTGGGGTAGAATGGAAGATGCCCCCAGAAGAGAAATGAGAAAGTCTGGAAGACAAAATGTGAACATAACAGTTTCTTCTGGAACTGACCTTGACCTGAATGACCTCCATCCTGTTGTCTGATTTCCGCACCACCAGCTTTGCTTTGGTAGTAACGGCACAGAACTGTGGGTGGGCCCACAGTTTCCTCCAGTGTGAGGGGGCTGGGGAAGGAAGGGACCATGTCCTTCCTGTCCTCCTGCAAAGTCCTAGGGGAGGTCTGCCCTCCCCGGGGAGATCTGCTTCTGCTCCCACCCCTGCACCATTAGACCCTGCTGATGTGAAAAGTTCAAACAACAGCACAGGAGCCCTTGGCGATCTAGCTGTCCCCCACCTTCCCAGCCTCATGTCTGGATCCCTCTCTGCAACCTCATTGGACTCCTCGAAGTTCTCCAAATGTTCCGGGGCCTTCTGTGCCCTGCGTGTTTGCTCTTGGTCTTCCTTTTGCCAGGATGCCTTCTGACGTCCTCTCCTGGTCAGTTTTCAGTCACCTTTCGAGATTCCCTTCCTACCTCTTCTTCTCCCCAGTCACCCAGGCAGGTTTTGGTGCTCAGATCTCCCCGCTCATACTTTGACCAGCTTGGTCACCCTACTTCTACCCTCTTCCCACAGCAGCCAGAGTGATCCTTCTAGAATATAAGTCAGATGATGCTATTCCCCTGCCTGCCACTTTCCAGAGTTCAAAATCATGGCCCTGCGCAACATGGTCCTTGGCTGCTCTTCGAGCCCCATTTCTTGCCCTCTCCCCCTTCACTAACTCAGCCCCAGCCTCCTTTTAGTTTTTTAGAAATGCCACATCAGTTCCCACCCCAGAGCCTTTCTGCTTACCACCCCCTCATGTCATTTAGCTCTCTGCTCATCTCAGAAAAGCTTTTCTTGGAGACTGCACCTCACAGTTTTATGTGTCTTGGTGGCACCTACCACTTTCCATCGTTACGCTCACGTATATGCTCAGTGTTTGTCTCTCCTCCAGGGATGCAGGTCCCATGAGAACCGAAGACTGTCTCTGGATGCAGGTTTCTGGTTCGGCTCCTATCCTGTATTGCTGTAACACAGTGGACACTGGTCGTACTTATGGCCACTCATCATCTTTTGAATAGCTTGTCTGCTTTTCTATCTCAAATCCTCAGCCTTCTTTGCGGCTGGGCTCCAGCATGTGTCAGAGGCTGTGCCAATCCGACTCGTGCACGTGAAGCTTCAGTCCCGGTGTGAGCAGGCAGAGGCACCAGGCCGGCCTGGAGCGCCCAGCTCTGCGGATTCCAACAGCAGCAGACGCAGGGGGCTGTGAGGCCAGCACTCACAGCGACATCCCTTCCCCGGGGGACGGGGACATAAGACCCAGTGTCTGATGCAGATGTGGTACTGGTGGGGAGCTGCAGGGGAAACAGTTTCTCACGGGACCAGTTCTGCAGGGTTTGGGGCATTATTCCTGGAGGCTTAGCCTCCGTCATGATTCTCTACACCATCCACCAATCCTGAGAGCCACCCAGCATCTTCAATGTCCTCCTTTCCTGCCAGGTCAGCAAGGGGCAGCTTTCCTTCTCCTAAGGACGCTGGCTCTATCCAGTTGTACACGCCTTTCCCCCCACCCCCAGGTGGCTATAATCTCCACTAGATGCTTTGTCAATGCTGCGTGCTTACAGTATGATGGACAGTGTCCTGATGGACTTGGCAGTCTCGTGGGAGGACAGACGCCATGGGCAGAGTCTAGTCACTGACACAGAGGGTGGTGGATGCCACGATGTGATACTGGACCAGTACGCACTGGAATGAGGGTCTGTGTCTTGGCATTTGTACCTGGGAGTGTAACACACTTTCCGTCATAGAGAAGGCATTCAGTGTGTGTGTATTTGTGCAACGAACGTGGGCTGGACATAAAGAGAGCAAACTACGGTACTTTTCTCCCTCAGTCATGTTTTCCCCCACCCATTCTGTATTTCCCATACATCTGTGTCTTAGACGTAAGGTCACCTGAGGATGAAGTAGAGACTGGGACCATCGTTCGTTCATTCATTCATTCAATCAGTCAATATGCAAAAATTTACTGAACTCATGTCATCTACCAAGCGCGGTGCTGGGTGCTGGGAAACAGCAGCAAATAGCACAGATCTACCTGCCTCCTAAAATGACAGACCCCAGTGAGTGGTTGGAAAGGGCAATGGTCTCCAGATAGGAATGACAGAAGCTGCTTGTTAAGTCTGCACAAAAGACACGGAGATTTCATGTTCCATCACTGCAATTCCTTACATCCCATGGTCAATTTTTATTCATTCAAAGAAAAAGAGGTAATAAAGGAATTACCTTCTAACTGCACATAAACCAATCTGTTGATAAATCAGTATTTGCATGAGGAATGAGCCCGAGTTTTCCAGACTTGGAGACCGTGAGGGAGCAGCTAATAAGACAAGGCAGTGGGAGGACTGAACAAGAGTGTGGGTTGGTCTGTGGCCATCTCCCTGCCGCTGCCAATTTCCTGTCAACTTCCATGTTAGCAGATCGACAGCACGTGAGCATCCACTGTGATTAAGTCTTCACAGGGCGCGCTGATTCTCTGGGCCTCCTCCCTCTCCTGTACTCTGCTGCCTTCCCTTGTGTGCTGGAGCCCCTGCTCTACTCACACCTTCTTCCTCCCTCTGCTTTTCGTTCTTCCTTTGTGCTTCTTCCCCCAGAGTACAATTAATTCAAAAGGATCTACTGGGTGTCTATTTTGTATTCAATGCTCTGCAGGATTCGTGCATTAAGACAAGAGCAAAAGAAAGAACACAAGAAGCAAAAACCAAGTAAAGGTGAAGATCCAATGGCAGAGACCATAAACTCCTACACAACTGGGTTTTGCTCTCCAAACCAGGAGATCAGAGAAGAAAGTTCCGGGCAGACGACAGTTTAGAAGGAATGAATTCTCCAAAAGGGAGGGGGGAGCTGTGTCTGAAACCACAGCACTTGTCTGGGGGAGAGGAGGGGGTGGGGAGTTTTCGGTGTGCGATCCGGGCAGGATCATGTCGTGAGGATGGGAGGAAGAGGAGATCCGAGATCAGAGGTTTCTGGCGGTGGACACGGGGAAGCCCCCTGAGCTCTTTCACGGTTAGTCCCTGCTTGTTTGTCAGACCTTCTCTGGAGAAGGCCACGGGGATTCGGCTCACTTTCCTTTCCTCGTTCAAGTCACAGCTGACCACCCTGGCTCTTCGGTGCCCTTCCTTCCTCGAGCCTGCATATGGACATGGTCGCGAGTCCCCAGGCCACCGCTGCCAGCTGCACGGATCATAAGCCCTTTCTATGGCCAGAGTTTCAGGGCTAATCATGATGAAGAAATTGACAAAAGATAAAATAGCTATGATGAGGAAGTTAAAAAAAATCTGAAATAAAGTCATTACAGTTTTTTATCTAATGTTTATTTATTTTGAGAGAGAGAGGGAGGGAGAGAGGGAGGGAGCGAGAGAGAGGGAGACGGGGAGAGAGAGAATCCCAAGCAGACTCCGAGCTGTCAGCACAGGGCACAATGTGGGGCCAGAGCCCACAACCATGAGATCATGACCTGAGCCAAAACCCGGAGTCAGATGCCTCACCGACTGAGCCACCGTGCACCCCACAAAGTTCTGACAGTCTTGACCCCTGCTCAGTAGTTCCTGTCTCCCACCGGGGAGATGGAGGAATAGGCCTTAGCTTTCATCCACTCCACAAAAGTTTGAGACTGAAGGCACACACATACACACAAGGCCCCGCCAGAAGTAAGCGCTGTGCTGAGGAAACAGCAGTGTGATGTGGAACTGGGTGGTTCCTTCAGGACAGGTACTCAGGGGAGTTTTCTCTAAGAAGGTAACTGTCAAGCTGAGTCCTTAAAAGGGGGCCTGTGAAAAAACGAGGGGAAGTACATTTCAACCAAGCCTGGGGTGTTGGGAGAGCAGAGAGGAAGCCACTGTGGCCGGAGTTTGGTGAGTAAGGGCAGAGAAGCACAAGATGAGGGTTGGGGTTATTCAGGCGAGAAGTGTGGATTTTAATTTACATATGATGCAGAGCCATTCGAGAATTGGCAAAGTGATATGTTATGATTTATATTTTTAAAACAGACTACGCCAGGGGCTCCCGGGTGGCTCAGTCGGTTAATTGCCCACTTCAGCACAGGTCATGATCTCACCGGCCAGGAGTTCGAGTCCCGTGTCAGGCTCTGGGCTGACAGCTGAGGGCCTGGAGCCTGCTTCAGATTCTGTGTCTCCCTCTCTCTCTGCCCCTCCCTGGCTCTCTTTCTTGCAAAAATAAATAAACATTTTTAAAAATTTAAAAAATACAAAAATAAAAAAGACTACACCAGCTTTCTAAAGGAACAAGAGTAGAAACGGGGAATCTTGTCCGAGGCCTACTGCGTGGCGTCTCCAACCACCATAGAAGTGGCGACAACGGAAGCTGCAGATGGGTTTGGGATGTGGACTGGGTGTGGAGTCGGTTGCACGTGGCAGGTGACAGAAAGAGAGATTAAGGCTGACCCCTCGGTTTGTGGCTTGAGCACCTGGGTGGGCGATAGCTCCACGTCCCATTCCCTGGAATGGCCACACGCATTCTCAGAACTTGGCCTCAATGTCCCTCTGTCATCTCTAAGTCCCGCAAGACAGCCTCTCTCCAGAACGCGGGCAGAGCGAGCCACGGTAGAACCAAGTTTCGATGATCGTGTGTTGGTGTCTCCGTGGTCAGCGGTGCTCTGTCTGGGCAGCGCTGGGCGTTACCGAAGTCCACTGTCACCCAGGAGAGGTGCACGTGGGGTATCACTTGCAGTGACAGCAGACGGGAAGTAAGAAGTATAGCTGAAGAGACGAAACTGGTTGTTGGAGGATCATTGCAATGCTGGGGAAATAGAACAGAAAGATTCCAACAAAAGCCCCCTCTGTAACAACATAGAAGAGAAAGAGAACATGATTTCAATGCTGGGTAGGCATGATCAGCGATAGCATGGGTGTAAGCTACAAGTGACTACAGAGTCTGGAGAGATTTTCACATAAATTTATACAGAAAGTAGGGGAGAGGCAGGAGAGACGAGAGGATAGACCCTGTGATGGTCTCATCATACCCGAGGGAGACTGTGAGCTGACTCAGTAAGTGTTTACACTTTCAGGGGTCAGGAGGCCCAAGACTTTGCTTTGTGAGATCACAAGCTCAGGCCACTTTTACCAGGTCTGCTGTGTCCTCAAGGTGACATCCTGAAGAAGGGACGGTAGGGAGGCAGTGGCCTCCATCGTCAAAGAAAACTCATCACTGTACCTTTTCAAGTGGCCACGTAATTTTTCCCAAGACCTTTCATGTAGCCCACCCCAAATAAATAATACATGATATATGAGAATTTCATCATGTAATAAAAGCAAGGTAATACATTATAGGCATTTGTGATTTCTCCCAGGCCTTCCCCCCAGTCCTAACTAACTCCTAAGTCCCCTTCCAGGAGAGGGGGGAGTGTGCCAGCCCCATCCTGAACCTTCGTTAAGCAGAAGCAGTGGCCCAGGAGAGAGGGGCTGAGCCAAAGAAGCAAGAACGGATACCAAGATGATGCAAAGGGCTATAATTTATTGGTCGGAAGAAGCAAAAGAAAAGCAAAACGAAGAAACACAGGGATGACATTTAGAGGGAGTTTTCGGTGATGCTTTTGAGACCGGGGCTTTGAGTCACCTGTGGGCTGAAGACTCCCAGAGAGATGGATGGGGCCAAGTGGATGAAGCGCTATTACGTTACATGTGGAATTACACTCAGTATTCTTCAAGTTAGGCAAAGATTCGGATGACGTTCAAACGGCCTGTGATTACTGAACTAATTTCTTACACGGAACGGGAAGCCCTTCAGGGACTGGGTTGGGTCACCCCTTATCCGAGACTCAGGGGAGTATTAACCTCAAAGGTGATGTGAAGTCAGTAGAAATCATCCACAAGTTCTTTGAGGGGCACCTACTGTAATGACATCATGGAGGAAGGAACAGAATGGTATAAGCTGTGGCCAAACTCTTGAGGCTCTTATATTTGGATAAATGAAAGTTTTCCATAGGACACATAAGTAATAATATACCACCAAAAGGGATGTCATAAGACTATGAGGGCTGCTGAGTTGGTAGGAGGGTATGTCTGTGGTTTGCTGGGTATGAATAGCTCTTTTTCCTGTTCTATTTTTTAAGTTTGCCTCTCCCAAACTGTAATAATTTTCTTAAACTTGAAGATTCTACAATTCCACCATATATACCAAACAAAAAACACCATTCTTAGAAAAAAAAAAAGCAAGGGGAAAAAGCACTCAGGGGTGATAGTTCTCCAGGTAATCTTTTTTTTTTCCTTTCCACTTTTGTTAATTTTCCCATTTTTCTAAAGTGAAAATTTTTACATATAACGTAATACTTTTAAGCCTTAATTTTAGAACTGTAAGTGTAATAATGATAAAAAATGTGTTGGGCACCTGGTTGGGCACTAGATGAAAGATAAGCATGATTTAATCTTCTCTTGAGTTTAGACCCGAGGAAGAAAACAATAAAACAAAATTCTATGATGGAGAGCGAAATCCAAAACTTATTCAAATTCTTTCCCCCAGATATATTAAGGAGACTCTTTCCAAAGGTCCAGTCTTTGTGCAGACATCGCTGCCATTTGCCTGATCATATGACTCGTATCTTGGTGAGGTTAACCTCGGAAAGAAGATTGTCCTGGGACTTCAGTATTTGTTTCTGATCTCAGCCCTGCAGCTGACTTACCGTGTATGAGGTCAAGCTATCTAACCAGTTTTACTCTTGACTTCTTCATCGTAAAAACAAGGGATTTACATGCGCTGCTGGTGGTAATGTAAAATGCTGCAGATGGCGTGGAAAACAGATTGGCAGTTCCCCAGAGTCCAATACAGGATTATCCTATTACCCAACAATTTTACTCCCAGGTATATACTCAAAGGAATGAAAAATGGACTCAGATATTGTAAATCCAATATTTACAGCATTTTTCACAATATTGACAAAGGGAAACGAGCGTCCATCAGCAAAGGAACAGATAAACCGAATGTGGTAAACGCATGGAAAATGTTCGACACTCAGTTCCCTACACCAACAAGCAACGCTCAGGCACCAGCTGTATGCGCTACAGTTTAATTCACCTCTGACACTACCGACCTGGAGAGAGCTTCAGATGGCACAGGTGAAGGGTTCAATTCCCCCACCCCCAATACACACACTTCGGTGGCCAGCTGCCCGTCACCCCGGTTGTTAGTCGTGCTTCTGACCGACTGGCTATAAATCAGAGGTTCCAAGGGCCTGTCCTTGGGTTCGATTTACTGGAGTGGCTCACTGAACTCAGGAAACCCCTTTAGTCACTGGAATACTGGCTTACTATAAAAGGACAGAACTCAGGAACCACCAGACAGGCTTACTATAAAAGGACAGAGCAAGGAATGGGGATAGAGCACGGGGCTTCGCCTGCTCCAGGGAGCCACTGGCCCCCAGATCTCCACAGTGTTTACCAACCGGGATGCTCTCTGAACCCTGTCCTTTCTGGGTATTAATGGAGGCTTCATTACATAGGTACGGTGATGCAATCATCACCTGTGGGCCGTGTTTTTACCTACAGCCCCTCTCCCCTCCCTGGAGGTCAGGGGCTGGGACTGCAGTCCCCCGTTCTGTGAGTCACCTGGCTGGTGCCCCTGGCAATGAGTTATCTTGCGCTAGTGACTGAGGGACTTTCCAAAAACCACCTCGTTAACATAACAAAAGACACCTTGAACTTTCTCAGACTTCGGAAGTTCCACGAGTTTTATTTAGATGCTGTCCTGCTGGAAAGGGAAATGAGGACCAGTATGCACGGGGTGCCTGGCTGGCTCAGTCCATTGAGCGTGCGCTCTTGATTTTGGGTTGGGCGTGGAGCCTACTTCAAAAAACAATCCCACTGTACACCATACCATGGAATATTCTTCAGCCGCAAAAGGGAACAAAGTTCTGAGACATGGATGGGCTCTGGAAACATGCTAAGTGAAATATGCCAGATGTAGAAGACAAATATTATGTGATTCCAGTTAGTGATTTAGAAATATCTAAACTATCTTTGAACTCATGTTCTAGAACACCATGGCCGAAGGGCTCATGAAAGAAGAGCAAACCTATGTGGGCCACGAAGGATGTGTTGTAACTAGTCCCCTAGACTCCGCGAGGACAGTGGAGCCCAAATATGGCAAGTGGGAGACTGCGGGCCAAGTCCAGCGGGGAGAGGTGTTTTGTTTGGCTTTTGCAGTTTACCAACATAGCACTTAAAGATTTTAAATAATTTGTTGCTAAAATGTAAAACCCAGGGGTATCGCGATAAAAAATTCTCATGTCTAATTCCTCTTGAAATATTGAAAGATGTAGTCCCAACTAGCTAGAGACAGTGCTCGCCCCAAACATCCCTCCCTCTTTACTTACTCCCAGCTGGCCTCACTGATGTTGCTACCTGACTTGCCTGTCCTGTGGCATTTGAATTTGGGGCCCCTCGCATCGACCAATGATCGGGTGAATTGTTTCTGAGAGCCCTACACTTGGGTTGTCAATGCTTTAAAAGCAAAGTGCCAGAGAAGTTTTTCTTAATTTAGTTCCTTTCACCTCATCTACCACACGGAAGGGACTGTTCTGGGCTACCACACAGGGTTTCAGTTTTCTGTAACTGACACAAATATATGTGAATAATTTTGTGAGCACAGAGTTCTAAAGAATGCTTAAAATAAAGAGATTTTTCATGCATGAAGTCTCTGAAGTTTGATCACTGCTTCCTTGAATATTCAAACATTTTATAACAACGTTTAAAAACCTCTACTTTTACTAGGTTTATTTTCTATTTCAAAAGGAGTCATAAGTATCACATGAAAGTTGAAAGACAATTTAAACAATACACAGAAGTCTGTAAGAAAAAAAGTCCTTCCTGTTTGACCTCCCTAGGGGTAACCACAGGTGTTAGGTTTTTTCTCTCCAGACCTCTGTTTTTGTTTGTATGTGTGTTTTTGCACATACAGTTATGCAGAGATTTGTACGTGTAATTATATGAACATGGAAACATACAACAGGTTTTTTTCCACAAAAAAGAATTACACTGTAGTTATTGTTTCACAGCTTGCTTTTTTAATTGGACAATATATTGTGATCATGTTTCCATAGCTACACAAAGGGATATGCTTCCTCCTTTGCGAGGACAGCGTGGCATCAGTGCATGGGTATAGTTTATTTAAAATTAATTATTTTGACAGATATTTAGGTTATCTCTGATTTCTCCTAATTTAAATTTACGGCACTGCGCGCATCCCTCAGCCAATATCCTGGCGACACGGAGAAAGTGATTTTGAGGAGTGTACTCTTAGCAAGGAGATTATTCAGTCCGAGCATGTGTGTTTTAAAAATTCTGATCAGCGTTGTGAAATGTACTTTCAAATTTATATTCCCACTCTTGCTGACACTGAACATCACCTCTTTGTCTTTTGCCAACGTGACAGGCAAGTGATGGAGTCTCATTTTGTTCAATTTGCATTTCTCTTTTTATTAACTGAGACAGCACACCTTTGGTTATTTTATTAGGCATTTGTATTTCCTCTTCTGGGAACGACGTGTTTACATCCTTAGTTGCTTAACTCTTATTTATGTACATGAAAATATATCTATAGATCTATAAACTAAGAGATGTTGCAAAACCCAGCTCCTGGCTTGGTGAGAATGTTTGCTCTTGTTCCTGGCCAGTGTATCAGCTTCCTCTTGTCGTGGCTTGTAGATGTCTGAATCAACGGTAAGATAAGTAACTTCTGTTCTTCTCCCAGAACAACTAGCTTGGTGTGGTGTGTAATTTAAAAAGAGAGAAATGACAAAGGTCTCTCACTGGCCTTTAGAAGATCGCAATCAAATGCTATGAAATGCACATGGGAGCAAGTACAACAAAAATAATAAAAATCAATTGCCTTTGATCAGTGCTTTGCAGTTTGTGTTCTTTTGATAAATAAGGTGTAAATAAATAATGAAAAAAATAGGTAAAAAAGATAAGCACCGTAACATAACAGGGCTTTAGGGGAAAGAGAAATAAATTGGTGCTGTGGGGAGTGGTATTGTGGAACAGGAGAGAATTCTGAGGACAATGGAGAGATGGAAGATAGGATGAGAAGGATTTTTGTGGGTAGAAGAGACAGAACAAGAGGGTGAGGGTCTATCTGGGAAAGAAAGATCATTGCCCTCTGAATTGAGCATCGCATTTGGAATGTCTGGGAAGTGGCCACAGCAGTGAAGAATCCTCTACCAACTTTTCTTCCTTTGAGCACCATGCTACCGTTAACTCAATCTTGAGGTTATATTATACTTTTTTTAAAAAATTGGGTTAGCAATACTTATGTTGGTCAAAATAGACCTTAAAACAAAGACTGTAACAAGAAACAAAGAAAGTCACTACATGATGATAAAGGGGACAATCCAACAAGAGGATGTAGCAATAGTAAATACGTATGCACCCAACATGAAAGCATCTAAATACATAAAGCAAATATTAACAGACATAAAGGAAGAAATTGACAGTAATACAGTAATAGTAGGATCCTTTCATGCCCCGCTTACATCAATAGATACATCATCCAGACAGAAAATCAGTGTGGAAATAGTGGCTTTGAATGACACACTGGGCCAGATGGACCTAACAGATATATCCAGAACATGCCCATCCCCAAACAACAGAATACACATTTTTTTCAAGTGCACATGGGACATTCTCCAGAAGAGATTGCATTTTAGGCTACAAAAGAAGTCTCAAAAATTCAAAAAGACTGAAGTCATACCATGCACCTTTTCTGACCACAACGCTATGAAATTTGAAGTCGACCACAAGAAAAACTCTGGAAATACACAAATACAGGCAGAGCAAACAGCATGCTGCTAAGAATGAATGGGTCAACCAAGAAATCAAAGAAGAAATTAAAAAATACATGTAAACAAATGAAAATGAAAATATAACAGTCCAAAATCTCTGAAATGCAGCAAGAGTGGTTCCAGGAGGGAAGTTTATAATAATGCAGGCCTGCTCAAGAAATAAGAAAAGTCTCAAATAAACACCATAACCTTACACCTAAAGGAACTAGAAAGAGAGGACCAAACAAAGCTCCAAGCCAGTGGAAGAAAAGAAGACAGAACAACGGGGAGAGTGTCTATCTGGGAAAGAAAGATCACTCCCCTTTGAATTGAGCATGGCATTTGGAACATTTGGAAGTGACTGTGGAGGGAAGAATGCCCTATTAACTTTCTCCCTTTTGAGCACCATACTCCAGTTAACTCAATTGCAAGTTATTTCATAATTTTTTATCAGCCACATCTCATATGACTGGTTTATATTGAGTTTGAGGTGAACAGAAATCTTCTGGTGTTTGCACATGGACCTTGTCTGTGACCACAGGAGGAAGATGCCACGTCTGAACCATCCTGTCCCTGACACAGTCACACGGTCACAGCAACATCCGTGAACTCGCTGATTCCTCCGTTCACCTGTTACAACGTTCCAAAGACAGGTATCCCCGCCCACTCTGCATTAGGACTCTGTGCCCGGTCCTGGGGACACGAAGATGAGAACGTCAAGTTCCCTTCCTTGTGGAACACGAGGACCCCCACAGGCTGGGGGAAGGGAAGGCTTAGCTGCTCAGCTAGCTGCGACACTCCAGTCTCCAGGTGTCAGAGATAACACGTCGGAATCCGAGTTGCTTGAGGGCCTCCGGGTCTTGTGCACTCTCGTTACCGAGCGCTGGCCTCGCTGGGTGCCTGGAGCTCAGGGACTGGTGACGTGAGCTCCTGAGGAGGTGGTGACCCACGGTCTCATTCAGGGTGGCCTTGGTCTTAATTTATACTGTATTTTGTATTCTATCTGTTCACAGGTGAGTAGGCTTCAGTGGAAGAAGGAAGTTGTACTGAGGCTTAAAATATTATTTCTTATTAACCAGATGGCTTAGGTGACCCTCTAGCATATCAGAAAGGTGCTATGGCTGTAAGGACAGTGGCATTATAATCTAACATAGTTAGATACAGGTTACTTCTTTGAAGGTACTTATGTTCAGATTGTCTGGTTTTGAATTGTCTTGTTGCTTGTTGTAAACCATAAGTTTAACAATAATAAAGTATCTAATTTTCAACTCCCTGGGTTTCTGTATTAACAAAACAATTTGTATTTTCCCCATATCAAATAAATCAGATACTGTATTTATAAAACACCAATGAAAAAAGCCTGACTTCAGGGTTAAGACAGGCACAGTGAATGACACTGCCGTTAAGTGTTAGAAGACCAGATTTCTGGCCTCATTTCTGCCACTTCTAATTGTGGAGCCCAAGCCACAGACGTATAGCTCTAGTTTCCTCTTCGGTGAAATGAGAATGAGGAGTACTGATAAATATGTGTGTGTGTGTACACATACATACACACACACGTTTTGGAAACAGCTTATTTTTTTTAAGTTTAGTTATTTATTTTGAGAGGGGAGGGGAAGGGCAGACAGGGAGGGAGAGTGAGAATACCAAGCAGGCTCTGCACTGTCAGCGCGAGGTCTGACGTGGGGCTCAAACTCACGAACTGTGAGATCATCACCTGAGCCAAAATCAAGAGTCGGATACTTAATCGACTGAGCCGTGCAGGCGCCCCAGGAGGACTTATTTGACAAAGGAGTGTCTTATGTCCCATCCAACAGCAACGTGGAACCGTACCCATGAATTCAGGGGACACGAGCCTGTGCTGACTCCAGAGATGTGAGGCTGGGCATCTGCCCGGCTAAACATACTCACTGTGGTGTCCAAAGCCCGATTCTCCATCCGTCCTTGCCTCATCTGCAAGCATCAGGGAAGCCCCTTAGTTTCTCAGAACTTCCATTTCTTCAGCTGGGATACGAGAATAATAAGAGCACCTCTGTCAAAGTGATGTTAGAAAGAAGACATGAGACAATTCATAGAAAACCCCTACTGTTGCATCTGGCTCAGCAAGTGGTCAGTGTTACTTCTGTCTTCGTCTAAAATACTTAGGTCTAGCTTCCCTATGCTTCCTAGGAGCATGGTTTCATACGGTTTCTCCAGTAAGGCTCAAGCCTCTAGGATTATGCAAAAATGTTACTGATTTATAAATATTGTCACTGACAGGTGCTGGATAGCAGTAATAATTTTAATAATTTGGTCAGAATTATAATTTGAATGAAATCAACACAATATAGCTCTTATGAGTGGCAGGCGGTTCTAAGAACGTTACATATATTAACTAACTCAGTCCCCAACAAGGAGGGGTACTATTGTTATCATCCCCTTTTTATACACGAGGAAGTCCAAGGGACAGGCCACACAGCTAAGTGGCAAAGGGTATTTAAAGCCAGGACGTTTGCGTCCAGAACTCATGCTCTTAACTACTTTGTTTGATTATTTTATTTTTAAAATTATTATTATTTTTTTTAATGTTTATTTATTTTTGAGAGAAAGAGAAAGAGTGCACATGTGAATCGGGGAGGGGCAGAGAGAGAGGGAGGACAGAAGATCTGAAGCGGGCTCTGTGCTGACAGCAGTGAGCCTGACATGAGGCTCAAATTCACTAACCGTGACTTGGTGACCTGAGCTGAAGTTGGGTGCTCGACTGACTGAGCCACACAGGCGCCCCTACTTTGCTGTTTTATAAAAACTGTATACACTCCTGAGCACGTATTTGCTTTAAACATCAGAAAGTTTTAAGAAGTCTGGGAAACCCTAGAATTAATGATGAAATATGAGAGGAAAGACCAGGTAGACTAAAACATTAAGATTTTCCATGATAATAAAGAGAGAGAACACTAAATAAAGGGAACCTTTTTGAAATGCAATCAGTGAAACTCTGTGCGAATGGTCAAGTAGAATTACCAGTGTCACTGGCAATACAACATCCTAGACACCTCAGTTGACTTTCACAGCGAAAACGCATACAAATGTTGGATAAAGGATAAAGGGACATTTAGAAAACTAGACTTCAACAAATTGATGAAGTTAGGAATCTTCAAAGGCTAAACAGGAAGTGAGAAAAGCAAAAATACAAACAGGCCAAAGAGCTGGCTTTCTCCGTGAGGACCTTTGCTAAACCAACCTCTGGTTTTCAAGTGACGGGGTTCAGGACACACTACCCTGAAAGATGAGGGACAGCGTTAGAAGAGGGCAGAGGCGGGCGGTCTCTCTGGCCTCCCCTGACCCTTCTCCCCGATGCAGGTCATGAGACCCTCCAGTGAGAGGGGTCCTCCCTATACGAGGAGAGAAGGAGCAGCCTCACCTCCAGGGTGAGGGAGAAGAATCCCAACAGGCAGGCCTGGCTAGGCCTCCTCCAGCTCACCCCCTCATCCCCTTTGTCCTAACCCACTTGTCCACCCTGTCCCCTCGCCATCAAACCTGGTGTAAAAACGCTGGCCATTTCCCTATGAAAGTTCTCAGGTCACGTAAAACTTCTATTAAATGAATTTGTATTATTTGCTCCTATTAATCTGTCCTTGTCGGTTTACTTTCCGGATCCAACCAGGGACCCTGAGAGGGGTGGAAAACTTTTTTCCTCCCCTGCAGGAGCCCTTGAAGGACACAGGGGCCAGGGCCTGGGAGAGCAAAGAGCGAAGGCCTGGAGATTCCAGTGTCCTCTTAGTTTTCTTCCTCTCTCTTTCCTTCTGGAAGCCGGTCACATACCAGTCATCATTCCTGGCCCTCCTCCTTCAGCCATGCCTCTTCCTCAGTGGGTAGGAAGTGTAGTCGCAGGAGTCTCCTGGCGGCCTGGGGCCTCCCTCCCTCTAGCTGGCTCTGCAGCCTTGACTTTCCCAGCTGCCCTTTCCCAGGCACTGTGCCTGGGGGGAAATGGTGAGTCAGAAGTTTTCTACTAGGGACGAGTGACAAGCAGATGCGAGTAGAGACAGATTCTTTTCTGTCTTCCCACGGAAGAGAAAGGTGAGCCTCCCATGCGCTCGCCATCCGTTGTAGGAGCGTTAGCGCTCTGGCATTTACCTCCCAATGTAAACTTTCATTTGTTGTTTCATCCAATAAATATTTATGAAGGGCCCAGTCTGTGACAATTGGTTAAGTGCTGGGGACATACGAAGGGAGGTGAGACGTATTCCCTGCCCTTCCAGAGCTTGAGTGGAACTCTCAGGAGTGGGCTGTTTCAAACTCCAGCTTGCAAACAAAGCGCGTGAAGCTCGGAGAGGCCAAGGGAAGAGTGGTCACAGGATTAAGGCTGCACCTGTCCCTTCTCTGGCCCTCGCTCCTTCTACCACACCCGCCGCTCACTAGGATCTGTGCTAGCGAAGGCTTTTGGGTGGAAAATGACAGAAAAAGAAATCAAACTACCTTAAACTAAAACAGGAATTTGGGAATTAGGAATGAAACCAAGCCCTAGGAAGGGGAAGGGAGGGTGCGGGCTCCAGGGGAGACCTGGCCCCAGGGAATCCTACGGACAGTGTTGAGAGTCTCTCCCTTGCTCTTGTATCTTTTGCATCCCCATAGTTTGGACTGACCTGTTACCTACTATGTCAGACAGATTCTCTCCAGGCATGGGGGGGGGGGCGGCTTACTGGCAGTCTGTCCTGCATCCTAATGACGCACGACAAAGGAAAAAAGGCTACTTCCCTGCTACCTACAGTTAGAACAATTCTGGGGAAAGTGGATTTATTCTATGTGTACCATAAGCACACCTCTGGAGCCGCCCTTGACACCAGAAGGGTGAGGAGTTCTGATCGGCTCTACCTGTGTCCCCCTACTTCTGTAGCCAAGGATGACAATGCTTATAATGGAAAGAAGGGCTGGTGGCCCCAATGCGGCCGCAGCATGCTGAGAACAGTGCCAACACTCAGTAGGTACCTGATGACATCAGCCAAAAAAGAAGAAGCAATCCCAGTAAGGGTCTGGCACAGCACCTTTACGTCAATACTAATGGTACCATCTTCTAATATTCAAATGCTGTATTGATGAGCTTTGTTCTACTAGATAGCCTCTAAAAAACTAATTAGGAAGCCTGTCCTGCTTTATTCTTGTCTAAATAACATTCGATATATATGTTCCTTGATGTTTAAAAAAAAAATTCACCCATAAAAACATTGGGAACTAGGTTTTGGAAAAGGATGCTGATACTTATTTAAAATTCTTTCCTGGCTGGGGGGGGGGGGGTGCGCCTAGCTGGCTCAATCGGTGAAGCATGCGACTCTTAATCTTGGGGTTGTGACTTTAAGCCCCACGTTTAGAGATTACTTAAAAATAAATAAAAATTAAAAACAATAGAATAAAATAAAAATTCTTTCCTGGGTATTGAGTGTATTTAAATTTGTATAATTAGTAACATATGATAGATATTCAAACTACGTTAGTTTCCTCTCCAACTGGAAAACAGAGGAGATTGTAATGCTAAAGATGACTGAGAAAGGGTATGACTTTAAGGTGACTTAAGAATTTTAAGAAGATTAATATGAGAGCAGTGCTGAAAAAGAAAAGTATCAGAGAACGTTTTGGGACCGTGCTTCTCAAACAACCGGTGATGAAGAACCAACTGCTTTTCTCTTTTA
Source organism: Panthera tigris (assembly GCF_018350195.1). Classification (NCBI taxonomy): domain Eukaryota; kingdom Metazoa; phylum Chordata; class Mammalia; order Carnivora; family Felidae; genus Panthera; species Panthera tigris. The sequence continues at coordinate 1,205,238 of NC_056669.1, forward strand.
AAAACTGAATGCTGATCACTTGTAAGACACTATTATGAGGAGCAGGAAAATAAAATTTGAGTAACTGGTATACAAAACGCAGCCCGATGCCCTACTTTTAGATTCAATAAAATCACTCTCTCACATTACTGTAAATGTTTCTAAAAAGTATCTCCGTTTCCTCCTTGCCTTGGGTTGGACTGGGAATCACCTTTTCAGGGAGGGGAACTAGCAGCAAGGTTGTGCAATAACGCCCGTGTCGGCACCGTCAAAGACCACCAGGCACACGCCTGCTCCTGAGCAAGCAGGGTTACTGCTCAGTGTATCCAGGGAGACAGTGCACCCTGCAACACGTTAGCAGGAAGTGACTGAAAAGGACTTTTTGGGGAGGATTTCGGCTTCTGTCAGGTCATACTGAGACATGGTTGGATGCTGTCCTCAAGCAGGGGCAATTCTATGAGTGGGTACAGGACGAGGACAGGGATAAACAGAATCTAAAGCTTTCACTGGCCCAGAGACAACGGCCAGTCATTTCCGCTAGGATGGAAAACATTTTGGTTATTTTTGTGGCTTGGACATGTTCCTGTTTTTGTCTGTGTTCAGACAAGCTCACGGAGCCGCCCGGTCTCAGGATGTTCTGCGAAACTGTTTGTGCACTCACTAGCGGTGAGGGCCAGGCCAGCTCCCAGAGGCAGGGTGACTTTCTCTTTCCCACGGCTGTGAGGGGACACGTGGGCTGTAAAAGGTTAAAAACATTTGAAGGTAAAGGAACCGGATGTGGGGAGTCGCTCACATGCAGGGTTTGTGCCCCCGCAGGCCTGGGCTGGAACTCAAGAGTCTGCATTTCTAACCAGTCACCAGGCCCAGGCGTTGCTGATGATGCCAGGGCCAGGCCATACTCGGAAAACCGGTGAGGTTGGTGAAGGTTATCAAAGGTGGGGATGTTTACAGGAAGGAAAGACCTATTGTAGTTAGCCGTGTTCCCAGGATAAAGTCTAGAGCTTTCTGGAAATACTCTGGTGTGGTTCTGACCCTGGGCTGCACTGTGCCTGTTCCTGGTATAAATGACCACTCTCTGAGGGGCATGTTCACAAAGGAAGATTCTGTCCAAAGTAATGGGTGCAGATGGCTGACAAATAAGTTTGTCATTAACGTGAAAATAAGTTATGTGTTTATGGTCCACATTCCAGGAAGTTCCCAGTTACAAAGAAGCAGATCCATTTTAGGAAAATGGGTTTGAAAACCAGCAATTCAACTGGATTATCTGCAAACTGACTTATTCACAAGTAGATGTTGAACTAAATGCAAAGTAACTCTCACAATCCCCTTTTTACCTATTTTATTCTGTCGTCTTAAGACAGAATTCCTTTTGTAAGGAAGATGTAATTGCTTACCCTTTTGAAACATATACATGTCTGTACCCAAAAAATTGAGTTTCTGCCTGACTTTGTTTATTCTTTCCTGAGACATCTGGTGAAGAGAGGAAGTGGTAAATAGGGTGGAAACGGCGGGATCTCTAATTGTTCTGAAAAAAGGTTCTGACTTTCCTCTACATTTGGCTGCAGAGGGGATAAAAGAAACCAAGTGTGACCTATTATGTGCTGGCTACTTTATTATGTTGACTGGGTTACAGAAGAACTTTGACCAAGTCCTTGTCCTCAAGGAGGCTCCAGTCCATTGGAGGGACACAGCCACAATCAGCTAGAGAGAATAAAGTGTCACGGGTGTTGTGACAGACATTTGGATAAGGACGTTGAGACTGGCAACCACAGATACTAAGTGAGGAGGGAAGATGGGAGAGGACAGGGGAGAGCGGAGGCAAAGTTCACAGCGGAGCTGACCTTGGGGTTGAGCCTTGAAGTGGAGGAAGGACTGAAGGAGGGCGAATCCCGGAAGGAGGCGGCGGGGTCAGCCTGTCCAGAGGGCGGGGGCGGGGAATACCAGACCTGTCCCCAGCGAGCCGGCGCTAACCCTCTCGGGGCCAGGGCAGGGGCAGGGGCACAGGTACCGCGGCCTGGCTGGTGGCCCTGCGGTGACCCCGGGGTCCTCGCACACGCGTGAGCAATGCCGTCCGTGTCCCACCGGCACCCCTGGAGAGTAAGACGGAAGAGGGGACTCCCTTCCGTGCCGCAAGGGTCTCCTTCCCGAGATAAAGCGCATCAAGACGAGATGGGAGAGAAGGCACCTCCCGGCCGGCCCGGTCACCGGTGAGCGGTGCGGGGTCGGGGCCCGCGGCAGGTGGAAGGGCGGGGAAAACCGGTGCGGAAGGGCCACCCCCGAGAGACCCGCAGATACAAGCCTGAGCCCCGAGCCGGGATCCGCTGCAGGTTTGCAGCTAAGACCGGAAACCTGGGGACGCGAGAATCATGACCTCTCTTCGTGGCCCTCCCCCGTGGGGCAGCGTCACGTGGCCTCCAAGCTGCCGGCACCTCGGGCCGAAGAGGGCCAGCGTCCGCCGCCCCAGCAGCTCGCACCCCCTCCAGTCACGCCCTGGGGCCGCTCGGGCCCACGTGGCCTCACCTGCCTGTGGTCCTCGTCGGCACCGTGCTGTCGCAGTTTCCCTGACACATTTAGGACGCTGGAATATTGGCCCAAGCTCTGAAACCCCGGCGCAGAGGGAGCTGGTCCCAGGGGAACCCCTCGCGTTGCGTCTGGAGGCCTGCAGCGTCCCGGGTCCCGCTGGCCCGTGCGCATGCGCACCTCTCCCCGCCCGCCTGCCGCCGTCAGCTCCCGCCCGCCCACGTGTGCGCATGCCCACGCGCGTTTCTGACACCGGTTCTCCCCAACGTCCAGCTGCGTGTCCCACGTTTTCACTCAGCCCCACGCTGTGTCCCTGAGGAGGCCTCGGGTCCCACCCGGTCCGGGCTCAGTCCCGGGACTCTGTTCCTCAACCCCCATTTCAGTTGTGGGTCATGAGGGGTGGGTCCCCAGGGTCCTCGCGACTTCTGTCCCCCTTGGCTGGACATCTCGCGATCGCACGCTCGCCCTCGTCAGAGTAAAGCATTTGCTAGGGCAGCTCTCAGAACTCAGGGAAACACGTTTACCCGCTTATTAAAGGACACGACAAAGGTGCAGAGGAACAGCCAGACGAAGAGTCGCGTGGGGTGAGTTCTGGGAGGCCCCAGAACAGGAGCTTCTGGAGTTGGGGTGTCACCCTCCCTGAATGTGGATGTGTTCACCGACATGGGAGCCCTCTGAGCCCCTTGCTTTAGGCATGATCAGTCCATTTTCAGCCCCTCTCCCTTCCCGAGAGAATGGAGGGGGAGGGTGCTGAAATTTCAAGCTCCTAATCCTGGCTTGGTCTTTGTGGTGAAAGGAGACCCCCCCTGGGGTCACCTCATACAAGTAAAAGACACTCCGATCAGCCAGGACATTACCAGGGTATCAATCAGGAGGCCTGTGCCAGGAACTGGGGGGAGGAGACCAACACGTATCTTTTCTGTCACTTCGTGGTGGTGTGGCCTCACACGGGGTCCCCTGCCTCTGGTCAAGATGGCTTTGGGATTCTTCTGTGGAGTCTGGGGGCTGGGATCCTGGCTCCGCTTCGTGGATCGCAGGGACGGCAGTCCCTGGTGCTGGAGTCAACTTACTTTTGTGTAGATGTTAAGAGTTTACTTGCTTTATTTAGGGTGCACTTCCAGCTTCCCAGTGAGGCGAACGTTACGATTTCTACACTGCCAGTGAGAAGCCTACAACCCAGACAGACCAGGTAAGTTTACCCTGTGATTCGGCTCATGCACAGCATCAAACCCACGTCCGTCGTGGCAGGCTCACCCCGGGGGTAAGGCCTTGTGGGTGACGGGGGCTGCTGTGTGGGCAACTGGTTATCTGTCTCTTTTTAAAAGAACGAATTGGAATTTGGGTAATCGTTTTTACTTTCAAAAATTCTCCATCTTACTGATTTGTAACCTTAGTTTTATTATTTCTTTTCTTTAGGAAGGATAAGATTGCCATTTCCTTTCGTGAAGCCAATTTAACTCTCATATGAAAACTTGATGAAAAACAGTACACTAGAAGTAGATTACAGTCCAGTCTCACTGGTGAATGCCGATGCAAAGATCCTAATGTGGACTAGCTCACTGAATTCAATGACTAAAAGAATATACTATATTGTGATAAATTATGGTTAACGTTTAGGAGTGTAAGGAGAAAAATACTACATTAGAAAAAAACTATTAATGTAATTTCATATACTAACAAGCTAAAGAAGGAAATACTTAGGAACATTTCAACAGATGCACAAAAAGCATCTTATTTACTATGTAAGTTAGTAGAAAACTAGAAACAAAAAGAAACTTCCTCAATGGGATAGAAAAGTATTTATCTTTTTACCTGGAAACACTTGAAAAGCATTCCCTTTAAGATCTGGAACAATGCAAGATACATGCTGTCGTAATGTTCTACATAACACTGGAGGTTCAGGGCAATGTAATAAGACACAAAAGAATACTAACAAATACAAGGATTGGATGGAAAGAGATGAGATCATCACAGTCATAACTATTGTGATCATTTACACGAAGACTAAAAACCAACAGACTTTTGGAAATAATAAGAAAGGTCAATATTATAAGGCCAATGCCCAAAAATCAGTAGCACCCCTCAATATCAGCCGTAATAAAGTCAAGAAGATAGTAGACAATAAAATACCAAAACAACAACAACCAAACTGCAAAATATCAAGGACTTAAGAGACAAAAATTCACAGGATCATTACAGAAGAAAATTTAAAACTCCAGCAAAGGGCATAAAGAAAGAGTTGAATTAATAGTGAGATGAATCGTCTTCAATATTTAAAGATAACAATTTTTCCCTAATTTAATGCAGTTTCAAGCAAAGTCACGGTCACCTTTGGGGAGATCCTGCCCTGCTCATATTTGGAATGAGTCCTCCACTGAGTGAGTCTTGGTAGAAGGCAGGAACCCCTCTGTGGAAGTGGAAGAAGGGCCAGACACCCCTTCTTGCTCTTTGGAAACTAGCATATGAGTACGTGATCCGAGCTCAGACATGAAATTCTCTTTCTCAGGGTTGTGAATCCTGAGTGATACAGTGATGCGGGGAGGGTTCAGAGGACTTTTCACTGTGGCAGCTTCCATGTTGGCGTCCCAGCAGGTGCTCCCTTCTGTCTGTCTGTCCTGCTGCCGCCTGCTCTTCCTTGGTTCACGCGCAGATTTTGAGCCTGTTTCTCTGGGCTTTTTCCCAAGAGCTCCGGTGAACTCCGATGTCTTCTGCAGTAAATTCATTTCTACATTACATCAGATAGAACCAGATTCTGTTGCTTGTAATCAAGAACCTGGAGCTGGGAACCTTGCCAAAATATTTCTGATCTTCATGTGGAAGAATTCAAGTCTGTGAATAACTAAGACCAGGAGTCGGCAAACTTTTTCTGTAACAAATACTAACCATTTAAGCTTTGGTGGCTGGATGCAGCTACTCAACCCTACTGTCGTGGGGCTCAAAAGGAGCCATTGCAGTATGTAAGCAAATGGGCATGGTTGTGTTCCAATAAAAGTTTAATTACAAATAGTTGGTGGGCAGAGTTTGGCCCAGGGGGTGTAGTTCCCTAATATCTGATTAAGACAGTCATGAAGAGGTACCTGGGTGGCTCAGTTGGTTGAGCATCCAACTTCAACTTAGGTCATGATCTTGCGGTTCATGGGTTCGAACCCCACGTTGGGCTCTGTACTGACAGGTCAGAGCCTGGAGCCTGCTTTGGATTCTGTGTCTCCCTCTCTCTCTGCCCTCTCCCATTCGTGCTCTGTCTCTCAAAAATGAATAAATTGTTAAAAAATTTTTTTAAATAAAAATAAATTAAAAAAATTAAAAAGTCCTGAAAAAGAAAAGAGGAGACAGACTCACCCTACTAACCAGTCAGACACATCACCCAGCCATAGGAAAAATAATGCAGTAACGGTATGGAAACATACAAACAGCTCACGGAACAGAACAGAACCCAGAAACAGGCCTATGAGAGTTTGGGTTACTTAAACATTTTGTAGGAAAAATTGGTTCACTATATGGAAAAAGATAAATTAGGTCCCTACTTCAGGAAAAATATAAAAATAAGCTCAAAATGTAGGTACAAAGCAGGGCGCCTGGGTGGCTCAGTCAGTTGTGTCTGACTCTTGATTTTAGCTCAGGTCATGATCTCACAGTTTGTGGGACTGAACCCTGTGTCAGCCTCAGCACTGACAGCACAGAGCCTGCTTGGGGTTCTTTCTCCCTCTTTGCCCCTCTCCGGTTCATGCTCCCTCTCTCTCAAAATAAAATAAAATAAAATAAAATAAATAAGTACATACATACATACATACATACACATGTACATAAATAAAAAGCTAAATACAGTAGAATAAAATTGCTAGAAGAAAATATGAAATATCTTCAGGACTTCGGGGTACAGGAGGATTATGATTGCTAGGCCACTATTAAACTATTTTGCATTCTCAGCGGACACATCAGCAGAGAAAGTGGTTGTTTTATTAGGGCAAGTTAACCTTGAGCTGAAATCCGTGGGGTTAACTCAGGTGAGCACAGCCTTATTCAAAGACCAGAACACAGGAAGTAAACCATTCACTGGGCTGTGGAAAGAAAGGAAGGCCAGGCTGCATAAGGAATGGGTGCTTTTTGTGTGGACAACAATGATGGCCAACCCTGAAGGGACAGTATTTGGAACCAAAAGCAATCCAAGGCTCCGATAATTCTATAAATAATATGGCTTTCAGGCCCAAGAAAGGGACAAGCAAGACAGAAAGTAGATCCTTACCGTTATCTTACTAGAGAGGCAATAACAAAGACTGGAAACACACAGCCATGGCTTCAACCCCAAGTGTCATCACAGAGAAGCTATGAGGGTTCCCTCTTCTATGAAATGGGTGAAATACTACCCTCATTTCAGGGTTGCCGTGATTCCTGGAACGTAAGCAGGTAAAGTGGACAGAGATGGTTACACAGTCTTTGTCATGCCCTCCTGTTGAGAAGTGGGCTTTGTTTTGCCTCACATTGAATCCGGGCTGCCTGGCATGATGCGACAGGGCAGAAGTGATGCTTCTGCATCCTGCTTCTTGGAATCTGTAGGTTTGGGCATCGGCCACGGTGTAAAGAGGCCATTTGGAGAGAGAAAGAGGTACCATCCCTCCAGCCACCTGTGCCAAGGCACCAGACCTGTGAATGAAGCAATCTTGGACATTCGAGCCCAGCCACTTCCTGAGGAGACCCTGATCAAGGCCCCCAGGACCATCGAGTCCATCCACAGATTTATGAGTGAGAATAAATGGTTGTAGTAGTTTCAAGACATTAGGTTTGGGGTTTATTTGCTAGATAGCCATGGACAACCAAGAGGAAAATTAAGCAACTATTAAGCACCAGAGTGCTTGGAATATGGAATATCCCAAATCATTATTCCAAGCTTTCACATGGTGGCAATTTTGCCAGTGAGCCCAGGAAAAGGGGTATCATTCAGGAAAAAGTCTATTTATAGTCATTGCTTTTCTGGACCACTCATTTATGTATCAGTTAATTTCTTCTTTCAACAAATGTTAAATGGGTGCCTACTCTATGCCATATGCTCTTTTAGATACTGAACAAAACAGATAAATTCCCTGTCTGAAAGTAATTAACACGATACCCTTTAGTCTTTGTTGGCGATGTGACAGTTATTTAGATAATCAGAATAATAGGGTTTAGCTAAAAAGGCTATATTTGTCTGACCTGGATGTGTAAGAAATGACGTTCAAAGGAAATTTATCCTAGTAAATTATAATGAATATCTTTCTAAGTATTAATACTTAAACTGAATGGAAACCATTTAGCTATTTCAAATTTAAAGTACTCTGTATTCTGCCTATCATTTTCAATTTATATCATCATCTCCTGAAAGATATTTAAAATGAAAATTTTAATTGAGCAAGTTAACTCAAATTAATATTCATTAATGCATTCAACCATTCGACAAATATCTTTAGATGACTTCTATGTGCCAGTGATCATGCTAATCACTAAGTTTCTAATTCTGAACAATTCAGACATAGACACTGTCTTTTCTGCTCAGAACTCCACCGTTCCTACCAATGTCATGGAAGCTTAAAGAAGTATTAGATTGAGCATGGTGTCTGTACTAGAATGATTCCATAGGTTAAGAAGTTGTGGTCTAGGTACTTTGAGGCGGATTCTTCCCTGTGTGTGATCTAGTTACAGGTAAACTGAGGAAGTAGAGTAGGTGTTAAGTTCAAACAGAACTTCAACCCATTATGTAAGGTTGTCAACTTTTCTATAGAGTTGCTTGTTTTTATTCGGGGCTAGGCGAGTTTGCTAATCTGAGAGGCAAGAGAAAGAAGCCTGTCAAATGCATCTGAATAAGCTGAGGTTGTTCTCAAGGTCTCTTCCAGGCAAATGTGTAACCCATACACCTGCATACAGAACGAACTCAACAGTCATCATCATCCAAGTCAGAGACAGCAAGTCCACCATTACTTTGTAATCAGAGACAGTCTCTGGTCCTGGGTTCCAAAGTCTAGAATCCTCAGGAAAATGCCTCAGCGAAAGAGAGCAGGGATAAAACCCTGTGCTGTTCCGTCAACTTGGACCTATCACCCTTTGGTAATCAGGACACCGTGTTTCTCCTCACCCACTGACGTTGCCACAGATCACAGCTGTCCCTTAGCTGGAGCTCGGGCCAAAGGGCGGTTCACCGTCCTCTTCCCACTTGCTGGTATTCAGAGTTACTCTTTCACACACGTAGAAAGATCAGTGAATAAGTGTCCAGGGTCATGTTGCACGACAGCCTTCCAAACCTGAAGAAAATACAACATCTGTCCTCAAAGACACAGCCATGGTCACCACAGTTATAGATTCATCTGTCTCCAGAACACTAAAGCACTAACACTGAAAGAGAGGTGTTTGTTGGTTGGGGCATTGATGACTGGGCTGTGGTGGCAAAAAGGGTACAAACTAGGACTTACCTTTGCCGATCCTTACGACATTTAATTGCAGCAAGCGCACTTGTGTTAGAATGAAGAAATCTCCAGTGTGAGCGGTAGATGGTTTCATAAGAGGAAGGATGACCCCATGTGGCAGTTTTAAAGCATAACCTCAATTTTTTTTGGCGCTTGGTGTATCAAGGTGGCATGCGTGTCCCCTGTCTTTACTCTGGGCGGGCTTGTGGTTGCTTCGACCAGCAGACTCCAGCACCCGTGACTTCCGAGGCTATCCACCTCCTTGCTTGTGGGAACACCTGCCCTTCGAGCCCTGAACCACAGTGTGTGAAGTCCTGTCACCTTCCCATCTCATGGTGGAGAGATCACGTGTATGCAATAGGGCTGACCATCTCTGCTGAGCCCTGATCTCCAGCCGCCTGCAACAAGGTGCCAGACGTGTGAGTGAAGCCATCTCGGACCCTCACAAACAGCCCATCTGCCCCATGAAACCAAAGAATTACTCTGTGGAGACTCACCCAAATTCCTGATCCACAAGATCATGAAATGTAATAAAGTGACTGTTTAGGGTAGTGTTTTAGTGCAGTGATAGGTTACTGAGACACCCCTTGTGTTAGTTGAGGTCCTCCAAAGAGCAGATGCCAGGACGACATTAGACATGCAAGATTTATCGCTGGGTATCCTTCCTGCATCTAGGAGGGATAAAGGGGACACAGCAGAGTGGTGGGGGTGGAGGAGGTGGGGAGCCTTCAGACCAGGTTGCGGGTCTGGAGTCTGTGAAGTCTTGGTTACATCATCGTTGTGAGACAGTCTTGACCAGGCTGGTGGGGACTCCCAAGCCTGTTAGAGACGTCCTACTTGTCCAGACTATTTTACAGTCACACTGGAGTTTTGGACTTGCATGTGAGTTGTGGTATGCTAGAGTTTGTAGATGTAGCTCAGAAACACATTACACGTCACACAGCCCTTTATGGTGGCACTTAACATGGTATGTATAATCATTTCCTGAATGTCTGCTGTGTTCACCAGACGTGGAGATTCTGGACGGTATGTGTGTGTGTCTTTCACCTTTGTAGGCTTCTTCATCCCTAAGTTCCTGACTCAGTGAATGTTTGTTGAATGGCTGAGACTACTGATCAAAGTATGTTTTCGGTGTAGTCACAGAAAGGATTATGCAGTCATAATCCTTTGACTATGTATGTGAGGGCTCATTCTGGACTCTCTCTTCTATTCCACTAGTCTCTATGTCTCTCCTTATGCCAGTAGCATCTGGTTTTGATTACTGTAGCTTTGTAGTGATTTTGAAATCAGGAAGTGTGAATTTTCCAACTCTGTTCTTCTTTCTCAGGATTGTTTTGGCTATTCAGGGTCCCTTGAAATTCCATATGAATTTTAGCATAAGCTTTCCTCTTTCTGCATTAAATCTGTAGATCACTTTGGGTGGACAATCTTAAGTCCTCCAGTCCACGAACATGGGATCTCCCCACTAATTTGTCTTCTTTGACGTCTTTCAGAAATGTTTTATGGTTTTTATCGTACAAGTCTTTCGCCTCCTTTGTTAATTCCCAAGTATGTTTTTCTTTTTGATCGAATTGTTAACGGAATTGTTGTCTTCATTTCCTTTTCAGGTTGCTTTTTGTTCATGTGCTGAAATGCAACCGACTTTTGCTTGTTGACTTTGTATCCTGCTACCTTGCTGGATTTATTAGTTTATTATTATTATTAATTATCGAGTGTGTGTGTGTGTGCACGTGCACACGTGTAATCTTTAGGGTTTTTTACGTGTAAGATCTTATCATCTGTGAACAGAGATAGTTTTACTTCTTTCTTTTCATTCTGGTTGTCTTCTATTTCTTTCTGTTGTCTACCTGCTGGCTTAGGACTTCCGGGGCAATGTTGGGTAGCAGCAGCAAAAGAAGGCATCCCTGTCATGTTCCTGATCTTAGGGGGAAAGACTTAAGTCTTTCACCACCGAGTATGATGTTTATTGTGGGTATTTCATATTTTTATCATGTTGTAGGCGCTTCCTTCGATTCCTAGTGTGTTGAGTGTTTTTAAGATAAAAAGGTTTGAGTTTTGTCAAATGCCTGTCCACATCAATTGAGACGATTATGGGCTTTTCCCCCTTGTTCTGTTAATGTGGTGTATGACACTGATCGATTTGCATATCACTGTATCATGTTTGCATCCCAGGAATAAGTCCTACCTGCTTGGCGTATAATCTTTTTCCTATGCTGCCGAATTTGGTTTGCTAATTTGGTTGAATTTGGTTGAGAATTCCTGCATCCATTTCATAAGGACTGTTGGTCTGTAGTTTTCTTGTCCTGTTTTTGTCTAGCTTTGATACAAGGGTAATGTTGGCTTTATAGAATGAGTAAAGGAGTGTTCCTTTCTCTTTAAACTTTTGGAAAAGTTTGAGAAGAGGTGACTTCAGTTCTCCTTTAAATGTTTGTTGGATTCACTGGTGAAGCTTTCAGTCCTGGGCTTTCCTTTGTCAGGAGACTTTTGATTACTGATTTAATCTCCTTACTAATTATAGGTCTATTTAGATTTTCTATTTCTTCATGATTTAATCTTGGTAGGTTTTGTGTTTCTAAGAATTTGTCCATTTAGTCTACGTTATCCAATTTCTTGGCATCTAATTGCTTACAGTGTTCTCTTATTTTTAAATTTTATTTCTGTAAAATCAGTAGCAATGTCCCCACGTTCATAGCCGATGTTTAGTAATTTGAGCCTTCTCTCTTTTTTTCCTCAGTCTATCCAGGTAAAAGTTTGTGAATTTTGTTGATTTTAAAAAAATCCAGATTGTAATTTAATTTTTAATCTATAAGGTTGTTTTTCTAAACTGAAGACTTTATTTTTTAGGACAGTTTTAAGTTCACACCAAAATCAAGTGGAAGGTATGGCCATTTTCCACAGACCACCCCCTTTTCTCACATGCAGAGAGCAACCCCGTTATCAGCAACCCCATCGTGGGGACTCGATGGTGCCCCATGGGTATGTTAAGCTACTCTCACTTTTCTTTGACCCTTTTTCCTTTTCTTCCTCAGATTTGATCATTTCCATTGCCCTATTACCAAGTTTACTGATCCTTTCTTCTCGGAGAGTGCTTCTCCCACAGAAACACATTTCTGCGTGAGACTGTTTCGCGGTCTCTGTGCTGCAGAGTGAGCTGTGTGGACATTGGGAAAATGAGTTTCTGGGAGAAGTCAGAAGGAATGGGGTATAGACCTGAGGATAAGAAGTTGGGGTCTGGGGAGGTGGGCGGCCGGTGAGAAGCTACTGATGCTGGGGCAGGTGAAGGATTGAGGGAGGGGGATCATGTCCAATTTTGGGTGTGTTTGATGTCGCTGTCCTGGTGGGGAGTGAACCCCACTGTTGATGCATCTTCAGCATCTCTGGAGACTCACGGAGGTGCTGCTGGGAGTCAGGTGAAGAGAAGAGGATGGGACTGATGTCGGGTGGGCCCTGAGGAGCAGTTGTATCAGGAGAGATGCAGGGAAATTGGGTTGGGGGTAGGAACTCAGCCACAAGTGACTATGGGAGTGGAAATCCCATAGAGGGAATTCACACATTTTGCGGGAAGACCTGGGCTCACCAGAAGACTCAGAGTGAGAGTAGGCCAAGACAATAAGGGAAACTCAGTGTGCCTTCGGGGCCACACGAGCGAATGAGAGGGGCTGGACCTCCCTCCTTGCCCACACAGTGATGGGGTGAGTGCAGCTGAAGACCCAGAATGATGTGGTGGGATTCCTGTTGGTCTGTTTGCTTGTTTCAGTCTTTGATCTCGCTGTACAGAGTACTTCCTGGGAGAAAGCTTTTACCATGGAATACAAACTTTATTTATCTGTGTATTTAACACTTATTAATATCTACCAAGTGCAAGTTGCTCGAGGAAAGTCATCAATGAATGAGACACTCAGGCCACAAGGGGGCTTATCCCCAGAAGGAGAGAGAGGGAGAGAGAGAGAGACACGTGAAAACCAACCACGATACAGGCAAGAGCCAAGTCAGTGCTCAGAGACATTCAAGGACTGTGTGCATTAGTTCTGGTTGGAGAAGAGCTACAAGGAATCCCATGAATGAACGTGTGCTCTCCCCGAAGTTCCTACTTCTTTCTTGATTTACTTCTCTTTCCTGTTCAGAGAGAAAATAGGAACATCTCACCTGGTGTAAAACACATAAAACCCATCCTAGGACCCTAAGAACAGAAGACGTGTTGCAGAAAGTACAGCGTATCATTCATGTGGCTGGTTTTCTGTGTCTGCAACAAAGGTTCTGAAGAACAATCTTAGAAGGCTAAGAAGGTGGTGCTGGGCTGAGGGGCAGGCCCTGGGGGCCGATGTGTCCCCTCCCTGTCTCTGCTGGTGTCACCACCGTGTGGTCTTGGATAAGATTCCACTTAATCTCTCTCAGTGCTAGATCAAGTGCACAAGGAGGACCCCAGCCACTCATCGGATTGTTGCCTCAAATGAACTAATGCTCGTGAAATGCTGGGTAGGCTAAATGCTAGATTTATTTTTATTATTCTGAAAAGAACATCGAGAATTTCACATCCATGAGGTTAATCATATTCTTTTGAATTTATATTTTCTGTGCGTATGACTTCTTGGATTAATGAACTCACTCCATTTAAAACCTGTATAATTAAGTCTTGCTTTCATTTGTCCAAAAGTGACCTCTTTCCAATTTTGACTCAGGGGCACCTCAGTGTCTAACATGTAAGAATTTAATGCCTTGGTCTGTCTTCTTCTGAAATCTAATCTGTCCCTTTTTTGTTCCCTTTCTACTTTTCTTAAGGTTCTAACACAATAACCCATGCCATTGAGCGCTCCATGAATCTCACAGGTATATAAGGGGAGGCACCATTTTCTGTTTTATTGGTGATAACTTTATCGACAGTTGGCAGTGGTTTATGAATTTTTCTGACAGCAGCAGCAATGTGAGCCAGAACTTTAAGGTACAGTTACATGGTATTTTCCAAAATGCGCTCTCTGCAGCACTGTTCTGTGAGGGCTCACTCGGGCATTGCGTTGAAAGGATTCTCCCTTAGGAAGTGCTGAGTTTAACAAGCACGGGAGGGACTCCTGAATATCCTGTGCACCTGAAATACAGTAGGTTGTGTTTCCTGAACTGGTTTTTCCGTAGGGAATTGTCTTGTAGGACTACTCAGTGTTCTGGGAACACAGTTTAGGAAATGCCGATTGATAGTATGTTGTAGGTGCCACTGAGAGCTTAAATGCACTTTATTCTAGGGGTAATTTTCTCCTGAGGACATCACCCCATCTGCTGGAAGCATTTTTATGGCTTCTCTGATCTTTCAGACCCTTAGGCAGCTAGGGAGGAAGATGCTCTATTCCTCAGGGCGTCCCCTCAGGGAGACACTCTATGGAAAGTATCTGAACTGAGCTAGAAAGAACAGCGAGTGGCAGCTTGGGGGGGAAAAACACCTTCCTGGTGTCATTTTCAGGATTTTACTAAACGATACCATGTTACTGAAAACTTGAAATCAATGATCTCATCGTATGAAATAGCCTGGTTACCCTCGGAGTGTCTAAGTTCTCCAATTTCTTTCCTCAGTGGGCTTGAGATGTGAGGTGCAGGGTGTTTTTCCGTTTCCCAGGGTTTCCTGTTCAAGTCCTCCCCGAGCAGACTATGTGAAAGCCCCCTTATGGGAGATCATAAATATTACCATACAATTCCTGGATTTCTCTGATATCGCCCGGCGAGAGCTTGAAATTCTCAGAGTCCCTGGCTCCGTAGGTGGGGTACATGACAGAGTCGGGATCGGACGAATGTCTCAGGCCCAGAGAATGGCCAAGTTCATGGGTTGCAACAGCCAGGAAGTTAATTCCTACGACAGAAGAGCGGCACATGGTAATGACGGAAGCAGCCATGTAAATAGAGACATAAAAGATTTGTAACAGGAAACAGAAAACACCATCTGGGGAGGACTCGCGGGCGGGGACGGCTGAGGACAGTCACAGGAGCTTCAGTGTCACCCCCTTGCTGCCATTGGAGAAATGACAGTTCTGTCCCTGCGGCCCCCCGCCCTAGGTCACTTGGCAGTTTTCTGGAGGGAACGCAGAGGCATGTGGACGCGGGCTTGAGCCCCCCGGAGACGCGGACAGACGGACAAACATGTCAGTTCCTCCCCTGCTGCTCAGAGGCAATTGCTTCTGCTGTGTGGGGCTGTCACGGGTGTGAACCCCCCGGTACCTGGGGACAGGGGCTAGTCGCTCACAGACGGGGGTGCGGAGTGTCAGGAGAGGGAGGCCGCTATGAGGACGCCCACACTAAGGGCAGCATATCCAGGCGGCATCAGCTGTGTTCCATTGACTTCCTTGTCCTCCTGTCTGTCCTTCCTTCCTCAGACTCACAGAGGGGCAGCTGCGGGTCATTCTCAAAGGGGACGCGGCGGCCAGTGTCCCCGCATCAGGCACCTCCATGCTGTGATCTCCCTTCGCACAGGCCCCGACCTCCCTCTCCAGGATGCTTGGCAGCCGTGTGATTTCGTGTAACATATTTACTTATAGAATCATCTCCACTTCATATTATTTACCCCAGAGATTTTCTTCGTTAGTGTCCTGGGGGGTCTGTGGTCTCCCATGATGGGCTGGGCCATGGCCTGGGCTCCTCTTGGACAGTGAATGATCTTCGAATGGCCTACAACTCCCAAGTATCATAGTGAACAGTGAACGATCTCAGAATGGTCTACAACTCCCAAGTATCATAGTCTCTGCTTCCCTTTCTCCTCCAGGAAAACAAACTTACTGCAGTGCCTGGGAGGCTCAGGCAGCTGAGTGTATGTCTCTTGATTTTAGCTCAGGTCATAGGCTCATGGTTCGTGGGATCAAGCCCCACGTAGGGCTCTGTGCTGACAGCATGGAGCCTGCTACAGATTCTCTCTCTCTCCTTCTCTTTCTCTCAAAATAAATAAATAAAACTGAAAAAGAGAGAGAGAGAGAGAGAGAGACTCAGAATCCTTTTAAATGCTTTCTTTTTGTGGGGCACCTGGGTGACTCAAGTCAGTTAAGCGTCAGACTCTTGATTTCGGCTCAGGTCATGATCTCATGGTTCCTCAGTTTGAGCCTCCACATCAGGCTCTGCACTGACTGCATGGAACCTGCTTGGGATTCTCTGTCTCTGTCTCTCTCTCTGCCCCTCCCCACTCTGTCTCTCTCTCTGTCTCTCAAAGTAAATAAATAAGCTTAAAAAAAAAACCCTGAAAAACACCTTACTTTTGGGAAATATAAAGAACTCTAATTTATCAAATTATTAAGGTATCCCAAACACTATGCTAAGCGCTGCATAAACATTATCTCATTTAATTTATTAAAAAAAATTTTTTTTAACGTTTATTTATTTTTGAGACAGAGAGAGACAGAGCATGAACGGGGGAGGGGCAGAGAGAGAGGGAGACACAGAATCGGAAGCAAGCTCCAGGCTCCGAGCCGTCAGCCCAGAGCCCGACACGGGGCTCGAACTCACGGACCGCGAGATCGTGACCTGGCTGAAGTCGGACGCTTAACCGACTAAGCCACCCAGGCGCCCCTATCTCATTTAATTTAAACAACAATCCTACGAGGTGGGAATTATTTATAGTACCATTTCATAGGTGGAAACTGAGACTCAGAGAAGTCAAATAACTTGGCTAGAGACACACAGGGAGTGGCTGGTAGAGGCCCAGCAGGGTGAACCAGGTGTGGTTTGCACTCCCTTCCAGCTCCCATCCACACAGCATTATAAGCATGTGAAATGAAATAATGCATTTAGAGCACAGGGTACAGTCATCGGCAGCTAACGATGGGTCAATACTTATTACTGCTTAGAGCAGTGATCAAGTTCAGACGTTTGCAAGTACGTGCAGGGGAAGAGTGATGAGGTGCTGACCTAGACCCCTGCCGTCGGCCCAGCGCTCGTCCTCATCGAAGTGGGCGTCTCCTCCCAGGCCCGGCCCAGGTTCGTAGGCATGGGCCAGTGTGCCTCCTGGTCCGTCAAATGGGTAGAAGTCCCCGTGAGCTGAAACAAAGAGGGAGGTTGCCTTTAGTGACTGTGGTTGATACAGTGACAGCAGCTATGAAGCTCGGCCCCGTCCACAAAGTCCACATGGGGTTACCAGCAGGGCAGTGTGCGTGTTTATGGGTCTCAGGAACATTCTGTTTCAGAAAACCACTGCTCAGCCCCGATAACCATCTGAGACTGAAAGCTTGGCATGTGGGTGTCACATTTGGTCCTGGGCAGGATGGAGAATGGGTGGGGTATTACGTTTGGGAACTTAACGTGTGTACCTTTTAGAAGCTTTTCCTTGAAAGCCTAGCTAGTTCTCTGTGGGCAGAACAGATGGTCTCTAGGAGAACCGTGCACCAAGTGTCAAAATGAATTTTGCCAAGCGCTTTTATTTGTGATGTAGGGATGTTTGTTTTTGAATTGGTATAAGGCTGTATCCAGTTTATCCATTTCCTGAAACCCGGGAGCACCATGAGCAATGACTTCTTTCTGCAATGTTCTCTTTGACGTTGTCAGTACTGTGCCGGAATTCAAATTTCAGCTACAGTCACAGCTCCCGGGCAGTTTCAACATTAGGACAGACTGGAAAGAACAGTATCTTTCTCTAAATTGGCATCATAAAACACTAGCCATTAATAGCCGTTTGTGTATATGGGTTGTATCTCTGGAAGCCCTATAATCTGAATGCTCTCATTTTCTGCTTTTCTACTCCACTATTGGTAACAGGTCATCAGGAAGACCACTGGGCCTTTGGAAGTTATAACCCCTTCTCTTGGTTTAGTGTTGATGTTAGGTACGTTGTAACCTGTCCCATAGATATACACATATGCATTTATACATCTATCAGGATTTATGCTACAAAACAGGGGTTGGTAAACATTTTCTGTAAAGGACCAGATAATAAGGAATTTAGTATTAGTGAGCTTGGTAGCACCTATCACAATTGCTAAGCCCTCCCACTGTAGCCCCAAAGCAGTCACTGATAACAGGAAAATGAAGGACCATCACTAGGTTCTATTTTTTTTTTAATTTTAATGTTTATTTATTTTTGAGAGAGAGAGAGAGAGAGAGAGCACTTGCAAGTGGGGAGGGGCAGAGAGAGAGGGAGACACAGAATCTGAAGCAGGCTCCAGGCTCTGAGCTGTCAGCACAGAGCCCTATGTGGGGCTTGAACCCGTGAACTGTGAGATCATGACCTGAGCAAGCCAGACGCTTAACCAGCTGAGCCACCCAGGTGCCCTGACTGTCACTGTGTTCTAATAAATATTTATTTATAAAATCCTGGAACTGCCCAACAGAGAAAAAAGGATAAAAATGTATTTACAAAAATGGATGGCAGGCCAGGTTCAGCTCATGGGCGATGATTTGGCACCCCTCTGGTGGCTCTAGAGGCACCTGGGTGGTTTAATCTGTTAAGCGTCCAACTCATGATTTCATCTCAGGTCATGATCTCAGGGTTCATGGGATTGAACTCTGTGTGGGACTCTGTGCTGACAGTTCTGAGCCTGCTTGGGATTCTCTCTCCTTCTCTCTCTGTCCCCCCTCCCCCACTCATTCTCTCTCTCAAAATAAACTTATTAAACTTATTAAAAAATAGTGGCTCTACACTAACAAACTAGCAAAAGTATAGTGACATATATACATCATTATATATGTCTATATATAGATCATTATCTATTATATATGTCATATGTATATCATATTGAAAGATCGTATGTATATAAAAGATCTTAAATCCTGAAAAGAGGAAGGTGCTGCTATAAATAACAAACAAAACAGCACCCAGGACTAGCCTGCGGGAACCCTCCTTACCTCCTCTTGCAAAGCCAATCACGATATCGGGAATTCCCAGCACAACTCTCCTGAAGGATAGTGGGATCTCTTTGCTCCACATATTCAAGGCCTTTGCCACTAAATGATCCACTGTGACACGTGGTAAGTCTCGAGTGTACGATATGATCCTGGTAGCAAACAAGAAGGCAACGTTTGACCTCCTAGGAAGAGGGTTTTACTGGTCTCTGCCCGAATGAACCGAAGGAAAACTAACCTGTAGGTGACCACTCTGGAAGTCCACTTTGGCCTGTTTCTGGATGGCAAGTCTTCTCCGGTGTCCGGAAGCCCGCATCTGGGCTGTTGCATTACCACTATCACGCGGGAGTCCAGCATTCCAGTCACGGGCAGGCGGAAGAACTTCTGCATTTCCTTGAGCTGGGCTCCGAAGCTGTCGGCATCCCTCGATTTGGCGTCAGATGGGTAAAATCTCTTGAGATACTCCTGTCGGAAAGAAGAAATTGTTCTCTCATCGTATTTACTGTCTTTTTCTTATGTCTCCGAGGTCTATGCATCATCTTTGCCTCTGGCTCCTGTGGACTCCAACGGTGGTTTGAAGACAGAGTCCTTACACGGTCATTAAGTGAAATAAGTGTGCATTAATGAGATAAAAATTTAGTATCGAGGGGCGCCTGGGTGGCGCAGTCGGTTAAGCGTCCGACTTCAACCAGGTCACGATCTCGCGGTCCGTGAGTTCGAGCCCCGCGTCAGGCTCTGGGCTGACGGCTCGGAGCCTGGAGCCTGTTTCCGATTCTGTGTCTCCCTCTCTCTCTGCCCCTCCCCCGTTCATGCTCTGTCTCTCTCTGTCCCAAAAATAAATAAAAAACGTTGAAAAAAAAAATTAAAAAAAAAAAAAATTTAGTATCGATAATGACACATAGTCATTCCATTTCGTGAGCAAAAGAGTCCGTCCATTTTCCTTTTACCCCATTAGATGTTTTGAGGAGACCCACTGTACCCTTTAGAAACCACAGGCTGGCTTGGACTGGCCCGTCAGGAAGAGCACCCCGTGTGTCCCCGCAGGGCACAGCAGAGACGCTGTGGGGAGGTCCGAAGTCAGCAGCCACGCCTGAGATTCTCGAGAGGTCTGGCCCTCGCGGAGGTTAAAGGGTCTTTAAGCTTTAGTCCTGGGAAGGTTATTGTGAAAGCATTTTGTTGAACGTGCATATTCTCTGGGGGAAGATAACAAAGCTCCTAACAGCTGAATGATGTGCTCGGGGCCACCCATTACATTAGTACCGGAACTGGCCCTGTCCCCTCACTGCCCGTGCTGGGTTCTTTTCATTGCTAAAGCTCCAGCAGAGCCCACACCTCGAGGCTGCAGGACAGGGCAGGTCTGCCAGGTGTATTCCATGTACAGCTGGGGCCTTGGCACTTTCTTAAGGGACCCGAGTGTCTGGATAGGAGCATGGCAGTCCAGCAGCCTGAGTAGCAAAAAGTAAACAGTGAATGCAACAGCGCCAGCGGCTTCATGAGAGCTTGTACTGAGCACCTGTCACTGGCAGGGACAAGACCAGGATCCTCACATACATTTAAACTCGAGCCACCCCGGGAAGTAGGGACGGCTTTGTCATGATGAGTCATGGCTCAGAGAAGGAAATCAGCACAGGGTCACCCCATGAGGAACCAAAGGAGACACATTTTGTTTTCTTTTTTCTTTTTCTTTTTTTAAAGTGTATTTATTTATTTTGATGGGGAGAGAGAGAGAGAGAGAGAGAGAGAGAGAGAGCAGGGGAGGGGCGGGGGACAGAGGGTCTGAAGCGGGCTCCGTGCTGACAGCAGACAGCCCGACATGGGGCTCGAACCCATGAACCCTGAGATCATAACCTGAGCCGAAGTCGGACACTTAACTGACTAAGCCCCCAGGTGCTCTGCAAAGAAGTCCTTTTATCCCTTCCTTAACTGCAGGCTTTACAAAGACACTCTTTTGGAAGAGATCTTTTTGCATCCTTGATATGAATTTTCCTGCTTTCTCTGGTTTATTAGCAACTGGCGCACTAAGTACAGGGGCTCAGTGTTCTTGCAAATGTACTGCTTCGGGGGAACCAGTTATATTAACCTTGTGAAATCGCTGTTTTGCAGGTAAAAAACAGTCAAATGTTAGGAATTTCGCACGGTACGGGGAGTTTCTCAGAGTTAACGTGAGACACAAGTAGACTTTTCTTATGCTTAAGGCTTAAGTTTATGAACTTAAACTTTTCCTCCCTGCTCGGGAGGAAAAATACCGAAAATTAACTACTTATACTTATTAGTTTGCTTGTGAAGTCGTATACTGGAAAGACCATGGTTTTTGAACCAGCAAGACTTGCCCTTGACTCCTGTCGCTACCATGACCAAGTACGGGAATCTGCGTGACTTTCCGTCCGTGTCCTGGGATAGAGCTGCAGGTTCCTTGACACACAGCACAGTGCAGCCCGTATGATCAGAAATGGCCTGCACGATAGTTGGCATTGTTGTCACTCGCTTCTTCACTACAACAATCCCATGAGCTGAGTATCTGTGTCCCCCTTGGGCGAAGTTACCAGTGCGTGCCCGCCCGCCGTCCCCGTCGGCTTGTAAGCGGACAGCTGCCAACTCTACCCTTGTTTTCTGATTTCAAGCCACCACCAGGAGTCCTTAAGAGTGACACTCAGCTCTCTATGGAAAGAATCTCCAGCCACAAGAAGTGATATCAACAACTTCAATTTGTTGAGGGGGCACCCCCGTGGGTCGACTGCACCGTTGTCCCCGGTTTGCACGGGGAATACCAGAGCTCACAGAAGGGCACTAACCTTCTCATGTCGTCTGTGTGGTGAGGGAGGAGGGGCGGGAGCGGGAGCCCAGTTTGGGCAGTGCTCCCCGATCGAAACCCATATTCTACATAATCAGAAAAACTACCCCAACTGAAAAACGCGCTTCCGAGCGGCAGGGACATACCTGAGCCTGCTTCCACTGTGACTCACTGTGGCCGCCCGCCTCCCGGGGGAGCGGCAGGGCTGGGCTTTGGGGCAGCAGACACAGGACACACAGCACCGCGAGCCGCATGGTCGCTCCGCATTCTCTGCCGGCCGCTGCAGAGATTTATATAGTTGTCAGCCCTGCATGTGGAAACCGGTGACTCATTTGAGTGTTTTCTTTCTTTTCGGTGTCTACAGAACTTTGGAAGCATGTGTGAGTTTTCATTAATGGCCACAAGGAAGTTTTATGTCCTTATTGGCAGGAAGCCCACAATGTATTTGCCTTTTTTCAAAGGATCCCCCCCGCCTTTGGTGTATAAATTTAACCATGAGAAAACATACTTTATTTGCCAAAATGAAATTGCTACTTAGACTCGTCTTTTCAACTTAAAATGTTGGGGAGCATCATTTAGGACTTACCGTAGCAGGATGCATCTTAAAAGAATTTTTTAAGAGTGTGAAATGCAAGGAAAATTACCAAAAAACATACAACTAATCAACTAATTATTAAGCAAACGTTCTTTAATAAACACCAAAGTCAAGGTTTGAGTCCAACTTCTTTATTTTTATCAAAGATGAAATGGAAGCCAAAATGACAGTAGCCAAAATGACTCACTTCCCCAAGGTCACAGGGTTACTTGCTAGTGGTCCTGACAGCCAGCCCAGAGCTGTTTCTATCACACCAATCATCAGCTCGTTTTGTCATTATAGTCAACATTTCTTGGGAGAGCCCCATGGCTTTTGACTAGAATACATCATGGAAAACCCCTCAGATATGCTGGAGCTGAAAAATTTAATTCTTCAAACATCCCCCAAATCATCTGGAGGTTGGGTGTGGTGAGTCAGCAAAGGTAAACTTTCCAGATGAATAAATTAAGTTTTCAGGGCACCTGGGTGGCTCAGTTGGCTAAGGGTCTGACTCTTGCTCTCAGCTCAGGTCTTGATCTCAGGGTCGTGAGTTCAAGCCCCATGCTGGGCTCTGCACTGGGCATGAAGCCTACTTAAAAAAAAAATAAATTAAATACGCTCTCTTTATGTAGATGCGTTAATTCTGTGTCATCACAGTTCAACTATACTTGAGAACCTGGTGTCTTTAGTCAGTGTGTGGCATGTAACGGGTGCATAATATGTGGTTATAAAGATCAATATTTGCGTGTGGATTTGGATCAGCTAGTATGGTAATATGAGGTTTTCTGTGATCTTTGCTTGGAATTAAAGTTCAAAGCATTCCCTATATATTATATTTTCTATTTCTGTTTATTTTTAGTAATTCAAAGAGCATTTGAGGTTACAAATATTTTAAACAAATTTTACTAACTCCCTTGAATACTCACTTTTGGGTTGCGAGAAAGACGTCTTTTCTTCTCTTGTTCCTTTGAATTATAATTTGTGAAAAAATGAACAAGTGGGATCAAGTCCCAGTCCCTGCCCAGAGTTTATGCTCTAGGGTAGGGGTGCAGGGAGGGAAGTACTCTTAAAACAGTGGGACAAACGCTTGCAGTAGGCAATGCTACCAGCCAGAGGGAGCGGCTAATCCTTCCCATGGGGACTGAGGATTGATCCATGCCTTTGAGCTGGATTTGGGAGGGTAGCCATTATAGGAAGAGCACATCGAAGGAAGAAGACAGCACGAAGAGCAAGCCGTCAGTGTTGCTGGAAGGTGAGTGGCTGGGAAGGGAGGGGGGTCCAGTTGTGAAGGGCCAGTCTTGCGTGCTAGGGGCTTCTGACTTTTTCCTAAATGGTGTCAAGGAACATTTCAGAGGAAGAAAGTGGCATTCTCAGATCTGTGACGTTGCGAGCAAATGTTGGTGGTTGTTCTGAGGATGGGCCGGGGACGACAGATGATTCTCCGTAGAGGGATATGAGAGAGGCAGAAAGGTCAAGAAGAAGTTATCCAATAATCCAGGTGAGAGAGGAAAGAAGAAGTCCTGAACCAGGACCGACTGCTGGGAGGAGAAGGAGGAAGGCGGTTCCAGATCCATCTGGAAGGTGGGACCGATGAAGAGAAAGCCAATCAAAAGCCGAGTTGCTGACTGGTGGCAGGAGTGAGGAAGAGAGAATTAAAGACTGATGGATTTAGTGGAGGGCAGTGCTGTCATTGCAGGACAAGGCTTTCGGGAGAAAGAACAAGAAGTAAATTTTTCAAGGGAAGCAGGGACTTGGTTGTGGTGAAACAATGACATCAGTTTTGGATGTTGAGTTTGGGTGTGTTCAGTGGGAACATCAGATCTGGAGCTCATGGGGGTGATCTGGTCTTGCAGATACAGGTTGTGAGTGACTTATTTCAAAAGAAGGAAAACCATGCACTTTTTAGTGTAGTAAAATTTGCGTAATATAAAATTTGCCATCTTAAACATTTTTAAACATTTTATTCTTTATTTTTTAAAATTTACATCTAAATTAGCATATAGTGCAGCAATGATTTCAGGAGTAGATTCCTTAATGCCCCTTCCCCATTGAGCCCACCCCCCCTCCCACAACCCCTCCAGTAACCCTCAGTTTGTTCTCCATATTTCTGAGTCTCTTCTGTTTTGCCCCCCTCCCTGTTTTTATATTCTTTTTGCTTCCCTTCCCTTATGTTCATCTGTTTTGTCTCTTAAAGTCCTCATATGAGTGAAGTCATATGATATTTGTCTTTTTCTGACTAATTTCGCTTGCATTAATACCCTCCAGTTCCATCCATGTAGTTGCAAATGGCAAGATTTCATTCTTTTTGATTGCCGGGTAATACTCCATTGTTTATATACCACATCTTCTTTATCCATTCATCCGTCGATGGACATTTGGGCTTTTTCTATACTTTGGCTATTGTCGATAGGGCTGCTATAAACATGGGGGTGCATGTGTCCCTTCGAAACAGCACACCTGTATCCCGTGGATAAATGCCTACTAGTGCAATTGCTGGGTCGTAGGGTAATTCTATTTTTAGTTTTTTGGGAAACCTCCGTACTGTTTTCCAGAGTGGCTGCAGCAGCTTGCATTCCCAACAACAATGCAAAAGAGATCCTCTTTCTCCGCATCCTCGCCAACGTCTGTTGTTGCCTGAGTTGTTAATGTGAGCCATTCTGACAGGTGTGAGGCGGTATCTCCTTGTGGTTTTGATTTGTATTTCCCTGATGATGAGTGATGTGGGGCATTTTTTCATGTGTCGGTGGGCCATCTGGATGTCTTCTTTGGAGACGTGTCTATTCATGTCTTTGGCCCATTTCTTCACTGGATTATTTGTTTTTTTAGGTGTTGAGTTTGATCAGTTCTTTATAGATTTTGGATACTTACCCTTTATCTGATATGGCACTTGCAAATCTCTTCTCCCATTCTGTCGGTTGCCTTTTAGTTTTGCTGATTGGCCATCTTAACCATTTTAAGGGTGCAGTTCACTGCACGAAGTCCATTCACTATATTTTACAATCATCACCAATATCTATTTCCGGAACCTCTTCGTCATCCCAAGCAGAAATTCGATACCATTCACATAAGTCTCTGCTTCCCCATCTTCCTAGCCCCTGGTGATCTCTGAATATGACTATCCCAGGCAACTCGTACAAGTGTGTTCATCTCATGGTGGTCCTATTTTTTAAATTTATTTTTTATTTTATATATATATAGAAAGAGAGCATGAACGAGAGAGAGAGGGACAGAGAGAGAGGGAGAAAGAGAGAGAGAGAATCCCAAGCAGGCTCCATGCTCAGCGTGGAGCCCAGCACGGGGCTCGATCCCACGACCCTGGGATCATGGCCTGAGCCGAAATCAAGAGTCAGATGCTCTGCCCGCTGAGTCGCGGTTGTCCACCCGCATTTGTGTTATTTCCTTCAGCACAATGTCTTCTAGGTTCATCCACGTTGTAGCTGGTGTCAGAGCTTCCTTTTTATGGCTGAATAATATCCCATCCTGTGAATGTATCACATTTTATTTATCAATGTATCTGTCAACATCTTGGGTTGCTTCCTGCTTGGCTGTTATAAACAATTGTGCAATGATCTTCAGCATACACGTATCTGTTTGAATCCCTGCTTTCAATCAGTTCAGGCATGTCCCTGTGAGAGGGACCGCGGAGCCAACACCAAACCATTTTCTACAGAGACGGCACATTTTGCATTCCCAGCTCTCCATGTCCTCGCCAGCATTTGTTATTTTCTGGGTTTACAAACTTGTCTTTTTGAAAACCACAAACTGGTATCTCGTTAGGGTTTTGATTTGTATTTCTAATGACTGATGAATGATGTGGAGCATCTTTTTATGTGCTTGTGGTCCATTTGTAAGTCTTCCTTAGATGGTTATCTATTCAAGCTTTTTGACCATATTTTTAATTGGGTTGTTTGTCTTTTGTTGTTGAGCTGTAGGAGTTCTTTGTATATTGTGGATGTTACGCCATTATTAGATGTGTGATTTGCAAGTATTTTCCTCCTCTCTGTAGGTTGTCTTTTTACATTCTTGATAATGTCCTTTGATGCCCTTGTATCCAAAAATCCACCACCACGTCCAAAGTTGTGAAGATTCCTGCCTATGTTTTACGAGTTTTATGGTTTTAGCTCTAATATGTAGGTCATTGATCCACATGCTTTACAATTTTTTTCTTTTCTTAAAGTTTTTATTTTAGGGGTGCCTGGGTGGCTCAGTTGGTTAAGTGTCCGACTTCGGCTCAGGTCACGATCTTGCGGTTTGTGAGTTTGAGCCCCACATCGGGCTCTGTGCTGACAGCTCGGAGCCTGGAGCCTGCTTCAGATTCTGTGTCTCTCCCTCTCTCTGCCCCTCCCCTGCTCATGGTCTGTTTCTCTGTCAATAATAAATTAATTAAAAAATTTTTTTTAAGTTTTTATTTTAATTCTAGTTAGTTAACATGCATATAATTACCATATTTGTTTCTGGTGTACAATGTAGGGATTCAACCCTTCCACACATCACCCCGTGTTCCTCGCAGGGAATACTCCCTTAATCCCCATCATCTGTTTCACCCATCTCCCCACCCACCAGTCTGGTGACCATCAGTGTGTTCTCTGTAGTTCAGAGTCTATTTAAGAGGCACCTGGTTGGCTCAGTCGGTTAGGCGTTGGACTCCTGATCTCAGCTCGGGTCTTGATTTCAGGTTTGTGAGTTCAAGCCCCGCATTAGGCTCCAGGAAGGGGGTGGAGCCTACTTAGGAAAAGTCTGTTTCTTGGTTTGTCTCTTTCTTTTCCCCCTGCTATGTTCATCTGTTTTGTTCCTTAAGTTCTACCTATGAGTGAAAGCCTACGGTATTTGTCTTTCTCTGACTGACTCATTTCACTTACTTTCTAGCTTATCTAGCTTCATCTAAGTTGTTGCAAATGCCAAGATCTCATTCTTTGGGTGGCTGAGTAATACTCCATTGTGTATATATCCCACATCTTCTTTATCTGTTTATCTATTGATGGACATTTGGGCGGCTTCCAGATCTTGGATTGTGGATCCAGATTTATCTTGGACAAACAGAGGGGTGCAGGTACCCCTTTGAATCAGTATTTTTGTATCCTTTGGGTAAATACCTAGTAGTGCAATTGCTGGGTCGTAGGGTAGTTCTATTTTTAATTTTTTGAGGAACCTCCATCCTGTTTTCCAGAGTGGCTGCACCAGTTTGCATTCCCACCAGCAGTGCATGAGGGTTCCCCCTTTCTCTGCATCCTTGCCGACATCCATTGTTTCCTGAGTGGTTGATTTTAGCCGTTCTGACCCTGACCGGTGTGCATGGGCTTTCCTTTTCACACCCCTGCTGTCCTCCTGCTGTGGTGTGATTTTCTGCTTTGATGCTCCGACCAGACTGACTTCTCAGATTACAGGTGGTCATTCAGTCCTGGTCAGTTTCCTCAGTTTCCTCGTGTCTGTGCCTCAGACTTGTTACCTAAAAAGCAGGGATGTGCTCATGTGGTTCCACATGTTCCTCATGTGGTTGTAGTGGGGACAGAGCGAGGGGATTAAGTGTACGAGCGTGGGAAGAGCTTTATAATTGCTAGGTAGGATCATTGTCACCGTCCTTACCTACGGGGAGTTTTTATGTCCTGTTACACCCTTTTTCCTCCACCTCTATGAACTCAGCAGGATCATCAGATAATTAGGTTTAAAAAAGAAATAGGTTTAAGTGGTTTTGTTAAAAAATTTGATGCTGGAAACGCCAATGTTTTCTGAGACACAAGAAAGTAACTATTTTAAATATCACAGTGTGGTGAGTTATAATAACCAACTAAGGAAATTGTCTTGGGGCGCCTGGGTGGCTCAGTAGGTTAAGCGTCTAATTTCAGCTCAGGTCATGATCGCACAGTTCATGAGTTCTAGCCCCACGTTGGACTTTGTGCTGACAGCTCAGAGCCTGGAGCCTGCTTCAGATTCTGTGTCTCCCTCTCTGTCTGCTCTTACCCTGCTTTTGCTCTGTCTCTCTTTCTCTCTCTCTCAAAAATAAACATTAAAAACAAAAGACATCGTCTTATCATAGATGGTATTGACTTTAAATAAGGAAAGCATTTGTGTTATTTGTCAATGAAATCTCTAGGTGCACGGTCTGAACAACGAAACATCCAGAAGAAACAGTCACAGAGATAGAGAGTAAATCAGATGCCAGGACAAGGGACACAAGTTTAATTTCAGATTCAGGAAACACTCGTGTGCAGGGCGTGCTGGGGTTCTGCAGAGCAGGAAGGCACTGTGGCACCTTAGTGGGTGCAGCTGTGGACGCGCGGCTCCTGCTGTGCCTGGGTGACAAGTGACCGCACAAGGGGACATGCAAGCCTGTTCTGAGTGCAATGTGTGCTGCTGTGGGAGCACCGCCTCTCTGTGAGGTCGCCGGGCCCGGAGGCCCACGCATCGGCTGACAGAAAGTTCTAGAACTGGGAAACAGGAGAGGCAGGAGGTGCTGAGTGACTGCAGCCTGTGACCTTCCTCTTTACCCCTTCCTTTCATCTCAGACCGGAGCCCGCAGAGATGGGGACCCGGCCTAACCAAGCCCGGCTCCCTGCTTGCGCAAGGCGGTCCCCATCAGGGCCCATCTTCACAAGTGACACTTGTCCTCATCCAGCCCAGCCCTGAGGGAGGACGGAGCCACGTACCTGACCTCCTCGAGGGCCCCGGGTCTGCACAGCGATGGGAGGACGGTCAGCGCCCAGTGTGGCCCTGCAGGTCACGTAGAACTCAGCGCAGACCTTCTTGTTCTTACAGAAACCCTCACCAGCCACGCCTTCTGCCTCCTGTCCTGCTGCTGAGTCTCCTGGCTTCCGACCCGACACTGGGGTTTTACCTTATTCTGTGTTCCAAATTAGGCACCTTCCAGTAACATCCACGCTGTCTTCTGTCCATCAAGGGCTTGGGGCCTCTCTCCCCTCATGGACTCGCTCGTCGCGGTGTTTCTCTGAGCACAGTTACTCGTGTCCAGCTGCCCCCCGGCCTCAGCAGGTGATGGGAGCCACCTGAGAGTGTCTGTGTGTCCGTGGGGAGACCCTGCCTGCACTTCTGTTGCTTCTGTGACTTTCAGATATAGTAGCAAGTGACTTACCCCAGGTTGTGCCTAGAATGGCCCTGGATGTCGTGGGCGGGGGCGGGGGGGCTCCTTCGGGCTTCAGTCAGTTCCTCTGGAAGTATATGCCCTCCTCCATCCCTCTTCTGCATGTTCAGGTCGACCTGGAAAATCCATTAGATGGAGGCTTAGAGCCCGAACGGCAACTGGGACTTCCTCCTGGGTCGTTTCACGTCTGGACCTTGACGTGTTTGTACAACTAACACTAGCACTAGTTTCCGAAGAAGCCGAGTGTCCCGGCCGGGGCTGTGCCCTCTGACCTGCCTGTGTCGGGGGGCCGGCCCCAGGGTAGCTCCTGGCTGTGCCGCACCTGCTGGGCTGTGCCCCTGCCCGAGTGGACACTGAGCCTGGGTTGGCCAGGGGCGTCTTCACTCGGCCTCTTCTGTGGTTGCGGCTGAGAGAACTGGCTGGTTTAAATCCAGATTGGAGCCGCTTCCATGACGGGCCACGGCCATGTCTCTCCCTTCCCTCCAGCTGACTATTCCTGCCTTTGGGTCTCCCCACCTCTGCTGCCCCTCCTCCCTCGTTCACTAGCTCTCAGGGGGTTCCCGGGGCCATCAGTGCCGTCTTCACCTCCATTCGTGGCCTCAGGTTACTTGCATTTTCTTTTCATTCTTTTTTAAGTTTTTATTTATTTATTTTGGGAGAGGGAAAGAGAGCAGGGGAGGGACAGAGAGACAGAGGGAGAGAGAGAGATAGAGGGAGAGAGAGAGAGACAGAGAGAGGGAGAGGGAGAGGGAGAGAGAGACAGAGAGGGAGAGAGGGAGAGAGGGAGAGAGGGAGAGAGAGAGAGAGAGAGAGAGAGAGAATCCCAAGCAGGCTCCACACTGTCAGCACAGAGCCCGACATGGGGCTTGAACTCATGAACGGCGAGATCGTGACCTGAACCGAAATCAAGAGCTGACGCTAAATCGACTGAGCCCCCCGGGTGCCCCGGGTTACTTGCATTTCAGTCCTGGTCTCTCACTGAGGAGGGTCATTCCCTTTTGGAGAAACCACGGACGTGAGTGGAGAGCGAGGGGCCCCGCCCGCCGGTCCTGCCTCCTTCACTCGTGCCTCCTTGCTTCTGGGCCTCCGTCACCTGAGAAGAGGTTTGTACCTAGCTCCTTACTGCCTCCACCTGGGCTTCCCAAACCTCTCTGTTCAAGTTCCCCCGGGGGCTCTCAGGGGGCGGTCTGAAGTGGCCCACAGGAAGGGCCGTTTCTCTGAAGCTTTACGTTTCCTTTCATACCCAATGGTTTGGTTACACGCTCCCCGAGCCTCCATAGTCTACGCAGACGTAGGAACTGTATTTAGCGGTTTTTCCAAGAACAGAAAAGTGCAGGACTCGCACTGATGTGACCAGGAAACACAGTGTGGCAAAGGCACTCTGGGAAAGAAGGCATCAGCGTTTTGCTTACTGGAGGGT
Organism: Panthera tigris; assembly: GCF_018350195.1. Classification (NCBI taxonomy): domain Eukaryota; kingdom Metazoa; phylum Chordata; class Mammalia; order Carnivora; family Felidae; genus Panthera; species Panthera tigris. Next base: position 1,235,847 of record NC_056669.1, read on the forward strand.
TCCCTGGCGACTCCAACATGCAAATCTGTATCTGCATCTGTGATCTTAGATTCCTTTTTTGTATTTCCCCAACGTATCTGACCAAGGATTTCCTTGTAATTAATTAGGCATGCCTGAGCCGTGAGGTTCTGTGGAAGACGGGAAGGGGGAAAGTGTCCCGCTGACCACCGCTATTTCTCTTCTAGACGTTCACAAGATGAGCGCCCCCGCCCCCGCCGTGGGAGTGGGGTCACGCACCCCCTTTTCTTGCTCAGCAGGTTTCCTTCATTTTTTCTTTCTTCTGAAGTCATGAAGTTCTTCTCAAACATGTCCTCAGTATTTTGCTATTTGCTTCATTATTTTGGACGCTGTTTCAGTCGAACTATCGTTTTGCTGCTCCCACGATGTGGCGACTTGGCAGGGATACGGAACCGCGCCCAGAATTACGGCATGGTCCAGAGTTGCCGGGTCACTGCACCTGGTCTAGACCATTGCTTTGCCAACAGAATGCACCTGCTCTCGTTGACCTGGGGCCACAGCTTCCATGATTTGCTTTAAAAAGGAGTGTCACCCAGACTAGGTGAATATCGGTGAGGGCAAGGGGCAACAGGGAGGGGACTTTTCCCAAACCAGCTAGGATTGCTTCCTAAAACGTTGTGGTAACTCTTTCTTTGTGGATGTATTTTTCTTTCTTTTTTTAATGTTTATTTTGAGAGAGAGACAGAGACGGAGTGCGAGTGGGAGAGGGGCAAAGGGAGAGGGAGACACGGGGACAAATCTAGACCCTCACCTACCCAGAGCGGCACCGAGGACTAAACTCTACTAACTAGATCCTGTCCTCCACTGGTTCCTGTGTATCCTTACTTCCCCACAATGTGCTGTCCCCGCACACTCAGATTTCTTTTCCTTCTCCTGTTCCTTCTCTGAAAAGGTATGTTTTTGTTACGGTGTCATATTAGCCCAAGTTCTAACCACTCCTGACTCATCAGTCGGGGTGCCCATGTGTATGCTTCATGCACATGTCAATAAACTTCTGTTTCTTTCTCATTGATCTGTCTTTGTTACTCTAATTTACAGGCCCCCGGCGGCAGAACCCAGAGGACACAGGAAGATTTCTTTCTGCCTCTGCAGTTGTCACAGAGAAGCCCACAAGGTTAGGAGTACGAGCTGGGGAAAGGCGTTGGTTTAAAGGCTGCACGGGCTGTAGGAGTTCTGGCCGTCTGTCCGTGTCCCAGGCCAGGCTGGGCCGTCACAACGCGTTTTCCCCGCAGGGAACAGGTATCTGCTACTCTTGCCCCCAGATCCCGGGCTCTGCACTGTGACTGTCTTTCTGGGGGCTTGTTAGGTCTCACAGCTCGAACCTGTAATGAAATCATCCCTCTATTTAAATCTGGCCCTATTTAAATCTGGTAACATTGTTATCCTTCCAATAAATAGGTCAGAACGATACCTGCTATCTCAAAAATGTAAAGATTGTTGTTCTTACGTCTTAGTATCGGGGGCAGAAGACTCAGCAGCTTGTCCATCACCCGAGAGGGTGTTTTGTGTGGCCCAGGACACCGCACCCAACCTACGGTGAACAGAGCCATAGGGTAGAAAAGGTAATCTGTTGTACTAACACCTTTAATTAAGTAACCCCCCTCTCCCACTGAATCAAACCATCATCTTTACCCTAAATTAAATCATCTTTATGCCCTGTCATATAAATGTCTCCAAATATGCAAGTTAAAAGCAAGTGGCTGAACAATATGGTTAATATTTACAGACGTTCCATTTACACAAATAAATTATATGTTCAAATATAAAATATGTGTGTAATGGTGGTTTCTTTCAGGGAGGGGAGGGCAGTGGGATACAGATAAAGGGAAATTTTCACCCTTTGCCTCATAATAATAAAAGCTCACACTGATTGCCTGTTTCAGGCCCTGTTCTAAAGCTTTGAGATTCCAGAGTTCAAACCATGTACCTCAGCTGACAAACGGGCCAGCTGTGTGACTGTCACTGTAAAACTCGTTACTTAAATCCTCTGTGCCTCAGTTTCCTCATCTGCAAAATGTAAATAAAAGTGGTCCCTAAGTAGTGGGGTTTTTGCAAGAGTTAAATGAGATACACAGTAGTCCCCTTAACTGTGGCTAAGCTCTCCATGGCTTGTCATGTGTGGTCAACCGCAGTCCAGAAGTGGGTGACCTTCCCCCGCCATGTGGGCAGAGAGTCAACAGTGGCCTCAGCCAGTGTGTTATCGTCGCCCTATTTTATTATTACTTATTGTTGTTAATCTCCTGTGCCTAACTTACAGAGTAAATGTTATTGAGGGCAAGTACGCACAGAGAAACTCGGTACACGTAGGGTTCGGTACCGTCTGTGGTCTCAGGCAGGCACTGGGGGTCTCAGAACGCCTCCCCTGCGGACAAGGGACAACGCCTCCCCTGCCCTCACATGGCTCATTAGAACAGCCCTTGACCCTGATGAAACCGCTCTTATTGTTAGGGTCCTCACCATTCCATTTTACAGATGAGGAAAGTGAGGCCCAAAGGTTGTATGTGACTCGTGCGTAAGTGATAGGGCCAAGCTTTAGACCCAGCCTGACACCAAAGCTGTGTCTTCTCACTTCTCCTGCATTATTGAGGGTTTTGCGAGCCTGCTTACGAATGAACACGTCACTCACAAGTCTTGGAGAAACTTAAAACTGTCATAAGAAATGTGAATGGAAAGTAAGTTATTTTCTACGTGATGGAGAAATTTTAACTATCATCTGTGTGATTTTTAAGAAAGCCTTGTAGAGTGTTGTTGTTGTTTTTTAAACAGCTTTATTGAGCTATAATTTACATACCATAAAATGTACCTGTCAATGGTGGTCTTTTTTTTTTTTTTTAATTTTTTAAATGTTTATTTAGTTTTGAGACAGAGAGAGACAGAGCATGAACGGGGGAGGGGCAGAGAGAGAGGGAGACACAGAATCCGAAGCAGGCTCCAGGCTCTGAGCTGTTAGCACAGAGCCTGACGTAGGGCTCAAACTCACAAACCGTGAAATCACGACCTGAGCTGAAGTTGGACGCTTAACCGACTGAGCCACCCAGGCATCCTTTTTTTTTTCTTTTTAAAGAAGAGTTTTAGAGAGTTTTGTTTTACCTCATGGTAGAATTCTCAGATTCACTCTTAGTGTCCAATAATTTGATTCAATGCAACCCACTCACAGTTGTTAAGCACCTACAGACGAGAAAGCCTTGGGGAATACAGCTAGGCGTGTGAAAGTCCCCAATCTTCCCTCAAGGTGAAAAGGTGGTGTTTTTTTGATAATTTGCATTTCATTATTTTTGGCCATGTAAATCTTGATTCAATCATACACCATAGCGCTACTTGTGTGTGTGTGTGGCATTTGGTAATATGTTCACTGTTTTTGTTGTCAGGATTTTCTTCTGGCTCTGTGTTTGTTTTGAAGACGTTGCATTCGTTTGTGGTGAAGGAAAGACTTGTCTGATGTTTACCATCTCCCTTGGAAGTACTTCTAACATCGTGCCTTATGCTGGTCGTTCCAGTCTGAGAATCTCCCAAACCAGAAAGATTCCCTCGGTTACTGGGTAACCCGACCGTGGGCTTCAAATTCAGATTCACGGGGCCCTCTCGTTCCGCGTTTCCCACATCCCACGTATGGTCACAGACCGGCCCGAGTTGACATCATGTCTCCATGTGTTATGAGCAGGGTTACTGGATACAAGGGGAAATCATCCCTTCCCCTAGGGACCTGAGTTTGGTGTATGCTGTGAGCCAGACAGAGACTATCAACTGGGAAACAGAATGGAGGTTCCTGGAAAGTTATAAATACTGGGGGCGCGTAACGCAATGCTGGAAGGGTTAGTAAAGCACTCACCACAGAATGGTTACGGTTCTGAGTCCATTGAGGCAGAGGCCACGTCCAATCCTGGGTTCATTTGGGTGGACAGAGCTGGTCTGTAAAAGGAACATGGACTTTGGAGTCAGATACTCATTGATTCAAATCTCAGTTTTATCCTCTTAGACAGGTTACTCAACTTCTCTGGGCCTGTTTTCTCATCTCTAAAATGGGTTAATATAAAAGTTTTAAAACTTTCTTGTTTCTGGTTTCCTGGATCTTAGCGATTTTTTTTTTTGAAGTGCCTTTAGGCCAAAAGAAATGTCCAAGAGTCCTGTTTATGAAGTAGGTCCAAATCAACTTAAAAATTATTTTTGTTCTAAAAACTTAGAAACTATTCGAACAAAGAATATACGTAAATGAAAGAAAAATTATTTTCATTTCATTCTCAACCACAATTTCTTACTAATGGGATCTGATTCTTGGAATAAGATCAACCTACATTGGTTTTCGTACAGTATTTGCTTTTCATTATAGCAACAGTGGAAAATCCAGTTTTGCAGTTTGACGACATTTAAAGGAATCTAGTATTGAAGACATGGACAACCTTGAGCTGCCGACTTGTGCAGTGTCCAACGAGTGTCTAGAATTGTATTTCCGTCTCATGAGCTCACCTGTGCGCCTTGAGGTATGTCGGCGTGAAGTTTGGGAACCATGGGGTTGAGACAGTTTGAGTGCAGAGATCTGGGGGGATGAATAATAGTGAGCGGGCAGTGCCTGGTAAATCACAGGTGCTCAGTGAGTGCAGCTACAGACGTAAAGCGTGGCTGAGGAAAGGAGACAGGGCACATGGCCCAGAATGTGATCAGGAGAAGCACACGGATGCCCTTGTTCCGTAACCGGGGGAGGGGGGGTCACTTAGTGTCTCTGATCCTCAAGTGAAGAGGCAGCATATATTGCAGATTATACTGGTTGAGGGCACTTTCAACATGCAGGTCATTGCAAACCAGTGCTAATTTGCAGCCACAGCCCAGCCTCAGGGCCAGGGCGGTGACAGGAAGAACTGGCGGCCGCACTGGAGAGTCACCGCCCAGCCAGTGTTCTGGGCAGCCGTCGCCAACGGTTCCCAGATTTTCAGGTTTTCCCAGAGATCCCAGAAATGTTTATTTAACACTACACTGAAAGTCCTGATTTTTAAAGTCTCAGCTAACTTGAATGAATGAATGAATGAATGAACGGCGATATCATGTGGCCCAACACCATGCAGTTCAGACAGAACACCTCCTGGGGTCTGATTTCAGCCCCGGAACCCCCGTTTCCAGCTCAGAAACCAGCCCAGCCCTCACCTCTAGTGGCCGGTGATAGGAGCCAGCCTTGCGTGTACGGTTCACCGAGTGATTCATGTTTTAACACCGTCTTTCTCGATATGACCAAGTCATTTTCAGTCCCAATCAGGAAATGAAACGAGTAAGAATACTGACTGGAAGAGAAAGGCAGAAAGTGAAAGTTTCAGTTCCTGAACAGTTTATATATAACCATGCCAGGAAAACAAATACAAAAATAAAACACGGGAGCGCCTGTCCGGCAGTCAGTAGAGCCTGTCGTGGGTTTGGGTCCCACGTTGGGTGTAGAGATTACTTAAAAATAATAAAATCTTTATAAAATATTTGGGGATTTTCTAGATATCTTAAAAAAACACAAAAATTCAAGCTCGAAAGGGAAAATTATATTAATGTTGAAAAAAGGGAAAAAAACCCCTGTAATAACCTATCAGTAATGAATAATGTTACAGGTTTTGTTTCTGACCCGTGTGAACATCTGTCAACCTGTCTCCACTCAGTTAACTGAAGATCACTTTTTGCCAATTTTAATGTCGAGAAATTTCTTTCACACGGAACAAGCAATATACACATGCTTAGGAAAAGTCTTGAGCTTACGAATACATCTGTCAGAGCCGTAAAAAAATCCCAATTTCACAACAATTCCAGAAATTATCTATGTCTGTTTCTTTGGGATCAATTTGAGCATCTTTCCTACATGTCTACAGTTGGAAAACATTTATGTACAAATCAAACCTCCGCGTGGTCACAGGGCATGACCCTAACGACGGAGCTCAGGTCCTGTTTTCCTGTCTTTAGAATCCCATCTTCCCGCTACTTACTCTGAATCTTGCGTTCAAACGCAGGCAGGGGTAGGACCACGGACATGGGAGAAACGAGTTTCGCCCATGTGCGCATGAGGCAGGAGTTTCGACGGCAGCTGAGCCCTCGTCCAGGGCTCACTGTTCAGCTAGAACATCTCCAAATTCACTCTGATGCGGGACACCGTGTTCGTTAAAGGTAGATAATGAAAACCTGCTAACTGGAAGCCTGCAGGTACATGATTCAACTCTAACCTAGGCGTCTGTTTAGAACACACGGAAACAAAGTATTTAGGACTGATATTTGGGGAAGTAAAGTCCCGGAGGAGGAGAAGAAACAGCTTCTTTCTTCTTTCACCACAGGAGGCAGGACCCCAACATCTCTTGTGTAAACATCATGCATCGTGAAGTTAGAAATGTGTGAGATCTGGAATATTCTTTTGTGTTTAACTCGGTGTGTTTGCTGCCTGTTGTGTTGACCCCATCATCAACCAGGGGTGTCTTGTTTTTTCCTGGGGGGAAGAAGGGAGAGGAACCTTCTGCATTCTCTGCTACGTCCAGTCCTTAAACCCAGCTCTTGCCTGATGCAGGAGACATGATTCCTGTCCAGGACACGGCATCTGTGAGGAGTATGTTGACCCGTGAAAGAGGATGAACCGCCCCCACCCCCTGCAGCTCTTACAGGTGACCCGGTGAGTGGGGACCAGATTGTGCCCTCAGGCCCGCAGACTCCTTCTAGACTCCCCCGGAACTAATAAAACCTGAACGGGAGACTTAGGAGATCAGAGCTACTGCTGAGGACAGATGCCTGGTGTGGATGGTTTTCCTGGGAGAATATCACGTATGACATTTTGATGGTGCAAGTCAAGGTCCAGGAAACGGGAAGAGAGGGAAAGGAGGCTAAACTGCTCTGTGTGATGAAGTGATCCGAGATTCCTGGTTTTCCCGGGGGTTCCCCAAACGTGTTCAAGGGCCTGTGAACTTGGGGAAGCGGACAAAGGGGCAGGAGAGGTCACGGCAGCCAGGAGGCTGGGGCCCAAGAAGAGAGGCAGCGGGAGAGGATGCTGGCATGGGAGGGGGTGGAGGGGCTTGGTGAAGCCAAGCTCCTATCCTCCCTCTAACCGTGCCATACGGGCCTGTGCCCCTCACACCAGCCCCGCGGCCGTGATTCCCCAGAGCTGCGTCCCTGCTGGACGGGACGGCGGCCTGGAGGGTGACAGGGCAGGCACACCCCTGGGGAGCTGGAGAAGGAGCGTGGAGGAGAGATGCCGGGACAAGTAGGAGAGGGCCCCGAGTGGTGGCACGTTTGGGCAGGTGCGGGGGGACGGGGATGCAGAACGGGGCTGGCATTTTTGTATTCGGAGTTAGAAATCAGTGTTACCTCACGGTTGGGAGTTTGGAGACACCTGAGCTAGGTCGCAGCTCGGGGATCGCCCCCACAGAGAGCGGGGCCGGGCAGGGTGTCCAGGAGGCAGGCAGCGTCCCAGGCTGTGCCCCTCCGGGGACGCAGGAGCCGCGGGAGGGACTGGATGACGTCCGCAGACACCTCCAACTGCAGGCTGGGGGAGGCTCGGGGCGCCCTGCCCGGGTTCACGCCGCAGGCTGGGCAGCAGAGAGCGAGCCCCACCCGGGCGGCGAGGGGATGAGGAAGAAACCACAGATGGAGCCACGGAGCCACGGAGCCACGGAGCCACGGGCGGAGTCCAGTCGTCTCCCCAGGGAAAGGCCGGGCCGTGTGGATCTGCGCCTGCACTCGCGGCCCCGGGGCCACGGCACCCCGGGCAGGGCGCCAGAACCCCAGCCAACTCGCCCTCGCCAAATCCCAGCTCCGGGCCTCTTGGGCGAGCCGCCCACCTGCCCCCCCCCCCCCCCCCCCCCCCCCGTGCCATCCTCCCCTCCTTGCAAATCCCCGCACGGCCTCCCACGCTCCTCGGGGCCCAGCGGCCGTCGGGGTCCGGCGTGTGGTGGGTCCGAGCCGGATGCGTGCACGGTCGCTGACCCCACAGCTGTACTCGTGGGGGCACAGCACCCCAGGCGCTGCTACTTGGTGAGGTCCCCACCGTGGGAAGTAGGTTCTGAGTTCTGAAGAGCCAGCTGACAAAGCTTGGAAACGCACCCCGCTTGTAACTTGGGGCTGTCGGTACCACACTTTAAGAATTCTGTGGTCTGGTGCTCACATTCTAGAGCTTTGCTGCTGTATGGTCCTTGCCACAGCGTGGTCAGCTTAGTCATGCAGTCCTGTTTTGAAATTGGGGGCTGTGCCATTAGAAGGGTAATAAAATCTTGGCGGGGAGTTGGCTGAGATCCCCGAGTGGCCGAGGGCGGGTCCCATGACACCAGCCACCAGGCACGGTTTCTGGGTATGACGGGGACGACTCTAAAATTCTTTACCACTTTGCATCGTCAAGGACATTCTTCACCTGTGTCACAATTAACCCGCTCTTTGGTGAAATTGAACTCAACGGTCTTTTATTCTCCCCTTGGTAGACTTTTTACTGGTGATTTCAGTGTTTAAGGAGTAAGGCCTTGTTGAAATAGCTTTTGGTGTAATTATGAAGTTGTCGGCCAGTGTCACTTCTTCCTCCCCTTCTTTCTTCATATCGCCCCTGTTTTTAGGTATGTCATGTGCGTGTAAGATGATCTTGCCCATCATCTGTTTTTAGACACTGTATATGAGTATGTAACATATGAAGGTAAACGAGATAGGTGCAAATACGCACATAAATGTATGTGGGATGAATGCACAGATGTGAGTATAATATACACACACGTTACAGTGTATCTATTATATATTAGTCACGCAATCTTTAGTTCGGAAACCTGGCGAATGATTCTGTTCACAGGATAACAAGTTTGAACCCGAGGCACATCGTGCTCATGAACGGCTGTGTCCCGTGGGCCAGGGCGACCCAAACTCCGGTCCACGGAGCACCAGCTGGACCCTGCGGGCTCCTCGGCCGTGTAGGCGCCAGCTACAGAACTCCAGGGTGGGCGTTCACACTCTTTCAGAAGCAACTTCTCAGAGTAAGTTTGCTCTGTTGAATCTGCAACAATGTCTTCTGAAGAGAAGCAAGCAAGGGATTTGCCATGTTTCCTCTCCCCCTCCCCCCTCCTCCTCCCTCTCCTCCTTCTCCTCCTCCTCCTCCCTCCTTCTCCCTCTTCTCCTTCTCTTCTCTTCTCCTCCTCCTCCCGGTCCTCCTCCCCCATCCTTCTGCTCCTTCTCCCCCTCCTCCTCCCCTCCTCCCCCTCCCCTCCTCCCCCGCCCCTCCTCCCCCTCCCCCTCCTCCTCTAGATGCAGAAGCCAGCTGTTTCCACACCAGAAGCTGGCATTTTTGTTGCTCTCTGTTAAGGCAATGGTAACATAGTTTAAACCATTGTGGGAAGGGTCATGGAGAGGACGTGACCCCCAGTGACCCCCAAGCTCCTCCCGGGGAACTCTGAGGCTCCTCACCCCTGCCCCACCCGGAGGGGTCCATCCCACCATCCCCCCTGCTGAGCCATGTGCGAGCCCAGAGCCTTGAGCGCGTGGAGCTGAGACCACCTGTATAGGACACAGGACTGAGCCCAAGATCCTGCCAGCAGGTGCGCACAGGCCGGCCGTGCAGCACCCAGGACAAGCCTGCCAGTGAGTGTCCTTGCGAACCGCAGCCTGCAGGCCTGGGGCGGCTGCCTCTGCCTGTGGTCCGTCCCTGCCCCCGTGGCCTCCGTGGTCTATCCTTGCCTCCGTGTTCCCTGTGATCCACCCTTGGCCCCGTGTCCCCTGTGGTCTGTCCCTGCCCCGTGTCCCCTGTGGTCCATCGCTGTCCCCGTGTCCCCTGTGGTCTGTCCCCGCCCTCATGTCCCCTGTGGTTTGTCCCTGTCCCTTTGTCCCTGGTGGTCTGTCCCTGTCTCCATGTCCTCTGTGGTCCATCCCTGTCCCTGTGTCCCCAGTGGTTCGTCCCTATCCCTGTGTCCTCCGTGGTCTATCCCGGCCTCCATGTTCCCTGTAGTCCATCTTTGTCCCCATGTCCTGTGTGGTCTGTCGCTGTCCCTGTGTCCTCCATGGTCTGTCCCTGCTTCTGTGTTCCCTGTGGTCCATCCTTGCCCCTGTGTACCCTGTGGTCCGTCCCTGCCCCCGTGTCCCCTGTGGTCCATCCCTGTACCTGTCTCCCCTGTGGTCTGTCCCTGCCCCCATATCCCCTGTGGCCTGTCCCTGTCCCTGTGTCCCCTGTGGTCCATCCCTGTCCCCGTGTCCCCGGTGGTCTGTCCCTGCCCCCATGTCCCCTGTGGCTTGTCCCTGTCCCCGTGTCCCCTGTGGTTTGTCCCTGTCCCCATGTCCCCTGTGGTTTGTCCCTGTCCCCGTGTCCCCTGTGGTCCATCCCTGTCCCCATGTCCCCGGTGGTCTGTCCCTGCCCCCATGTCCCCTCTGGCTTGTCCCTGTCCCCATGTCCCCTGTGGTTTGTCCCTGTCCCCATGTCCCCTGTGGATTGTCCCTGTCCCCGTGTCCCCTGTGGTCCATCCCTGTCCCCATGTCCCCAGTGGTCTGTCCCTGCACCCATGTCCCCTCTGGCTTGTCCCTGTCCCCGTGTCCCCTGTGGTTTGTCCCTGTCCCTGTGTCCTTCGCGGTCTGTCCCTGCCTCCGTGTTCCTGGCAGTCCATCTCTGTCCCCATGTCCCCTGCACAACTGCTGTCGGCAGAGTCGGAAGATTTGGGTGCAAATCTCGCTTTACTTCTGGAGTCTCACTGTGTCCTTGTCTGTGAAATGGGATGATAGTGGCCTTTTCCTCACAAAGGCTTGTTTTTCTTCAAAGATTGTGTGGCATAATGGGGCAAAAATGCCCGGCATGATGTATAACACACTCAGTGTTACTCTGCTGTTTTCTCCTATGAAAACTTTTGCTTTTTATCCAATCTGGTCCGGCCACCAAAGGGATGTTCCTTGCCACGTTCTGCGTTGTGCACATTCTGCACGAGTCCTTTTCTTTCCTTCCTTGTCTACACTAGTTCTGGTATTATTTTTCTTCCTTTTTTTGGGAATGCCCACTCTTGCTTTCCCGTCGGCCCCGATCCTGTATTTCTTTCAGGATGGGATTCAAATGACCCCTCTTCCATAATTATTCATGGGCCCTTAGCTTTTCCTCCAGCTCCAGGCTATGGTTTCTCTGCTGTTGTTGGTCATCTGATTCGTGCGAGCTCTCTCTCTAACGAAAATGAATGTTCTTTGACGGCAAGGAAGATTTCCCTCTGTGATGTTTGTGTTTTCTGCTCCTGGCAGCATGGGGCGCGTGGTAGGTGGTTTGAATAGCGGAGACGGGTGTTGGCCAGCCGTGCTGCCGTGCAGGTGTCCGGGGGCCAGCAGGACCCGCGGCCCATGGGTTCCTTTGCACCCACCACCCCTGGGAGGCAAGTGCTTTAACAAAATGGTAACCCCGAGTCCTGGGACATTCTGTGCTTGTAAAGAACTGAAACCTTGAGGGTGAAAACCTCAAATGCGGGGGTGGGGAGGTGGGGGCGCGGTGGGGCTTCTTATCCTTTTGACAAAACTGGCTGTACCTAAAAATACTTGATGGAAAAGTTTTCACTTACCCTGTTATTTTGTATCGAGCTGCCTCAGTGCAGGCTTCTCTCCAGTCACCTGTCAGGTGTGGGGTTGAAAGCTGAGTCAATGCTGGTCCTTCCCTGGAGGCTGTGGGCCTGTTGCGTTTCCCCGGGTCAGGTGTTCAGATGGCCCTCGTGACCTCGTCCGCCATCCCCCGTGACCCTGGGGCAGACAGGGTCCTACCTTCCAGCAGCTTGCCCTCCGATCAACCCTCCGAAGAACTGTGCCTGGAACAATGGGAGAAGAAACTGCTGTTTAATTAATTTTCACTTTAAATATGTTGGTTTTACTTGGAAAAATAACTTCAGAAAGAAATAAAAATGGGGCGCCTGGGTGGTTCAGCTGGTTGAGAGTCCGACTTCAGCTCAGGTCATGATCTCACGGTCCGTGAGTTCGAGCCCCACGTCCGGCTCTGTGCTGACAGCTCAGAGCCTGGAGCCTGCTTCAGATTCTGTCTCTCCCTCTCTCTCTGCCCCTCCCCTGCTCATGCTCTCGCGCTCTCAAGAATAAACATTTAAGAAACTAAAAGAAAAAGAAATAAAAATAAAATACAAAGGTCCACCATAATATTAAGAATGAATATTAGAATTAACTTTGCTTATAACAGACTAGTGCTGATTTTTCTCAGCCCAGATGGGCCTAGGGAAGCAGACCGCTGGCCCAAGATCCTGCCGGACAAAGAACTAATTACATAGGACTGAGTAAACTAGTGTGGGAAATCTCATTTTTGTTATTTATTGTACGTTTTAGGAACAGTTATCAGACTTTGAAGTGGGTGAAAAAGAGACAGTACTGAGAGTTCTTCCAGCGAAGTTGCCCTGAGTGTGGTCTTGCTGAATCTCCAGGACGATTCGGTTCTGTTTCATTATTTCGCTGTCTCTGACCAACCAGGCTGCTTTACAGCTCAGCAGGGATGAACACTCACTTGCAGAACGCTAGTAACCATGCAAGCTTTTCCTGTTCATAGTAACACAAACCATCTTTTTTTAAACACTTACTTTTTGAAAAAAATTTTTAATGCTTATTTTTGAGAGAGAGAGACAGGGAGTGAATAAGCAGGGGCAGGGCAGAGACAGAGGGAGACACAGAATCTGAAGCAGGCTGCAGGTTCTGAGCTGTCGGCACAGAGCCCAACGTGGGGCTTGAACCCATAGACCGCGAGATCACGACCTGAGCCGAAGTCGGACGCTTAACTGAGCCACAAGGCACCCCAGTAACACAAACAATCCTGTTCACAGGAAGGCAGAGGCATATTGTACCACAGAGATAAAACACTAAGATGCAACATTCGTATTTTACTGAGCTATAGGATATTAACCAGTTTTGCATTTATTAGCACAATCCCATCAGCTCTAATTGCGTACATACACAGTCTCCCAAATCTCCAAATTCTTTGACACATCTTCATTTTATGTCTGTTTGAGAGCCACGGTTTTTAACCTAATTTCAGGAAATCCTACTTTAGCAATATTGGCGGCTCCACCGAGAAGGGCAAGGACGCTGTCCTGAGTCCTTGGGTCCCGGTGGCTGAACTGGCCACACCCTGTCTGGCTTCCAGCGAGAGTTCTGAGTGACAATAGAGCTCTTAGCTTTGCTTACTCTCTTATTCTCTGGTTTTTTCCTCTCTCTCTCTCCCTCCCTCCTGGTCTTGTGTTTTGTTTTTCTTTCTGATTTGCCCCAGGTCAAGAATTTATTTTCAGTTGGTTGCACCGGTGACCGGGAATTTGGGTTATAGCATAACCATGTGGTGAACGAGACGGCGGAGGCGAATTCTCTGTTGGGTGAGAAACAACATAGACTCCGGTGGATGGGTCTTTTTCGGCTGTCTGTTCATCAGCTTGTGAGCTCGAATCAGTTCAGAATGTTGTGCCCGCGGGGAAGGAGCATAGCCTGAGATCTAAACCAGTGCGTTTTTGTGTCTCTGTGTTTCTTCTTGACCCCTGGCTGAAGTGTGACAGGGAAGCCACAAGCCCTGTGTGTTCTGATCTGTGCGTGTTCGTGTCTGAACTAAAAGGGGCTGCACCTTCAGTTGTGAGAGTGGGCAGTTCTGCACAACTTCTGGAAGCTGTTAACACTGGAGGGCATTTAGGAGTCGGATTATAATGTCTTTTAAATTAAAGAGGCTCTGTTTGGATTTTTTTCTTTTTTGTAGCGGTAAATACGCCCTTATGTAATTGTCAGATTCCTGTAATTCACAGAAAATAAGAAAAGTGAAGTTTTAATGTGGGAAATGCACTAATTTGTAAAACCCTTTTTCAACAGAGGCTGTTTACTCAGAAACGTCTTAAGAATTTATGTTCACATCATAACTGTAAGTCTTGGACCAATCAGAATGGCTTAATCATGTTGGTTTTAAGAAAAAAGCTGTTTTTTCTCTGATTTTTCACCGTTAAGTATAATACACTTTATGCATTTTTTAAATAAGACATTCGTTTGTTTTCTCATGAAAATACTAGTTAATTTGTACCTTCTCAGGGGGGCTCTCCTGCTTCCCAGACTCAAAATTGCGAACTATGCCCCCAGCCCACAGTCACAATCGACTGACCCGGCTCCTCAATTATTTTTCCCATCACCTTCTAACTACCGCATAGTTTAACCACTCGTTATGTCTACTGGGCACCTGTCTTCCTCGGGTCCGGGGGAGGCTCCCGAAGGACAGCGGTTTTCGTTTGGTTTGTGGACATAATCCTGCGTCACGTAGATACTCGACAAATGTCGTTGATGCTGGTTGGCGGCAGAGATGAGAAGTCACTGACAGGACGTATAGTCGGCCTGGCCAGCTCCTGACAAATCTCCTCTGTCCCTCCACTCTGGAACGGACCCTACGCACAGTACAGGCAGATCAGCAGACCCGAGAGATCCGCAGAGCCTGAGGCTGGGTTTCTGAGATGACGCTCAGGGACCCTGGGCTGACGAGGATGAGACACGAGCGTCGTTGAGCCCAGACTCCCACCACGGAGCACCTGCCCCGAGGTGCCTCAATTCCTTCCCAGGTTCTAAACCCAGCAAGGAGCCCAAAACCCAGATGGGGGCCTTCCCCTTCCCCTAGCCAGGGAAGCTGATAATCCCACGGAAATGCGAGCTCACAGAGGAAGCGGGTGACACATCTGAGGAGAGCAGGGTGTCCGAGAACAGTTCGCACCCTGAAAACCTGTATCTGAGCACACGGGGAGCGTTTACACACATTTGACCACGTATGAAGTCAGACGGCGGCTTGTTTGGACAGTTTCTTTGAAACCCGTACTTTCTAAAATGGACACAGGGAAACTGGAAAATTTGAATAGCCTTAGATACATTAAAGAAATTGAATTTGTAATTAAAACCCTCCCACAAAGAAAACTCCAGGCCTTGGCGGCTTCACCAATAAATTCTAGTAAACATTGAAGAAAAAAAAAATACTTACCACAGACAAACTCTTTCGTGTAACAGTGGAGAAGATATACTTGCCAACTCATTTCGTGAGACAGCGTAAACCAAATATCAAAACCAAACACAAGAGAAGAAAATCTGAGGCTGATATCCTTCACGTCCGCAGATGCAAGGATTTTAAACAAGTGTCAGCAAATCCAATCCCGCAGTATAGAAAGAGGATAACATGTCATGACTAAGGGAGGCTTATTCCAGAAATAGAGCAAGGTCAGTTGAACATTTGAAAAATCACTTTACTTACGATAAAAAACAAAAACTAAAGAAACCTATTTCGCCATTTCAATATGTAGACAGTCACTCAACAAAATTCCACACCTGCTCCTGATGATGGAAGACAAGTCCTCAACCTGCTCTCAATGGGTGAAACTTCCATTCCTTCGTACGCACATAACCTACGTGGGTTTTAAGCTCTCGAAACAAATTTGAGCTGGTGGAAACTTATCCAGATATTTCTGTGACTAACTTGTGATTAACGAAGAAAGAAAAAGGAGGAGAGAGACAGAGAGATTGAGAGAGCTTGATAATGTGGCTGTAGCTCTTCTGAAAAGGTCAAAGTCCTGTCAGCAAAGCCTAACCACTAGAGTATTGTTTTGAAAACAACAGAATTGACCTTCCAGTTCGTTTGGAGGGAGGAAAATCCAAGCCATCTTTTCTCTTTCCTTCCCTCTTGCCACTTTTAATTTATTGCGGTTCCTGTAGCGCGTTTGGTCCGTGCCACTCACTCG
This sequence comes from Panthera tigris, assembly GCF_018350195.1. Classification (NCBI taxonomy): domain Eukaryota; kingdom Metazoa; phylum Chordata; class Mammalia; order Carnivora; family Felidae; genus Panthera; species Panthera tigris. The sequence continues at coordinate 1,251,527 of NC_056669.1, forward strand.
GCAGTTGGCATGGATTTTCCTCTCTGTACGTGCTCACGGCCATTTCTAGTCTTACCTGTGTGACCATGAAGTCACGACTGTCAGGGTTACTGTGGGTCTCAAAGCAGATTGGGTATGCAGAGATGCTTGAAAAACTATAGTGTTGAATGTAATTCTGGCACCAGCCAAGGGGTGAAAGGGATTCGAGTCTGGGATTCACCCTGGACCTCAGTGCACTGGCCCACTGGCGAGCCAGACTGGCCCTTTCCATACACGCCCCCCTGGATGGCTGGACCGAAGTTCCAGGGAAAACTGTGGAATCAAACAGTGATTTCGGGATGGGGAAATGTGGTAAAGACACAGAGACTGTGGTTTTCAGGCAAACACGGGAGCATGTGGTGGAGACCTTCCCCGTCTCCTTCTAAGGCTTGGTGAGATTACACAGGTGTTTTCACTGTAAGAAAAGATGGATTAAAAAAAAAATCTTGAACGTTCTTTTACTCTGTTCAGTTCAGGTTCTTAGGCGACCAACAGCTTTCTCCTGGGAGAGCAATGCTCAAGATTTTGTGTTTTCTTTTTGTGATTTGTGCTTGGATATTTGTACCAGGAAACATAAAAACGAAGAAAAAAGAAAACTCAAGCCTCTGGTTGAGAATTAAACCATGTTCCTGAAGAAGGGAGGGAGCGTGGCTTAGTAGACTGGGCACTGGATGTGATTAAAAAACACTTGAGACTATTTTTATCTGCCTTCCTACTCCTGTAGAAGGCACTTCTGCCCCAAGTTCCATGGTGGTCGGTGGGTGTGGGGGCTCCCACCTCCTTCTTGACTTGGGCGTCTACATCTGCCTACCCAGGTGGGCCTCGACCCTGGCACATCCAGGGGGCAGACAAACCCGACTAATTTACGATCGCAGCTGCGGTTCAACCCCGGATCTTCCCGATTTCCCGCCGTTCTCTGGCTCGCGTCGCCCCAAACCTGGACTCATTTTCTACTCTCCTCCTTTTCTTAATCCCAGCACACACACACGGTAGGAGCAATTCCCGTCGGCTTTTGCTGGAGAATTTCCCTGCATCGGACCAATCTTAGCGCCTTCACTGCCGCTTCCTTGGTTGGCGTGTCACCGTCTCTACCCTGGAAGAAATCCACGATCTGGTGTCCCCACCTCCCCTTGCTCTTACACATGTTGGCCACCCAGCAGCCACAGTGCTTCTCCAGAACATAACTGAGAACACCTTATGCACCTGCTCAGAACCTTGTTGTCTAGTCAGTGCAACGCTGCCCTTCCTTGGTGGCCAGCAAGGCTCCCGCAGTTAGGGGATCCTTCCTTTCTGATCTCAGTCTTTCTCCTTGTCTCTCCCTCCCTGCCTCCAGCCTCCCTGATCTTCCTGCCTCCAGGCCTCGCACTTACTGCTTCCTTGGCCCTCCCTTTACTCACATCTCTGCATAAACGGCCCCACCTCAGAAAGTCCTCTCCCCCAACATGCCTTTGTAAAATGGCATGGCACACGCATTAGCCTCTCCCCCACCTTACTGACCGTCTTCAAAGCATGTTCAGTGTCTTTCACTACGTCTGCATCTGTTTGTTCATTTGAATGTGGAATGTCTCTCCCATCAGAATGTATGTTCCTCGGGCGCAAGAGTTTCACTGCAAAGCCGCTGAGCCTAGGTCATGTCAACGTAAGGTCTGTGCTTCGTGAATATTTGTGCGTGGACTCCATGAACACAGAGGGTAGGTGGGCGATGGCAGGGTAGCTGGGTCCCTCGAACAGGCCGAAGTGAGTATTTATGGGGATGACACAATAGTGTAGCGAAGAGATGAAATGTTTCAAAAGCAACTGCTGATAAAATTACCAACTTCCGGAAACTTCCAGCACATCATGGATGTAAGTGTGGAGTTTGGAGAAGGGGCACCCTACAAGCACTGGGCGCCCGGGGTTCTGGAGGCCGGGCCCTAGCAGGACTTCTGTGCCATCCTCTGCAGAGGCAGCTGTAAACATGTCTACGACACAACCTCTAAAGCTCTCATTATTTTTCATGGCTGTACAGGCTGGCGTTTTCTGGCTACTCACATAGACATGCTTTTTTCCGTTTCCTTCCCACTGCAGATGATCTAAAATGAATTTCTATGGCTCATTTCTCAACTTGTCTTTGCAAATGTTTTCTCATTGAGTCCGTCCCTCCTTCTCTCTTCTGGTGTCCCCTCACACTCTCGTCAGGACAACAGGCTGCATTGTACAACGAAAGTTTGATTCTGTCCCCCGCCATTTAAAATGCTACACCGAATTAAAGGAAAGTATGATGGATTAAGGTTAATGGAGGAGAGAGTCAGGACATGTGCCTTACAAGAATTCTCTTCTGGAACCCAGAGTCATTCACGAACTTCCTGCTACAGCATATTTACCAGCAGATCCCAGTTCTGCTCTTATTGGGATTACGGGAGCCCCGGTGGTGGGAGTGGGGCAGGGATTGGGGCATTTGGGGTACAACAGGATGTGCTTTAGTCTGGTCACGTTGTGCGCCCCTTGGGGGTGGTGGCACCAAGGACAGCTCCACAGATGGCACGATCAGAGGATAGTCCTTCTCCCTTCTACTGGTGCCTACAGGGGACAAATACAGGAAACCTGTGGCTTTGACTTTCCTATGCTCCGTGACGGAGTCAAAATCTCCATGCCATTGACCAGCTTTATGCATTTCTTCTCAAATGGCACTTCACTGGGTAATTTTAGCGATGAATATTCACAAAAAACCCTGCCATATCATAGAAGGAAATGACTAGAAGCAGGATTAAGTAGAGTACACGTGGATAATTCATAAACGAGAGCACTTGAAGGTGATGGTTTAAAAATATGTCAAACAGAACCCCAAAAAAAGAAACCACATAGTTTGGCATCTACGTAAAAGGGAGGTCTGAGGTGTTTCTGAATGACCATCTGGAAAAGAACAGAGGACCCGACGATCGAGCTGGGTCTCCATTTCTCTCCAGGCTATGTGGTCCTCACTGCGGGAAAGTCAGTGCAGAGCTGGTAGGGGAGCTCCCCACCGGGGTGGATCCACCTGTCCTTCAGCAGCCCCTCTGGTGCTTTCCAAGAGCTCCTGGGCCACCCGTCAAGTGACGATCACTGAGGTCAGCAGGACAATGCACACGGGTTGTCAGAAAGAAAACTGTTCTGCTTACTCCTTCCTTTCTCAGAGGAACGGTCGAGCCACACTGGGCTCAAAACTATTTCACAAAACATTGTCACACTCGCTCTGGAGCTGAGTGACGAATACATGTTATAAATTATTTCTGCACAAAGTCTTGTCTCAGGGGAGCCGATAAATATGCCGATGGAGTTTTGACACAAACACGGTTACTGTTTTTTGTGCTTGAGAGACACTGTTGAGTCTTTCCAAAATATGTCCAACTCTATCTAGGAGACAGAAGTTCTCTTACTCAACAAAGGAGTAATAATTTGTAAGATTTATTTCAGGGGGATGGGAGTTAACAACAGTCAGCATATTACTCGTGTACTGATTTCATTTGCAGTTTGGAAAAGGAAAATCTCAGGTCACTGGTTATCAACCCTCGGGGTGCTGGAGAGCTGTCATATCCTCAGCTATCCCAGAGGAGGCAGACACGTTCTCTGAGATGTCTCACAACGACAATTATAGACCGTCGAAGAGCGTTGTGTATTGTGACTTGTATATTTAAGCCTCTAAGTATCTCTGGGAGGTAAGAACTCTCCCTATTCTGATATATAAAGGAAGAAACCGAGACTGAGAATAAGGAACCTACCAACACCGTACAGCTAAAAATAACAGATCTGGGGTTTAAGCCCGTCAGACCTCAGAGCACAAGCTGTTTTGCTTCCAGTGAAGGGTCTATAATGCGCACATCCCTAGGCTAGCAGCGGGCGCCCGGGGGGACATCTGGCTGGTCGTGCTCAGCTCCAGATGTCTTCAGGCCACAGCTTCATTGCCATGGGCTCCGTGTCCGAGCTGGCCAGACCGCTCGGCCCGCAGAGATCGTCACACCACCTTGATCTCCTGGTTTATTGTCACTTTTGAAGATGACAGATTTATTGAGATGTAATTCACACACCATACAATTTATCCACTTAAGACGTACAGTCCAATGGCTTGTAGTATATTCGCAGAGCTGTGCAACCCTCACCGTCATCACTTGGGCAACATTTCCATCGCCCCACAAAGAAAGCCCCCACCCCTTAGCCATCACCTTCCAGTGCCCCTCCACGACACCTGGCAAGTGCACATCAGCCTTCCGCCTCTGGATTTTCTTATTTGAACATTTCACATAAACAGAATCCTAGATTTTGTGGCCTCTTGTATCTGGTCTCTCAGTGCACCGTTTTCAAACTCCATCTGTGCTGTTCCACGCGGTGGCTCTTTTTTTTTTTTATTGCCCAATAATATTCCATTGTATGGATTTACCACAATAAACAAACTCCATTCGTCATTTTACGAGCACATTTGCACTTTTTGGCTATTCTGAATAACGCTGCCATGAAGGTTTTTGGGCACGTTTTGTGCACATTTTTGTGTGGACATGTCTTCCTGGCTCGCAGGCAGACATTGGAAAGTGGTGGGATGGTTACATGGAAACTCTGGTTTTAGCCTCTCGAGGACCCGCCAGACCGCTTTTCCTCATTGCTCATTGCTATTAAGTAGTTCTCCTCAGCTAGCTGCTTCTGCAAAAGTGACTTTTCTTCTGGAAAGCACAAATACTCGAATGTGTCTTCAACCGTCAAAGATTCGACATCTGGTTGGCCATCAATAGCCACTTTCAGTAACAGAAGCCAAGGGGAGGGTTGAGAGTCAACCCTCCAGTGAGGGCCCCGCCCTTCTTTTTTTCCTTAAGTTTATTTATTTATTTTGAGAGAGTGAGTGAGAACAAGGTGGGAAGGGGCAGAGAGAGAGAGAGAGGGAGAGAGAATCCCAAGAAGGCTCCACACTGTCAGCGCAGAGCCCGACTTGGGGCTCAAACTCACGAACTGTGAGATCATGACCTGAGATGAAATCGAGAGTCAGATGCTCAACCTACTGAGCCACCCAGGCACCCGGCCCTGTCCCTTCTCAACACTAGGAAGGAATTCAGTAAAGGATACAACAGTAACAGCTGACAGGGTGACACTATGGCCATCCTGGGCAGCCTGGGAAGTCTACTAAATGTATTTATCATCTAATGTTAGGATCACTTCATCTTTTGACTCCTTACATTCTAGAGGGTCAGATTAAAAAAAAAAATCACAAGAATGACAAACCCCTGTGTTTTTTCTGTACTGATGAGCCGGTAAGAAAGAGAAAAGGTTTAACTTGAAGTAAGAAAAACTAAACAGACCAACTCCCCTACATGGAAAACTACTCGGAAGGGACTCACATGCGTGGTTAGAGACAGTGTCACTGTAGGTGTTTTATTGTCAGGAGGCAGGAAATGGACTGAATATCTGCCATTTCTCCTGTGTCTGCGTATGAACTATCTCCAGTTTTGAGTTTTCTCTAGGTTCGTGGAGTCTGTTGCCAAAGAATGTGTGATAGAAACTAGTAGATACTGACTGAGGAGAGAAATGAGCGACGGTTCTCATACAGCATTTTTATTGGCTGTTGTTAAAAGTTTTCCTGTTGCAAAGTTTCCCTCTCTTGCCTAGTCCGAAATTTCATTTGAGTGGGCTTGCCCACCGCGACCTGCTTCAAAGACAGTGAGCACAGTTAAACAAACAAACGAGAAATAAAACTTATATGGTATTTTGTTTGTGAGATGTTCAAAGCACAGAGGGACAAATTTATACTCGTCACAACACATGTAAAGGCAGCAAAAGCCACTACTGTGAAGAGTAGTTAAAATTTGCATGGCAATGACATGTCCTTTTAAAAGAATTATAATACATGTCAGGGAATCCACAAATAGACTTCTTCTCAGAAATAAAAACCCAAATTTCTCAATTTGCTTCAGTATGTTGGGTAAGAAACAACAGCAGTGGGTGTCTCACAGAGGAGAGCATTGTGTTGATTCCGATTTTATGTGAAGTTGACCATCTATAGAAATTTCCCATTTTGATTAAAATTATGAATTCACAACCGTGAAGAAATGTAGAAGTGTAATTATTTTTGATGAACTGGAAATTGCCCTTAGGATTGAAGGCCACGGGAAGAACCCCCATCCTACATTCTGCCTTGGTCCTTACGTCCAGGGACCAGCTGCTTGTGCTCGCGTTCGTTCCCTAGAAAACACGAGACCTTCCTGTCTAGCAGCCAATCCAGGAGCTAGATTTCAGCACACTGACCACATCTTCCTTCTCTGTGTCATACTTGTATGCTTTGGGTCCTGAAAAGAAGTAAATGTAGCCTAGAAGAGACAAAGTTGAAAATGTGGTTACTGAGGATGACCTAGAAATCCGTAAATGGAGGATTTGGAGGTCGTCCTGGAGGCGAATTGGGGATTTGTCAGCTGGAGCACAGGACCTCTGACTTGTCGCTCATCCCTCACCTTCCGCTGGGGTATACCCTCCAGGAAATCCCCTCCTCCATCTCTCCCTAGCAAACCACTGGCCATTCTGTAAACCTCAGCTGAAGTCCCACCGTGAAGTCTCCAACTGGGAATGTTGGTTCTCATCTTTTCTTTCTTAGATCACCTGCTGCAGTTGTTGTGAAGATGGCCACACAACTCAGTACGAAATTACAGACTGTCTTGTTTTCTAGTAATCTTATCTATGTTGGATGGAGGGGCATTTCTGACTGTTGTTAGCCTCTCCCCAAGAGCAGAGAATGTATCAGGAAGGGTCTCTGAATTTCTGAACAGAGTCCAGTTCTGTGCTATATACTCAAGAAGAATGTGTAGACTGGTCGACCAGAACCAATCGCATTTATTCCACTTGGTTCAGTTCAATTCAACTTTCCCGGCTATATGATAGATTTCAGGAGTTGAGTGATGGGAAAGGGAAAGGCCCTGGGAGGGCCAAGAATATGCACATTTTCAAGATGAAAAGGGCAGTTTTTACTGGATGGGCTTTAAGATGTACCCGACTGATGGACTGAAGCTGTACTTTTAAAACTTTTCTATTTGCAAAGAGAGATTCTGGATGGCAGACATTTTATACTCTTTCTAGCGACGTGGTTCGTTAAATTTATAAGGGACTCAGGACTGACATTAAGAACAAGAACTCCCATTTGGAAACCTGTTTTCTGCCATGTGAACGCACGGCCCAGATTTCTTGCCACAGTTTCCACAAAGAAAGTTTTTGGTGGAAACACTCACCATTTAATTCCACAGCAGCATCTATCTGGCCATTAACTCCTGAAAATTCCTCTTCAGTATTCTTTGGGTAGTCCTTTTCCATTTTCCCTTTTCGTTCGTCATAGCTGGAAGAAGTGTTATTTCATGAATGATGTTAATAAGAGGTTCTTATCGATTGCAGGTGACACGGTGCTACGCCGGCATATTTAGCCAGGGCTGATTTGTGGCTTTACATGCACGTGTGTGTGTCTCTTCACACACATGTGCACACACACGCATGCACACACACACTCTATCGCTTCTCTTCCAAGTTCCTGGGATTCTAGGACCACTAATTTGGCAATCATTTGCTCCAAACAGTCTAAACAGATATATTCTTAGAATTATTCTTGGAATTATTAATTAGTCATTAATTCTTAGAGTTATTCTATGCGTTATAGCAACATGTTCCTATAATTAAAAAAAAGACACGCTGCCTCTTGAAAGAAACTCTACATATATTTTTGGTGCTTTATTAACTGTTTCAATGATCCCCCGCCCCCCTCCACGCATAAATCTGTGGGCTTAGATTCTCATCCAAGAATCAGTTGAAAGCCCTTCACGGGGACTTTTTAGTCATGGGCTTCTTGCTTCGCAGCCGTGGAGGAAGGATCAAACAAACAATGCAGAGCGAATAAACACAGATGTGAACAGTCAATAGATAAAGATCAGAAACAAGAAAATCTCGGATAACTGAGCCTCTGCTTTTAAATCAGTTGAACTGAATTAAATCGCTTTTGTTTCCTGGAAAGATTATACGACTGACTGAATAGTAGATTAACTTTCTTTTTCTGGATCAGCAACCACCACGCAGTGATAACTCAGAAGCCTGGTTAATACATCTCTTTGTGATCTGCGTTGCCCCTTGTGAAAGAGACTGACTTGTATGAATCAGCGTGACTCGTACGGTTCGGCATGTAGGCAGTTAGGCAGACTTGGTCTCAAGTGTGAGAAAGTTCCTTCTTTGTCGGCACAGAGCCCCCTGTGGGCACATTCCCAGAGTGGACACCACCCGCCCCCTCCTGCCCCTGCCCCGAGAGGTCAGCCAGTTCCTGCTGGTGCCTGGAGTGTGGGGCAGTTTCCTGCTGCCACAGACGACAGCTGCCTGCCCAGTGCGCCTGGCGGGTGGCTCTGAGTGCAGGCTGTGGGCTGGGGACAGACCTGTCTGGACACTGGGAGGGACCCCACACCAGGAAAGAAGTAGTGGGCCAAAGTGACAAGTGGGTTGAGGTGCTTGGTGGAGTGGTGTGGACGGGAGTGGATGCCGAGTGTCCCCAACTCCCTTTTCGGGAGTCACTGCAGAAAGATAAAAGTGGGAAGCATTTACTGTGTCACCAGAAGTGTCGATACTGTGTGTGGGGACGGGGCACCTGGGTGTTGGGAGCGACTGCAATGTCTCAGGAGAGCAGTCAGGGCAAAGCTGGAGGAAAAAATAGGAACGGCCTAGGCACATTGGCTCCTACATTTCTTTTGTTCACTCCCTTCCAGGCTGTGAAAAATCTGCAGTCGTTCATTCAAAGTCCTTTGCTTATTAATCTTTGTTCACTAGGCTGTGTCTTCTTGCTTCCCTGACACAGTTGTATGGGGGAAATGGAAGCTTTGAGGAAGAGAGATCTAAAGCCTAGAATACTTGGGAAGTGAGTGCAGAGGGGAGGGCGAGGGGAGGGTCTGCAGGCGGAGAGGGAGGTGGTGGGAGGGTGGTGCACCTGCCTTCCTCAAATTCTTTGTCTGAAGCCAGCCCCGTGCTCAGGGAGTGGTGGAAGGACTTTCGTGTCTGTATTCTCTTTCGCCTGCTCAGAATGGAGCCCTCGAGGCTGCACTTTGTACACCAGGCTGTGCCTCAGGTTTGTGCATGTTAACCAAACATTTAGGAGGGACCTTGAAAACATAGTCGCCATTTATACTGTTTTGCGGCAAAATGTGTTCTCCATCCAAACAAGTGACTGATGAAAGAACGCCTGCAGGGAAACCACTTACAAGTGGGGGTCTGCGTGTTACAGGCACTGCATGCTTCTTATTACAGTGGGTGGGTGGTATGTTACAGTCAATGGGTGTTACATTACAGTGGATGGGTGTTATGTTACAGTGGGTGGGTGTTATATCACAGTGGATGGGGAGGGCTGGGGAAAGGACAGAGCAAATACCTGTTGTTCTTGAGAACAGAAAAACAGTTTAAAGGCAGGAATACGTTTTAAAGAGAGAATACTGATTATCAACCCAATAGGAAGGTATGGAGGAAAGATCTTTCTCTTTTATCTGTCTGCTTATTCACAAAGAGGGGTGGCAGTAATACCTAAGATCTTATACATAACTCTTCAGAGGATAACAGAGGTAATAACATACATAAAAATGTTTCGGGAGAAACAGGAAGAGCATTACCATCAAACCATCGAAAAGAATTACCACTTATTTTCATGATCATTTCAGAAAGAAAAGAGACCTTAACACCAAAAAGGCAGAAAGGACATAATCTCAGCATAAAAGACGGTTCTTGCCAACAATGTGTCTTTATACTGACGTGGACTGTGCCCCTACGTTTATAAAGTTGTTCTGTTCCTATTTTGCTGTGGGTTGGTGCAAAGTCTGTGATAATCTAGTCCTTGGTTTGTGGGCGGATTTTGAGGATTTCTGCTACAGAGCAAAAAGCATGCTGTGTACTATCAGATGGCTCTGGGTGTGAGCTGACTCTGTCACCTCCCGGCTCTAAGATCAGGGGAAAGAGCTCTGAGCTCTGGTTTTCTTATTTGGAAAAGAGTGGTCATGAGGATGAGAGACAATTTACACACACACACACACACACACACACACACACACACACGTTCCTGGCATATGTAGACACCAAGAACCATTAACTGACCTGCTAGTATGGGGTTGAGTAAACTTGGTGATTTGACCTGGGCCCTTAAGTCATCCAGGAGCTTAATCTTTACCTAATCTTCAAGCACACTTCATCCGGGTAACATTTTGCAGTAGAGGCAAGGGTGAGAAGAGGTGGAGAAAGGAGGACTACAGAATGTGGAGGTAGCCCAGAGAATGCAGCGGAGATGCGATTACGATTCAGAAGGTCTACTGTTATGTTTCGGATTCTGCTGAGGATAAAAGGAAGTTGTAAGACAGGATGAGAGCCACGGGTGTGCGTGGTTTGACGACGGTACATGAATGGGGAAAGGGTCACGAAGAATGACTGTGCGGAGGATGGCGAGGACCTCTGGGTTTGGACTCACAGGGCATGAAATCCAGCCTCAGATGGACCACTTTCTAGCGAGGTGGCCTGGAACTAGTGATGTAAGCTCTCTGAGAGGCAATGTTTTAGCTGTTAAGTGGAGATAGGAGCACCTACTTCTCAAGGTTGTTGAGAAGGCAGAGGGAAAATGAAAGAATATGAGGAAATACTCACCATGATTCCTAACACATAAGCCATCCAAAAACTAGCTGAATGAGAATGTTCAGGAAAGAAATGCGTTTCTATTGTGCATCTGTCATGTACCAAGTACCTCCTAAAATCACTGCCCGCAATGTCTTATCTTGTTTGTAAAACCTGAACGCCAACTAAAAATGATTGACCCGTAACCATGTTTATTTCCTCTATGAGCTTCTGTTTCATCATTTAATATTGGTTAATGGAAATAGATATTAAAGAAATCACGACTGGCAGTTAAACTTTACTGGCGATATCATAGCGCTGTAAAAAGCACCTCACATTGGTGCTTTTTTTCAGATATGTTATCTTACTCTCCACCTTGGTAATCGAAGGGCTTGGGGGACTATTTTGGTAAAGTGCCAGCATGTGGTTTAACTTAATGCTTTGAATTTAGATCGGGTAGGAATTCTGGTGTGTCGATTATGATGATTTCTAGCATGTGCCAGTAGCAAAAACTGACCCCATTCTGCCTGCTTTGAAGCACTGAAAGAGAGCTGTGTCTGCTTAAGGAAAATGTGAGAAAGGAGGGCAAAATGGGTAATTCAGTGATAAGGTATCTAAGTTCCATGTTTTCAGGAAGTTTCTTCAAGGAGACCTTTCTAGTGAGATGAAAACCTGGAATCCCCTTTGAAGTTCATAATCTACTTCAAGCTAGGAATTAATGGCTTTTTGGGGAGGAAGGGCCTTGTGCAGAGTGTAGACCACTCTCTACAAGTGGTCTAGGAGAAGAGTGGTCAGGAGTGGGAAGAAGGGAGGAGACCATCCCACGTCGGGGTCAGGAACCCTGCCTTTGAGGGAAAGGGCTGTGGGAAGATTTTGGAACAAAGACTCTGTAACAATGTGGAAAAATATTGATGGCCTCCATTTCCACCTGATTGTATGATGACATTTAAATTGGCATTGCCACCCTGAATTCTCTGAGCTCAAAACCTGTATAGAGAACTGTCTTCTGGAGATTTCCATTCTTGGGTTTCACCAAGATGCCAAACGCCACATGTACAAAATGGAACTCCTGTTTATTCCTTTATTTCTGCTGTACTTAATTATATTCTTTCCCCCACTGAATGGCCTTAGCATGTTTGCCAGAAATCAGCTGACCATATGGGTGTATTTCTGGACTGTCGATTTTATTCCATTGATCTCTACGTCTACCCTCATGTTCCTATCTCACTGTCTTGATTACTCTTGCTTTGTAGTTAAGTTTTGAAATTGGGAAGGCTGAGTCCTCCACTGTGTTCTTCTTTTTCAAGATATTTTGGTTTTCCTGGGTCCTGTGATTTTCCATATGAATTTTAAGATCAGCTTGTCCATTTCTACAAAGGAATCCAGTGGTATTCTGATAGGGATCGTGCTGAGTCCTGTAGATCAATTTGGGGAGTATTGTCATTTAAAAAATATTAAGGCATCCAGTCCATGAACATGAGATATCTTTCCATTAAGGTCTTGTTTACTTTCTCTCAACAGTGTTTTGTAATTTTCAGGTTGTAAGTTTTCCACTTCTATTAAATTGATTTCTAAATATTATTTTTCTTTTTGGTATTATTTAACTGGAATTGTTTTTTTTAACCTTCATTTTTGGATTATTTGTTGAAGTGTATAGAAATGCAATTGATTTTTGCAAAATGAACTCACATTCTGCAAATATGCTGAACTTACTTATCAGTTCTACCAGGTTTTTTTTTTTTTTTTTTTGAGAATTCCTTAGGCTTTTCTATATAAAAGGTCATGAGATCTAAACAGTTTTACTTTTTTTCCAATCTGAATGCCTTTTATTTTATTCATTCTTGCTTAATTGCCTTGCCCAGAGCCTCCATTAGAGTGATGAATAGAAGTGGTGATAGTGAAAATTTTTGTCTTGTTCCTCATTTTAGGGGGAAAGCATCAAGGCTTTCACCATTGAGTATGAGGTCAGCTGTGGGTTTTCATAGATGCCTTTTCCCAGATGTCCTTCTGTTCCTAGTTTGTTTAGTAGTTTTTATTTTGCAACTGTGTGGGATTTTGTCAAATGCTTTTTCTGCATTTGAGATGATCACATGGCTTTTGTTTCTTAACCTATCAATATGGTGTATTACGTTAATTGATTTTCAGAAGTATTTTTGAGTGATTTTTGCATCCATATTCACAAAAGCTATTGCTCTGAAGTTTTATTTTCTTCTGATGCCTTGGTCTGGTTTTGGTATCAGGGTAATACTGCCCTCATATAATGAGTTGGGAAATGGCCCCTCCTCTTCTATTTTTTACAGGAGTTTGTGAAAAACTGGAATTAATTCCTCTTTAAATGTTTTGGTAGAATTCATTACTGAAGCACGTAGTCCTGGGTTTTTCTTCATGGATCATTTTTTGGTTATGAATTAAATGCCTTCACTTTTTATAGGTTGATTCAGGCTATTTCTTCTTGAATCAGCTTCACTCTTTTATTTATTTCTAGGAATTTGTCCATTTCAGGTCTTTTATCAAATTTGTTCACATACAGTTATTCATAGCACTCCTTTATAATCCATTTAATTTCCGTAAGGTTGGTAGTAGTGTTCCCGTTTTCATTTCTGATTTTAGTAATTTGAGTCTTCTCTTTTCATTTTTTTAAAGTTTATTTATTTTGAGAGAGAGAATGAGTGTGTGCAAGTGGGGGAGGGGCAGAGAGAGAGGGAGAAAGAGAATCCCAAGCAGGCTGCCAGCATAGAGCGTGATGTGGGGCTTATTCCCACGAGCCTTGAGGTCATGACCTGAGCCAAAATCAAGAGCTGGATGCTCAACTGACTGAGCCATCCAGGCACCCTGAATCTTCTCTTTTTAATTAGGTCAACTCGTGAGAAACGTATCTATTTTGTTGATCTTTTCAAAGAACCAAATTTAGTTTTGTTGATTTTTCTCAAATTGCTTATGTATTCTCTACTTCATTTATTTCCACCATAATCTTCATTATTTACTTCTTTCTGCTGGCTTTAGGTTTCATTTGCAACTTTTACCCAGGGTCTTGGGTGGAAGTTTAGGTTATGGACCTGAGGTCTTTTTTTAAAGGGCATTTAGAGCTGTGCATTTCCCTTTGGGTACTGCTGTCACTGAATCCATACGTTTTCAAATGCAGTGTTTTTGTTTTCATTCTTCTTTTAAGTATTTTCTAACTTCTCTTGTGATTTCCTCTTTGACACACCGGTTGTTCATTTTCACATATTTGTAAATTATCCAGTTTTCCTTCTGATATTGATTTCTAGCTTAGTTTCATTATGATCAGAAAAGATCTTTGGTATGATTCAGTTGAGACGTGTGTGGCGTCCTAACATGTCACCTATCCTGGGCAATAAGCACTTGAAAAGAACGTGATTTAGTTTTTAGATCACCGTTAGGGCTCATTGGTTTGTGGCGCTGTTCACAGTTTCTGTGCCTTATAGATCTTGTTGTGTGTTTGCTCCGTTCATTACTGAAGTGAAGTAATGAAGCCTTCAGTTATAATTATTCAGTTGTTTCCTCCCTTCATTTTTGTCAAGTCTTTTTTTGGGGGGGTTCCTGAATTTTGGGGGTCTGTTGTTGGGTTGTTTTATCTTCTTGGTTGATTGACCCTTTTGATCAACCCTTGTTTTGATCAACAACCCTTGGTTGATCACTAAAAAATGTCCCTCTGAATCCCTAGTAATGCTTTTTATTTTAAAGTCTGTTTTGCCTGATATTAGCATAGTCATTCTGGCTTTGTTATGATTGCTGTTTGTATGATAGATATTTTCCCCGTCCTTTTACTTTTAGTCTATTTGTATCTTTGAATATGAAGGTGTGTCTCCTTCAGCATAGAGCTGGGTCTTGTTCTTTTTTCTTTCCATCCAGTCTAATAATCTCTGTCATTTGATTACACTGTTTAATCCATTTACATTTAATATTATTGATGTAATTGGATCTGACTCCACCACTTTGCTTTGTACACGTCTCATGTCTTTTTGGTTCCCTTTTTCCTCCTTAATGCTTTCTTTTGCATTAGTGAAGATTTTCCAGTGTACCATTTTAATTTCTTCCATGACTTTTTCAGTACACTTAAAAAAGTTATTTCCTTAGTGGTTGCTGTAGACCATATCATATATACCTTACTTTACCACAAACCGTTGGATTTATACTAACTTAATTTCACTGAGATTCAGAAACATTATTCCCATAAAATCCATTCTTTGGTCTTCCTTTTGGTGGTGGTATTGTTATACTTATTACATCTGTATATGTTATGAACCCCCAAAATACATTGTTCTAATTGCTATTTTAGATAATTTAATGTCTTCTTGAGAAGCTGAGAGGAGAGAAAGTATATGTTTACAGTTTTTGATATATTAACCTTTTTTTATCATTTCTTCTTTCTTTTGTTGTTCTTGTGAATCTGCATTACAGATTTGATATCATTTGATATCATTTCCCCAGCTTAATACAATTTTCCTTACACCCACTTCTTTGATGCTGTTGTGGACAAATATATCATGTTTCTGAATATTATAGGCCCAACGATACAATTTTATACATATAAATAATAAACATATATACGTGCAGTTTTAAACAGTTAATTTTAAAATTGGGGGTGCCTGGGTGGTGGCTCAGTTGGTTAAGAGTCTGACTTTGGCTCCAGTCATGATCTTTGGCTGACGGTTCATGAGTTCGAGCCCCACGCTGGGCTCTGTGCTGACAGCTCAGAGCCTGGAGCCCGCTTCAGATTCTCTGTCTCCCTCTCTCTCTGCCCCTCCCCTGCTCAGTCTCTATCTCTCCCTCTCTCTCTCAAAAATAAATAAACGTTAAAAAATATAAAATCAGTTAAGAGAAGGAAAGGGAGGAAATATACCTTTATTCTATCATAATTACATAATTACGTTTACTGGTGCTCTTTGTTGTTTTAATGTGGATTCAAAGTACTGTCCAGCGTGACTTGCCTTCAGCCTGAAGAACTTGCTCTAGTATTTCTCGTAAGGCAGATATGCTAGCAACACATTCTCTCAGTTTTGTTTATCTGGGAATGTCGTATTTGGTCTCCATTTTTGAGATAGTTTAGCCAAATGCAGGATTCTTGGTCGAGAGTTTTTTTCTTTGAGCTCTTTGAAGACGTTTCCCAGCACATCCTGGCCTGCCTGGTTCAGCCAACCTGCCATCTTGTCCGCTCTGCTCCAGTCACACTGCTGCCAGACTGAGATTTTTACCACATGAATCTTACCGGGTGACTCCCTTACTCAGGACACTTAAAGATATCCTTCTTTTTTTATAACTTCACACTCGTCTCTCTGGAAAGGTGCAGGCCCCCTGTCACCTACACCTCCTTCTCCTTGGGCCCCGTCTCTCGTTCTAGCTGCATTATGACCCTTGGAGCTGCCTCCAGTTGTCCCCAGGCGCACAGGCTGTTTTGCGTTATCAGTGCCTCTGCTTTGTCTGGAAGCCACGCCCCCCCGCCCCGCCTCCCTCCTGGGAAACTCCTACTTTCTTCTCAAGATGTTCCTTCTTCGACACCTAAACTTCCTCTAAGAGTTCCTTCTTCGACACCTTAACTAGAGCTGGCCATTTCCTATTTGTTTTGCCCCAGTGATCCCCATCCAGTCTTCTACGGGGGCACCTGTGACACTTGGATTGCTCTTAAATCTTTGTCCATACGTGTACTCTCAACTGTGTGCCTTGCTGAGGGCCCGGGCGGCGCCCCATAGGAGCTCAGGATTTATTATGGGACAGTCATTTCACATCCTTCTCACTCACACCCACAGCCCTGTGAAGCAGATACTATTTCTGCCTCCCTTTGGACGATGATGAAACCAAAACAGAAAGGCCATCCCTGTTGCCCAAGGACTGCTGAGATGAACACTCTCTTAGTCCTGCCTGCACTCTCAGTCCACAAACTCTGAGCTCTCTCTTGAGTGTCAGGGTCCTAGTACAGAGCCTGGTGCAGAAACGTACCCAACATGTGTAGACTGGAAGCGGTAGCTGGGTAATGCCGTTTAACAAATTTAAGATTAAAAAGCAAGATTTTGAACTCTACCCATCTTTCTGGTTTTTATCACTTATTTCTCTATGGTGACTTCAGTATACTTGGGGCATCATGAAGGGGAGAATGTGTCCTACTTTGCATCAATCACGCCTCCAGTCTGTCTGCATAGAAGAGTGCCCTAGGGATGGAAAGGGGTGGGGCCTGCAGATGTGCAGGTTACTGTACACAAAATTCTTTGACTACCTCAAAGAATGACGGATCTGAGGGCACCCCCAGTCCCCAGGAACTCCCTGGTGTAGCCACTCCTCTGCTGTTGGTAAGCAAAAGAGAACATTTACAGGGAGAAATTAGCCAAAGGTGACGGAAATAACGTAAAGGAAGAAAAAGTGGCTGGACCATTGGGGCCCGCCAGGAAGAGGAAAGGAAGGAGTGAAAGCAAATGGATGTATGGGGAGGAAGCCTTTGTTGTTACGTTTAAGCAACACATCATGTAGCTTGTGGTGTTGTGAGCACAGGGTGGGGTACGCGGTGGTGTCAGCATGATAGAGCTCCCTTTTGGATTTCAACTTGTAGTTCTCTGCAGCTGCTCCCTGTGGATTACTACTACAGTGACATGTGGGCTCTCACTCTTAGAGCCTAAACCAACCTGGCCCCAGGCTAACCGTCAATCCTCAGTGGGGGATGTTCTTCCATAGTTGTCTCATGGCACATCAGTCATTGAAATGGGTCCCAGCCCTCGGACGTCATGGAGAATCTCCCTGACATTAAGCCTATCCAGAGACTTCTCTTCCCTTGGCACATCATTTATGTCACAGACTGAACCAGCATGATGACCGAAGAAGAACCTGATGAATGACTAAAGAAAATAAGTCGTAACACATCAAACAAATTCTTGGTCTATAACTTGAGGCTGTGGCCTTCTGTGTTTTTGAGTATGGTCATGTGCTTTACTGATAGAACATTTGTCTCTTTTGGTCTTTCTCCCCTTTCCTGTTTATTTTTTTTAAGTTTGTTTATTTATTTATTTTGAGAGAGAGAGAGAGAAGCAGAGAGAGGGAGAGAGAATCCCAAGCAGGCTCCACATTGATGTGGGGCTCAAACCCACAAACCATGATATCATGACCTGAACCAAAGTCAAGATTTGGAGGCTTAACCAACTGAGCCACCCAGCTGCCCCTCCTGCCTTTCCTGTTTGGAACAAGACGTAGTGACCGAGGCTTCCTTGAGTCTTGGGGCAACCACAAGAGTGGCGTCTACATGTTAATAGCAGAGCAAAATGTTAGAAGGAACTTGGGTCCCTGGTGACCATGGATTCATTCTAAGTCTCTTAAACTCCTGACACATTATGTACATGAGAAAAACAGACCTTTACGTGTTTCAGCTACAGTTATTTCTAGGTGTCTCTCACTCGCAGCTGATGGCTTCATATGACAATAAGATGTCATACATCTGAGGCTCTGCTAAACCAGGGGTGCGGAGTTCAGGGTGGGAGAGTTTGTTAATGGAGTAGCTAACGACAGCCTTTGCTTGACTTCTGAGCTGTAAGTCCAGGTTGTTTGTCTTGTTCTTTGGTGCAGAAACCAGGTGTGTTGGAGCATGTGACACAGAAGACTCTCATTGGTGAAAGGAACTTCCCTGTGACCAGCTCTCTGATTGGAGTGCTGCTCAGAGAACTGCTGAGGTTTCAACAATCATTTGTTAATCATCACAAGTTTTTAAGCAGTTGTTAGGCACCATGTAAGTTCCTACAGTTACTGAAAAGTTACTCTATTTGAACAGCTACTATGTGCCAGGCTCGGTCTAGGTGTCTCCATGCACTGTTCACTTGATACTCTAAATAACCTCGGAAGGGTAATTTTCTTGTATTATTATTTTTTAACTATTTATTTTGTGAGAGAGGAGAGACTGCATGCAGGGGAGGGGCAAAGAGAGAGGGAGAGAGAGAATCCCAACCAGGCTCCTCACTGTCAGCGCATAGCCCACTGTGCATCTTGATCTCAGGAACCGCGAGATCATGACCTGACCCGAAATCACGAGTCAGACGCTTAACCGACTGAGCCACCCAGGTGCCCCAGCCTTGGAAAGTTAATTTTAAAAGTGCCTGCTGGGTTTCCTTCCCATAATACCAAAATGGGTCTTTGACATTTGAGTTAAACCCCTAGACCAACTTTTTAACGAATCTGCTTTATCCAGATTACTAAGACTTTTCCTTAATAGACACTCACAGAAGCCTAGTTGGAAAGGTGCACTGTGCTTTCCTCAGGGGGGAATCAGGCATCATTATAATCAGAGACACCCTTCCTCCCCAACCTTACATTCTCAGAGAATTAAAAACCTCTCAGCAAGCCTCTTGTGTTAGCTGTTAAACCTCAGTTCCGCCTGGCTGGAGGTGCATGCTTTGCCGGTAGATGGTAGATTAGTTCAAAGACTAGGCAATGAATGGAGAATTGAAATAATGGAAGAGTGGATAATCTCCCAAGTGAGATTCGGGCTGTGAGCAATCTTTGAGAAATTAACTGAATTAACACAAATGCCCTCACACTCCCACACACAGGCTTCTACATGCATTTCCAATCTCATTCTTGGAAAATCTGCAATGGGAGTTGGGTTTCTCAATATCTATCTTCCAGTATGTCAGCACTGTGATTACAGCCACTTTATTTTAAATGAGGACCTGGGGGAATCTGCCCAGAAGATACCAGAGACTTAATAAATGAATTACGATCAGGATTTCAGAAAGGAAGTTCCGAAAGAAAGATCTCTGGCTTCTTGGTTTAATCACTGGACTGGAAGTGACGGGTCAGGACAACGCATGATGCTCTGAGCAGTGATCCCGGGGCTCTCAGTGGCCTGGAGTCAGCAGGTCTACATTTGTTTGGCACTCATTTCTAAAATAAAATTCCCTTCTCACAAAACAGATCTGTTCTCCAGTTATATTACTTTCTTGGCTCCAATTTGGAGAAGCTATCAGTCAGATGGAAGAAGCCAAAAACGTATTTAAAAATTTCCTTTATGCCTAGAAATGGTTATTAAGAGTAGGTGATATGCCAGCACAGCTATGATTCAGAATAGAAGGAGAGTTGAAGAGTTTCTCAGACAAACAAAAACTAAAGGAGCTCACGACCACTTCACCTGCCCTGTAAGAAATATTAAAGGGGACACTTTGGGTGGAAAGGAGACGCCAAAAGTGACAGTATAAAGGCAGAAAACACAAAAGCACTAAAAATATTTCTGTTAAAAAATCAGCCAAGGAACTCACAAAGAAAGGGTAGAAAATACAAAAACATACATCTAAACCATGGGGAGGAGACGAGTGAAGAATGGGTTCAAACTCAAGTGACCATCAACCTAGTACAGAAATGCTATTTGCAGAGGATGTTATATACATACCTAATAGTAACCATAGATCAAAAGTCACTAATACGCACATAAGAAGACAGAGAATGAAACTGAAATATATTGTTAAAGAAAATCAGCAACACATGGAAGTGACAAAGACAAGAAAACACCAGAGAAAAGCTCCAGAAACAAGCACAAAACAAGTAATAAAATGACAATAAAGTCATATTTACCAATAATTACCTTGAATGTAAATGGACTAAATGCTCCAATCAAAAGGCATTGGGTGTCAGAATGGAGAAAAAAAACAAGACCCTTCTGCCTACAACAAACTCATTTAGTCATAAAGGCACCTGCAGACTGAAAGTGAGGAGATGGAGAATCATGTATCATGCTAATGGATCCAAAAGAAAGTCAGGGTCATAATACTTACATCAGACAAATTAGACTTTAAAACAAAGACTGGAACAAGAGTCGAAGAAGGGCATTATATCATTATTAAGGGGTCTATCCAACAAAAAGATCTAATAATTGTAAATATTTATGCACCCAACATAGGAGAACCCACGTATATAAAACAGTAACAAACATAAAGAAACTCATTGATAACAATACCACAATAGTAGGGGACTTCAACACCCCACTTACACCAATGGACAGATCATCTAAACAGAAAACCAAGAAGGAAACAATGGCCTTGAATGACACACTGGACCAGATGGACTTAACAGATATATTCAGAACATTCCATCCTGAAACAGCAGAATACAGATTCTTTTTGAGTGTACATGGAGCATTCTCCAGAATAGATCACATATTAAGTCACAAAACAGACTTCAACAAATACAAGAAGATTTAAGTCATACCATGCACCTTTCTGACAACACTGCTATGAAGCTAGAAGTCAATCACAAGAAAAAAATTTGCAAACACCACAAATATATGGAGGTTAAATAACATACTGTTAAGCAATGAGTAAGTCAACCAGGAAATCAAAAGAAGAAATAAAAAAATACATGGAAACAAATAAAAATGAAAACACAATGGTCCAAAACCTTTGGGATACAGCAAAAGTGAAAGGGAAGTTTACAGGCCCATCTCAAGAAGCAAGAAAAATCTCAAATACACAACCTAACCTTACACCTAAAGGAGCTAGAAAGAGAACAATAAACAAAACCTAAAACCAGTAGAAGGAAGCAAATAATAAAAATTAGAGGAGAAATAAATCAGATAGAAACAAACAAACAAACAAATGACAATAGAACAGATCAATGAAACCAGGAGCTGGTTCTTTGAAAATATTAATGAAATTTGATAAACCTCCTAGCCACACTTACTGAGAGAGAGAGAGAGACAGAATAAATAAATAAAATCACAAATGACAGAGGAAAACTAACAACCAACACCACAGAAATACAAACAATTACAATTTTAGAATATTATGAAAAACTATATGCCAACAAATTGGACAACCTGGAAGAAATGGATAAATTCCTAGAAACATACAAAACTAAAACAGGAAGAAATAGAAAACTTGAAAAGACCAAAAAGCAGTGAAGAAATTGAATGAGTAATCAAAACAGTCTCAACAAATAAAAGTCCAGGATCAGATGGCTTTACAGGCCAATTCTACCAAACATTTAAAGAACAGTTAATACCTATTCTTCTCAAATTATTCCAAAAAGTAGAAGAGGAAGGAAAACTTCCAAATTAATTCTATGTGGCCAGCATTACCCTGACACCAAAACCAGACAAGACTCCACTAAAAAAGAGAACTACTGCCCAATATCCCTGATGAACATGGATGTAAACATTCTCAACAAGATACTAGGAAATTGAATCCAATAATACATTAAAAAAAATCATTCACCATGATCAGATGGGATTTATTTCCAAGTTGTAAGAGTGGTTCAATATTCACAAATCAATCAATGTGATACATCACATTAATAAAAGAAAGGATAAGAACAATATGATCATTTCCATAGATGCAGAAAAAGCACTTGAAAAAGTACAACATTCATTCACGATAAAAACCTTCCACAAAGTAGATATAGAAGGAACAGAGCTCAGCATAATAAAGGACATATATAAAAAACCCACAGCTAATGTCATCCTCAGTGGGGAAAGACTAAGAGCTTTTCCTCTACAGTCAGGAAGATAGATGGGATGCCTGGGTGACTCAGTTGGTTAAGCATCCAATTTCAGCTCAGGTCATGATCTCATGGTTTGTGAGTTTGAGTCACATGTCAGGCTCTGTGTTGACAGCTCAGAGCCTGGAGTCTGCTTCTGATTCTGTGTCTCCCTGTCTGTCTTGGCACCTCCCCACTTCTATGTGCTCACTCTCTGTGACTCTCTTTCTCAGAAACAATAAATGAATACATTAAAAAAAAGATAGGGATGTCCACTCTTACCACTGTTATTTAACATAGTACTGGACGTCTTAGCCACAGCAATTTATCAACAAAAAAATAAAAGGCATCCAGATAGGCAAGGAAGAAGTCAAACTTTCACTATTTGCAGATTATCTGATACTCTATATAGAAAACCCGACCTAAATGTGAGACAGGAAACCATCAAAATCCTAGAGGGGAACACAGGCAGCAACCCCTTTGACCTTGGCTGCAGCAGCTTCTTACTTGATATGTTTCCAGAGGCAAGGGAAACAAAAGCAAAAATGAACTATTGGGACCTCGTCAAGATAAAAAGCTTCTGCACTGCAAAGGAAACAATCAACTAAACTAAAAGGCAATCAACAGAATGGGAATAGATATTTGCAAATGACTTATTGGATAAAGGGTTAGTATCCAAAATCTATAAAGAACTTACCAAACTCAACACTCAAAAAACAAATAAGCCAAGGAACAAATGGGCAGAAAACATGAATAGACACTTTTCCAAAGAAGACATCCAGATGGCTAACAGACACGTGAAAAGATGCTCAACATCATTCATCATCAGTTAAATACAAATCAAAACCACAATGAGATACTACCTCTCACCTATCAGAATGGCTAAAGTTAACAACTCTGGAAACAACAGATGTTGGTGAGGTTTCAGAGAAAGGGAAACCCTTTGGCACTGTTGGTGGGAATGCAAACTGGTCCTGTCACTGTGGAAAACAGTAGGGAGGTTTCCTCAAAAAAGTAAAAATAGAACCACCCTATGACCCAGAAATTGCATTATGAGGAATTTATCCAAAAGACAAATGTATCCAAAAGATACAAAAATGCTCATTCGAAGGGGCACACACACCCCAATGTTTATAGCAGCACTTTCCACAATAGCCAAATTATGGAAAGAGCCCAAATGCCCATGGACTGATGAATGAATAAAGAAGATGTGGTATATATATACAATGGAATACTACTGAGAGGTGAAAAATAATGAAATCTTGCCATTTGCAACAATGTGGATGCAACTAGAGTGTATCATGCTAAGTAAAGTAAGTCAGAGAAAGATAAATATCATATGATTTCACTCACATGCAGAATTTGTTAAATGCAACAGAGGAACATAGGGGAAGGGAAGGAAAAATAAGATGAAAAGAGAGAGGGAGGCAGACCATAAGAGTCACTTAAGTACAGAGAACAAACTGAGGGTTGATGGAGGGAGGTTGGTGGGGGGATGGGTTAGATGAATGATGGGCATTAAGGAGGGCACTTTTGGGGATGAGCACTGGGTATCATATGTAAGAGATGAATCACTGGGTTCTACTCCTGAAGCTAAGACTATACTGTATGCCAACTAACTTGAATTTAAATTAAAAAAAAAAAGAAAAGAAAATCTGAAAGACTCCACCAAAAAACTGCTAGAAATGATAAATGAATTCAGAAAAGTAGCTGGGTATAAAATCAACAGTAATCTGTTACGTTTCTATACAGTCATCATAAAGCTGCAGAAAAAGAAATTAAGGCATCAATCCCATTTACAACAGCATCCAAAACAATAAGATACCTAGGAAGAAATTTACCAAAAAGGTGAAATATCTGTCCTCTGCAAACTATGAACATTGATGAAAGAAACTGAAGAGGCCACAAAGAAATGGAAAGACATTCCATGATCATGGATTAGAAGAACAAATATTGTTAAAATGTCTATACTACCCAAAGAAATCTACCCATTTAATGCAATCCCTATCCAAATACCAAGAGCATGTTTTACAGAAGTAGAACAAACTATCCTAAATTTGTATGGAACCACAAAGATCCTGCATAGCCAAAGCAACCTCGAAAAAAGTTAAAGCAAAACTAGAGGCATCATAATTCCGGACTTCAAGCTATATTACAAAGCTACAGTCATCAAGACAGTATGGTACTGGCACAAAACCAGACACATAGATCAATAGAACAGAATAGAAAACACAGAAATGAACCCACAACTATATGCTCAACTAGTCTTTAACAAAGCAGAAAGGAATATCTAATGGAAAAAAGTCTCTTCGACAAGCTGTACTGGGAAAACTGGGCAGCAATGTGCAGAAGAATTAATCTGGACCACTTTCTTACACCATACACAAAAATAAATTCAAAATGGATGAAATACCTAAGTGTAAGACAAGAAACCACCAAAATCCTAGAGGAGAACACAGGTAGTAATTTCTTTGACCTCTGCCATGGCAACTTCTTACTAGACATGTTGCCAAAGGCAAAGGAAACAAAAGCAAAAACGAACTATTGGGACCTCACCAAGATGAAAGCCTTCTGCACAGTGAAGGAAACAATCCACAAAACTAAAAGGTAACATACAGAATGGGAGAAGATATTTGCCAATGACATATCTGATAAAAGGTTAGTCTCCAAAATCTATAAATAACTTATAAAACTCAATACCCCCAAAACAGATATCCAATTAAAAATGGGCAGAAGACTTGAATAGGCATTTTTTCCAAAAAGATACACAGATGGCCAACAGACACATGAAAAGATGCTCAACATCACTGATAATCAGGGAAATGTAAGTCAAAACTACAATGAGATACCACCTCACACCTGTCAGAATGGCTAAAATTAACGGCTTGGGACACAATGGATGTTGGTGAGGATGTGTAGAAAAGGGATCCCTTTTGCGCTGCTGGTGGGAATGCAAACTGGGGCCGCCACCCTGCAAAAACAGTATGGATGTTCCTCAAAAAGTTAAAAATAGAACACCCTACGCCCCAGCAATTGCACTACTAGATATTTATCCAAAGGATACAAAAATACTAATTCGAAGGGATACAGGTCCCACCCCCGCCATGTCTCTAGCAGCATTATCATCAACACCCAAACTGTGGAGAGAGCCCTTATGTCCAGTGACTGATAAATGGATCAAGAAGCTGGTGTATATATAGAATGGCATATTACTCAACCATCAAAAAGAATGAAATCTTGACATTTGCAAGAACGTGGGTGGAGCTAGAGAAATGAAGTGAAATAAGTCAGAGAAAAACAAATACCATATGATTTCATTTGTATGTATAATTTGAGAAACATAGGGTCAAAGGGGAAAAATAAATAGAGACAAAGCAAGAAACAGACTCTTAACTAGAGAACACAATGATGGTTACAGAGGGGAGGTAGGTGGGGAATGGGGGAAATAGATGATGGGGGTTAAGGAGGGCACCTGTTGTAATGAGCCCCGGTGACGTGTGGAATCACTATAGTCTACACACGAAACTAATATCACACTGTACGTTAACCAACGGGAGTTAAAATAAAAACCTAAAAATAGTTAAGTGACATAAAGATGAAAACCCTTGGGCCCAAGTTGGGTACTCTCCCACTTACCAACAGATCCTTCATGGACCTGATGTATTTAGCACAGTCAACTGCTTAGAATCTGGTTTTCTCAGTTCCCTCTTCTGAAGTTTGGATGAACAGGCAATTCGGAACTGAGAGTGGGGAGTAGAGGCAGAGTGTGCTCTGCCTTCAACTCCAGTCAGTTAAGGACAGGAACCCAGCAGGTGGGAAGAGGTGTGGCCCCATGTGCAGGGATTGGTCGACAGATGGCGCCTTGCTCAGTCTGCTTATAAAGACCCCTGCAGGTGGGACAGGGCTATCCTATGTGATCCACTACGGATAGGAAGAGCCTTCATGGTCTGGGTTGCATGAAAGAACTTAGCAATAGTGCTTTTCCTTTCAGCAGAACTTTCCTTCGAAGAGCCCCACAGTCATGACCACATCCATTCTGCACAAAATCACAGTGTATTCTGGGATACACTGGTACCCACATCCAGGGAGTCAGTTCTACCCCCAGGCACTCCCTGCGGGTAGCCATGTATTTGGGGAAGCTGCACCCACTGGAGATCCAGTGCATTGAAACATGAGTGTGTTTCATGTGCTAGAGAACATGTAATGGGATTACTGAATGAATGTTTCACTCATTTGGATAGTTTGTATCTTTGAGACAGTGTCCACCATGAGTAAATGGCACCCCAGGGGCCAAGAGGAGCCCACGGCCTTTTGCTAACTTGCTTTGCATTCTTTTTGCTGAAGGATTTTCCCTTCTCATTGAATGCATCTGGAAAATCAAAAGGAGAAGAGCCATACCTGTAGTATTCGTCTCCGACAAAGAAAAGGGTCTTCTGCACATCCTTGAGGTAGACGGCAGCATCTATTCGCTGTACATACCTTGGGAAGCCAAAGTCATAAATAGTGCGAGGAGGACCTTGCATCTGGAATCCTCTTGTTACCCAGTAGTGGGGGCCTGAAAACAGAAATTAAGTTTACAAAAACTCTGGGCACCTGAATGGCACAGTCGATTGAACGTCTGACTCTTGAGCTTGGCTCAGGTCATGATCTCACAGTTGGTGAGTCTGACCCCCAAATGGGGCTCTGCGCTGATGGTGCAGAGCATGTTTGGGATTCTCTCTCCTTTTCTCTGCCCGCCCCTCTCTGCTTGTGCGCTCTATCAAAAAAAACAAAAAAACAAAACAAAAAAAACAAACAAACAAAAAAAACAAACAAAAAAAAACCAAACCTTAAAAAATTTATATATGAAAAAAGTTTACAAAAATTCTGTGCCACTCAGTAAGGCATTTCATTCATGAGGATTTCTACGCATGGTCACGACGGGAGTGGTTTATGGGATAGTCACGGTGGCTATTAACCAATATATAAGATTTTATTCAATTAAAACTACTCTTGAGGGAAAAATCTCAAGTGATGCCTTAAGAAAGCAATAACGTTGATACAATTGTGTCTTACATTTAACACATTAATTTTTTCAAGACACTTTCCATGTGTACAATCTCATTTGGGTCTCATACCCATGCATGGGAGAGGATGGGTGTGGGACGTGCCAGTGCTGTGATTCTTAAGGTGGCACCAGCCTTCCATCTTTACCTAACCTCGGCATCAAGAAAAAGGAGCTAAAAGTGACAGTTGTCCTTAACTGGGTAACGTCTACTGGCTAGCCATTGTCACATCTCCAAGGTCGGTGTTCCTATAATCACTGTGCGAAGCGAATCATGAAGAGAATTGGCCAGAGTCACGCAAACAGGAAAGGGCTGGAGTCAGGGAGTGACACTGTGCATGCCCACCTCCTAAAACCACAGGGGTCCTTCCATGCCCAGCTGCCTCCCGCAGGGCACATAGCAAGGGTGCTGTCCTCACACGGGGTTCTGTGTTGGCTTCTGTTCACTGGAGGATCTCAGTGGGATGTGCCACTCTGCGGGGCAGGAGCCAGGTCTGTAGCCCCCGGGGGTGCTGTCACTTAGCACGGTGCCTGTCTCGGGTAAAGTCCTGGCTCTGACAGTCATTGCCATTCTTGCCATTGTTGTAATGGCAGAGTGGCATCTCCCACCCAACCTGAGAAGGTGTGACTGGAACACGCTCCATGATCACGGGACAGAGGCTGACCACACCAGATATCCCAGCATTCCGGGCCCTGCCCCCTGCCGTGTCTTCCCTTCGGGGGTCTGTCGAGTACCTTTGAAGAAGTAGGCGGTGCCCCTCTCGGCCACTTCATAAGCTGCGTCCACGTTGGACATAAGCTGGGGGAAGGAGCTGGTAATGGTGCTGGGCCGGATCCCTGCCATCATGTGCACCTGACGACGCCAGAAAATCCTGTTGGCCAGTGGACAAGACATCAAGGTTGAGGTTGATCTTAAATGGGACTCGGACTGAAACGTACTGCCAGCCACACATCGGAGGCCATTTCTAAATGCCTCTCACCCTTGCCTTGTTTGCAAAGAGAACATCCGTTTTTTGACCTTGGTAAATAGCTCTTCTCCCTTTTTGTTCTTTTTTGTTCCCTTTTGTTCTTTTAGCATCTCTGCAATCCCCTTTTACTGGTGATTTTACACATTTAAGCTGTGCACCTTCCGTCGGAACTATCTCTTGGTACACATGTCCCTTTCCTACTCTGATCTTTTAAAAATGAAGATCTCACAAAAAGAAAATTCAATCCAGGTTAACATTATGAATATTACAAACGAACCAAAACTTTGTGGTTAGGAGATGCGAATTATTCCCGCCAGAACCATTAACCAGCAAGAACATTAACCGTGATCAATTATACTGCTGATATACTTAGCTATTCAAAGTGTTCATATCCTTGAAGCTGATGGCTTGTTAACAGAAAATCTGGCACGCACAAATTAATGCGAGGTTTAACAACTCTTCCAATATTGTTTCCATAAAACCATGGTAGTACCACAAGGGCATTGGGCTGAAACTGTCAATATAAATGTGGTCCATTTTGAATTTTGGAGGTGAAAGTCATTTTTACAAAATATGAAGAGCTTACTTGACTCTGTAGAAACTAGAATCTATACATAAAATTATTTACCGAGAGTGAAACTGTGATAAAGTTTTGACATTTAATTTTCTGGGTAGTTAGAGTAGGAACTCCTCAATCTTACGTTGGGTTTTCGTGTTCAGTTAATTTAACAGATACAGCGAGCGCCTATCGGCAGGGACTGTGGTAGATACCAAAGAAGAAGCACTGAACAGACCCAGGCCTAGCCCCCAAGGAGCTACAGTTCTCCAGACGGGTATGTAACTAGGCAAGTATAATTCAGACAGGTAGGTGATTAGGCGGTTATGACCATAATTACAACCGGGTAGTTGTGCTGCAGAGTCAAGTTCAGGACGCCCTGGGAGCACAGCGCGTGCCCCACAGGACGGAAGTTCCGTCGCATTCAGCGTTGTGGTGAAAGTGTCCCAGGGGAGGCGGTGTAAGCTGATGTTGAAATTTAAAAGAGCTTTATTACAAGAGACATGTGTTCATGTTTCCTAAGTAGCATCATGATGCAGAAGGAAAAGCACATCGTGTTTTAGAAGACATGGGCTTGGGTTCTAACTCTGACCGGCATCTCTAAGCTCAGTCCTATCATCTCTTAGATACAACTACTGATACCTGGCCTGTCCCATGAGGTCATTACGAGGGTAACGAGATAGTGATTGGAAAGTGTATTACCAACTGTAAAGTGCCAAACAGCTAGATACTGTGCATCCTAAAAATTATTATTTGCCTAGTTGCTACCCACCCACCAATTGGGCACCCCAGGGTGGCAGGCATCCACGTAGGCCCCCCCCGCCCCCCGCCGTCCACGCCCTTCACATCACAGTCTTACCTAGAACATGTATTAACAGATGAAACACCAAGACCCAGGAAGGCTGGTGGTTAGCGGCAGACAGAGCTGTCTTGATTTTCATCTCACACTGATCTCCTCCACATGATCACTCCCAGCCCCAGATCTCAGGTTTCCTCTGTTCATAACCTGGTGCCTCGTCCAATCAGAGCTATCCTTGTCTGAAGGCAAGAGGGACCCCCTTCCCTTCTCTCTCTCCACCACCAGGACAGGAGGGCAGGTTTGGGAACCCAGAAGATTTGGGTAATGAAAACAAAAAGGTCAAGTTCATAGTCTGTCGTCTGACTTTTGTTAATAAAAACCTGATGAGAAATCCAAAAAATCAAGTGTTTTTCACTTAATTCAATATGTAGTTCTGAAACGCTGACTGTTCATGTCACGGTGCTAGATGCTGACCGAGGCACCGAGCGAGCATGCGCTGCAGGGATGAGAATGCTGGGGAAGAGGAGGTGAGGAGAGCGGGCAGAGAGGAGCAGACATATCCTCTGGGGATGAGTCACCACCTGCATCGGGTCTCTGACAAGGCTCAGACAAATTCCTACCTCTTTCTCCTTGGGCACTATAAAGCTGGGAAATATTTCCATTAATTTTCATTTAAAAGTCAACAGGTGACTTTCGGCAAACTTAAGCCTCATTCTCAGGTGCGGTAGGGACACAGATGTCCCGAATGACTCAGGAGGAGAGGGAGGAAAATGCAGTGATCAGGAGAAAACGTACTGTCAGAACTTGTCACACGTGGTAGAGTCTAAAATTCCTTTGTAAAAACACCTTGACTTCAGATACTGCAGGTATTGTGAGGACCAGATCGAAGGAAAGTCGGCATTCTAAACCAAGAACGATCTTGCGCCCCCAGAGACATTTGGCAATGCCTGGGGACAAGTTTGCTTGTTGTACCTGGGGATGGTCAGTACTATTGGGTGTAATGGGTGGAGACCACGGATGCCACTAAACATCCAACCATCCATGAACAGCCCAGCCAACCAAGAGCTACCTGGTCAGACATCAGTAGTGCCCAAGTTACGAAATCCTGGTTGAAACACTGTCACAACGTGTTGTAATGCGTAAACTGGACACATAAGGTAGAAATAAATACTATGCATCACTTACGTAAAACAGCGCGAGTTCCAGAATAATCTGTAATCATGAACATTTTCAGGACGCTAATGGTGGGTAGTGAAGCAACAGAACCCATACTCAGAGGATCCACAAAGTTGGAGCTATTGATGACAATAATAAATGAATGAAAATTGACAACGCTCTCCCACCGAGTACAGCAAATAATCTCCTGATTCATCTGTCAATGGGTTTAAAATCTAAGCAAAAAGAAAGACAATCCACGTACTTCTTGGACAAGGCCAGCTGGAGGATGTATTGGAACTGGCAGTGGAAATAGGTAAACCCCTATCGATAGTCTGTAATCTGATCTTTGATAAGAGGGGCAGGACAATGGGACTTATTGACAGGATAGATCTGCTGATCATACATTTAGCTGCACTGTTTATCTCTTGCTTCCCTGGAGCCAGTGCCGTGCCTGGCACGTGGTCAGGGCTCAGTAAATATTTGCTGACTTCATAAATCGGTGCCAGGGATGGAGAGGCGCTAAAGAGATCACCAACTTTCATAGTCTCTGAAATTTTTATTCCCTTTTCCTAAAGAACAGCAGCTAATTCACCAAGTTTGAGATTCGTTTACCCACAACCTTCACCTGGCGTTCACCTGGGGCCGGGTCATGGCTTATCCATCTTTCTAGCCCCCGAACACCAGGGCACTTGCTCCACATTTGCTGAACTTTTGTTCTTTCTTGGTTGTACCAACCGTCTTCACTCCCCACTAGTGTGGGCTGAGCCTGTCCGTCTCTCTGTCTCTCACCTCTCATCTCAGGAGAGGCCTCCACCTCTTCACTGTCCGACTGTCAGAGTAACTCAGCATGAGCCGAATGGGGACCTTTACTTTTCCTTGACTTCGACCCTCTGTCCTCCTTGACCGTTCTTCTCTCTAATCCTGCTCCCTAGTTTCAGGGGGAAGAAGGATCTTTCTTCTACGTTTTTGATGCTTTTGGTCTAATTTCTGCTTACGTCCCATGGAGATGGGGCTGTGTGGCCTTGTGACAGGAGCAAGGGAGCTTGGGGAGATGTGTGACCTCATGTGTGTCACTCAATTTTTTGAGACTCAATTTCCTGTCAAATAAAAGTGAGATATCATGCTATCTGTGCCGATACTTCAGAGGATCGATTGAGATAATGCACAGAGAAGTGTTTTAGAAGCTCTCGACTACTCTTACAATAATTTGTAGATACCGTAGGAAGACATGTTTCCACCCTGCAAACGTACTGATTGGTGATAGGTAACCTTGAAGTTAGTAGAGTTAAGTTTCTTTCTAAATCTGTCTCGCCGATGTGAAATTTTTGTCATTGGAAGCTCTGAAGTCCAAACTATCACATCATTGGCTGACAGGCCACTCATTTTGGGGGTTCCACTAACCAGATAGACGCCAAGAAATAAAACAGTCGTCGCTCATCTCCTGGAGCCCAAGGAAGACACAGCTTATAAAATTGAAGACCCGTATGTAGACAGTGCTTAAAAACGGCCAGAGCAGAGCGTGGGGTCCTTAGCTTGTTTATACCCCTCTGAGGAGCCTGGGCGTCCATATTTATCAGCCAGAACCTGTGAAGCTGTCAAGGCTCATCCTCAGCCAGGAGGGTGTTCGGAAGGGACAAGGAATCCAGGCTCCTACTCTACCTTCCGCCCCTTTGTTGGAATTCTTGAACACACAATGGAGAATCAGTCCAAGTAAATACACTGCCTCCCGCTCCCTTTCCATGATGCAATCTCATACCCAGAAAAAACACATTGCCAGGGAGCCTTCAGGTGTGCAGGCTGGGCTCAAAGCCACGGAGTCCTGGGGGATGCCAGACATAGAAAGTTCTAGTTTATTGTCCCTCCTTCCCCAGGAGCTTCGCACTTACATTTCTCCACTGGCTGCTTGTCATGCCTTCTACCATGTCTGGTTATTTTCCCACATTGGACCCTGCTGCCTGACCCAGCCATTAATTTACCTCTCTCTGCTACCAACAAGACTCTCAGGTGAACGACCCGTATCTACCGTTTCCACATGCCCCCCAACTTTTGTTCTTTTGCTCCCCAGGACCTGGATTCCTTCCTCACTCCTCCGCTGAAATGACACCCCTCATCCTGGCCAGCCTATCTCTTTTCTTCAGTCCTCAGTCTGATGGGCTCGGCATCCTTTTCCACCATTGATCACGTTTGGTGGGGGGCCAGGGGGGCGGGGAATCCTCTTTTCCTTCATTTATTTGAGGTTCCATGAAGGGTTTCTGTCTCTGATGTCCAGTAGGTTTAAAATTCCAGCTGGGGAAAAGAACACTGTGCATACATGAGTAAGCGTCTGGAAAATGCTTAGCACAGCACAGTGTAGGTGATCATGGAACGTCAGATGTTGTTGTTAGCGTTCATTTTCAGATCCTGCGCTGCCTCGTCCACATGGGAGGACCCACGGGGCCACTGTGAGTGCTCCCCTGAGCACCAGCTTCTGTAAAACTAGATCACCGTCACCATCACTGTGGACATCTAACACCAAGCGTTTCTCACAGATTGTGGTTTTCCTGTCTGCTGTCTTTGACTCTTCTCTTCCACTATCTCCTCACTGAATGAGCCAGGTCATGCAGGCGACTCCCTTCAGGATGCCCCTTCATTCATCCTCTGCATTTCCTTGCGTAGCCTGATGGGGATGTTTTCCTCTGCGTGATGATCTAAGATGCGTAAGATCGTGCAGGAGGCAGCCATTAGTGAGGGACGGATAGCCTTAATAAAGAATTGTGTTTTGAGAATAAAACAGAATGCAGACAAGCCCCTCGAACATTTTCCACATACCTCCATGGTCTAAGGACTTTCTTCTCCTTGTGGTAGATGAAGGCCCTCACGCCCTTTCCCTGCACGCTCCAGCGCATTTGGGTCAGAAGGCTGGACGGCATTCACGTCGAGTGCTTCCCTTGGGAGGTCCCCTGCATGGCCAGTTTTCTGTGTGAGGGACAAGATGGACTCTGGACCAGGAGTGAGAAGACCCGGCTGGCAGGAGGGTCTGCTGGGCTGCCAGACAGACGGGGCCCACCTTTCTCATCTCCAACACGAAGGATGTGGACACAGTCAAGCCTCAGGCTTATTCCGTAAGCAAAATGCTATTCCTCTTGTGAGGTCTATTGCCGGCTGGGATAGTCTTGGTTTTATCGGTAACATTAAATTGGATAAAACCTGCAACAGTCTGAGAGACACAACTACAGTTTTGGCCCCTTCTCTTCCCTAATTGCCTGAGGAGATGTGGGAAAGCCTTAATATTCTGCCGTCCACCATAAAGAAGAAATGTATGTGAATTAAACATGGGCATACACTTGTATGTAAGTCGTATGTATTTATGACGTTCACCTTAGTATAGTCGAAGCCCAGTCTCTTCAAACAGAACGCTGGAATGTTCCAATGGACCTGTACACAACGCGAGAGTGTGCAACCGTCTCACGGTGACCGTGAAAAGCTCTGCATTGCACACCGTGTGGTTATGACGTCCACGGTTTGAATTGTCTCCTCCATGGATTATTGGGGAACCCTGGGCTGGGGAAGAACAATGGCCTGCCGTGCCTTGAAAGAATTCTCTGTTCTTTGTCCAAGCTTAGCAAGCACTTAGGGACTTTAGGTGACAACCAGGAGGGGATCAGAGCTGCAGCCATGGGATTCGAGCTCCAGATGGCACCTAGGGAGGCAGGGAGTCAGCGGTGAGGGTGAGGGCTCTGGCTGGTCACAAGGTGGCCGGTCCCCAGCTCTGTGCTCTTGTGGCTTTTCAGAGTCTTGTGAAAAGGGAACCATCATTCATACCTCACTGGCCATCGTAACGACCTGATAACAGAGTGCTCATCACTGTAAGTGCCGCACTCATGGGGGTCCCTGTGATGTCCTGTGATGTCCGAGCGACCCGTCCCAAAGAGGAGGAGGAGAGGTTCAGGGCCCCCAGACAGCTTGGAAAGGGGCCACTCCTACTCCCTGTCTCGGGTACTTCCTCAACCTTTGGGCTTGCCGGCCCCGCCCCCACAACCCAGCCGAATGGGAGGACACGAGGGGGGGTGGTGACTGAGCATTCCTGTCCCTTGACCCCCCCATTTCTCAGTGTCTCCTGCACCCAGGCCTCCCTTCGCATTCTGTTACCACTCCCAGGATTTATGGCGACACTATCAAATAGTTGTTAGCAATTGCTAAACACTCATGGTTTGATCAATTGAGGGTTTTGAAACATGTTTTTGCTTTTTTAAAGAAAACACTTACAATTGTACCTAAGGGCGTAATGTCTTTGACTTCAGTGTCTCGGTGCGACTCTACAACCAGCATCTCATCTCTTCCTCGGGGGGGCCCAGGGCCACCTGCCCTTGTCTGACCCCACCAGCACAGCCCCGCCCCTCCCCACACCCAGGCCCCTCCTGCCACACGCCTGGCCCTCCTGGCTCAAAGCCCACCAATTCTGTTTTGCTTTACTTTTTGGTAATAATAAAAAGTCTATAATCAATAAGTATCGATAAAAATCATTAAAAGCTAATAATAATAAAAAGCCTTCAAGTTGTTCCTAAGCCTTAATCCACGACACAGATTTTCAGATTCCCCTTCCGAAATATATCATCTGTCATTACTGACTGCCCGTGGTGTTGGTGTTCTTTCTGACCGAGGTTACCTGATCAGTAAGAGACACTGCCAGAATCTACACCAAGTCCGCCCGCCACTAAAACTTGGGCTCTGCTCCAATCTGCCCCTGACGCCCACCCACTGTGGAAGACTGAGTTCAAGCGGTTGCTAATTTTTAAAAGTGAGAAAGAATTGAGATGTTTCTAAGTATGGGATTGGTTAAATACATGATGATGTATCTCTTCGCTGGAGTAATGCTTGCATACATATAAAAAAGATGACAAAACTCAGTGGCATGGAAAAATGAGATACTGTTGAGTACAAAAGGTTTATAGATTAGATCATCTAATAAAATCCCATCTTTGTGGACATCCCTGATTCCCTCCCATATTTAGTATCTCTCTCTCTCTATCTGGAAAAAAATCTGGAAGGATATACAACATGTTTAAAAATGTGATTACTCTGTTTATGGGCTGAATGTGTCCCGCTCCCTACCCCCAAACTGACATATTGAAGCATAGCCCCCAGTGTGATGGTGCGGTGATAACCACCCAACGGGACACATCGGGGGTGACCGGGTTAGACGAGCCCCTGAGGGTGGAGCCCTAGTCTGACGTGACTGGTACCCTTATAAAACTAGACCCCAGAGAGCTTGCTGTCTCTCCTAACGTGCACAGAGAGGTTGTGTGAGCACGGAGGATGATGGCAGTGTTTGTGAATGTCTTTCTCCCTTATGGAACCGAGGTGTGCAAAGGCAGGGCGAGTACTTATCTTTCTTCATACCTCCAGCCACTACAGTGGTGCCTGGGCCCCCATAAGGGCTCCATGAACACTTTTTCAGTGAAGAAAAGGAATAAAAAGGTATTCAGACACGCATATGCCTCAGCTACCTCTGCCTGTTCCGGTGTGAATGGATTCTGTCCCCGGTAAAGCAGGGAGCGGGGTGAGCGTTGGTGGGTCTCTCTTTCCCTCCAAGAAAAGAAGCGACCACAGTAATCAGCGTCACGGACGCAAGTCCCCCAGCTCCCTGCGAGGCCAGAGCCCCAGGACAAAAGGGACCACCTAACGTAAACTTAGGAAATTTCCAGCAAATTTGTATATTTCACCTTAGTCATGATCGGATTCCACTAAGTGCACTTTGTTCGACTGCAACTGGTGAATCCAATTTGGCCCCCACCCCTGGCCTCCCTCAGTCACGAAAGACCTACCACGGTCTCAGCTTTACTTCGTTCGAACGGGGGTCTCTTTATTAATTCGCTTCTACCCAACGGCAGAAAATGATACAGCTCTTCAAACATGAGCACTCTGTCTAGCTGCTATCACCACGCTGTTTACGGCAATCTGGGCTTTCACCCAAAATGACATTAGAAATGACACCCAAAATTACCTCAAGCCGGTTAGGCTTAATCATGGTCATTATTGATATTAACCATCAGACACAGTCTTCACAGATGTTCCTTCACATCTGCACACATGCATTTTTCAACTGCATGTTATTCATATGCTGTGGGTCTATTATTGATCAGTTAAACAACGAACAAGGATGTCCAAAAAGTAGGTGGCTTGAAGCTTGACCCCTTTCTACAACCTCCTTATTATTTGAAGACTAACCCCACAGGTATGCCTTTCCTTACAGACTTCTCGGCCACAGAAGAATGATCAAAACCACTAATACATCCGTGATTTTGTGATTTATAATAGCAAGTATGTATTTGGTCTCCCTCCTGGTTCCTGGCACGGAGCTGCTTTGGAATTTCCGGTGAGGAGAGCAATGAAGGTGTCTTTTGTTATGTTAACGAGGTGACTTTTGGACCGCACCTCTGGATGGGGGCTAGTTGCCTGAGGAAATGGCCAGGCAATTAGAGGATTAGAGCTTTCAATCCCAACACCCACCTCACCCCCATCTTGGGGTGGGGGGAGGGATGGGCCTTGGATCTGTGGCCAATGGCTAGCGATTTAATCAGTCATGCCTCTGTGATTAAAGCCTCCATAAAACCCCCAAAGGAGGGGGTTTTGGGGATTTTCTGGGCTGGTGAACATGTAGATGTGCAGCTGTGGGGAGAGTGGTGCATCCAGGGAGGGCAGGGAAGGTCTGCACTCTTTCCCCATACACTGGTCTCGGCACCTCTCCCTCCGGCTGTTCCTGAGTTCTATCCTTTTATAATAAACTTAGTCTAGTAGAGTAAAGCTGCTCTAGTACGGCAGCCACACTCAAGGAGGGTCACAGGAACCCGTGATTCACAGCCGGTGGGGCAGAAGTGGCATCTGAAGTGGACAGAGCCCTCAACCTGTGGACTCATCCGATGTTATTTCCAGGTAGATGGTGTCAGAATGGAGTTGAATTGTAGGACACACAGCTGGTGTCAGAGAATTGCTGGGTGGTGGGGAAAACCCCCCCGCATCAGAACCGGTGACCAGAATTGTCATCTCCTATGTGAACGCCACCAACGCCTACTGGAATGGACAGTCCTTGGCAGAACCGCCCCAGCTTTCATTCTGGCACTTGAATATGACCTTGTAACACAAAATGGGAAACTTAATTCTCCTTCACCCTGCATACGTTTGCCAACTTCCTTGCGTTTTTTTCCGAGGATAATCACTGCCTCTCACCATTCATCACTCTTTCAACCAACAGAAAACTCACAACGATATTATTAGATGTACTTTAAGTAGAAAAAGTATTACCACCAACCATTTCCTGTCTTCTAGTAAAACTTCTACATGAGTTTCAAACCCAACAGCTTTGAATTTTTGAGTATCATTGTTTTCAAATTCTATTTCCTCTTTCCTTATTATATAAGTCTTAAATTTACTTAATTTTCCTGAGTGATGTCCATGCCAAGAAAAACACTAATAAATAAAGACCAACCAGAACCCCCACTATCACCTCCCACAGCTGTAAAGGCAGCGATCCCTACAGCGTCCACACTAACAATCCCAGCTTCTCCAGCATCACAAATTATGTCATAAATTACTCCTACGCCATCGCATTTAAATACCAGCTCGGCCTCACCATCCTTTACAACTCACAGAACTGCAAACGCTTCTGCTAATAAGTCCAAACGAAACAGTCCTAAGGCAACAGTACTAGAAACTCAAACCTCAGGGTGTTCTTCAGGAGCAACAGCTGTGGTGTAGCTAAAATCCATCAATATTCCTGCCTTCTCTACACTGTCTGACCTCTAGCTGACAGTGGAAAAGTCAAGGGGCGCCGAGAAAGAGGGTTTTCACAAGAGGGCCGTCTTTGCAGTTTTCCCACCCGTCTACCCATCCCTCTGATCATCCTTCCATCCACCCACACACCCACCTGTCTGTCCATCCACTTGTCTGTCCACCTGGCTATCTATCCACCCCCATTACTGAATATTTTTTGAGCATATCCTATGCGCTCTCACTAGGGATACATGATAGACAGAAGAGACATCAGATCAATCTGGGCTTGTGCTCTAATTCAGACGCTTAGTGAAACTGTTAGCTCAGAAAAGTGCCTCGTTCTCTTTGAGTTTCTTTCTTCATCTGTAAATTGGGGCTTCTAATCTCTACTTCACCACGAAGAGGGTCAGAAGTACCTTACGTATACGGAAAACTCTGCGCCCAGCACCAAGAGCATGGTGGGTGCTGCACAAATGGTGCTTTGGCAGCTCTCAATCTTCCCGGAGACCCCCGCCTCCCACCCTACCGCCACACAGGACGGCATCTCTGCACGGTCCTCCCTCGTGGCGGCAACGAGCACTTCTAGAGTGACTGACGCGTGGAGCTGAGGCCTGGGAGGACTTGGTGGCACGTCTGGGGCTTACCGGTCCCTGAAGAACAGGAGCTCCTTCCCAAGCATCGTCACGGCATCAAAGGACGAGCTGGAGTCACAGGGGTCGGGGGTGGATGGACTTTGAGGTGGGGCGTGCGGCACGGTGGGCTTTCCCGGGAATGTTTTCCGGGGTCCTAGGATTCAAAGTGACTTGGTCAGCACGGTACCAGGAATCTAGAGTCTGTCCACTCGCACTCCAGAGACGCTCTTTGTCGGTACAGGACGAGGTGAGGAGGTGCGTGGCTGCTGGTGGCGGGCAGACCCGGGTTTGAATCCTGGCTGTGCTAGTTGCTGAGTTGTGTGAAAATCGTGCCTATCACTTAACCCCTCCACGCCTCTGTTCTTTCGTTAGTGAAACGGGAGGGAGCAGAGTGTTTTGTGAGAAGGAATATCTGTAAAGCACCTGACACATTGGCGCGTAGTAAGTGTTAGAGAGATCGCAGCTGCAGGAGTCCCAGATTAGAGGTGTCTTTTAAAAGTTGCCACTGATTCTTTCTTTTTTTTTTTAATTAATTAATTAATTAATTTATTTATTTATTTATTTTTAATGTTTATTTATTTTTGAGATAGAGAGAGACAGAGCATGAATGGGGGAGGGTCACAGAGAGGGAGACACAGAATCTGAAATAGGCTCCAGGTTCTGAGCTGTCAGCACAGAGCCCGACGTGGGGCTCAAACTCACGGACCGTGAGATCATGACCTGAGCCGAAATCAAGAGTTGAATTCTTAACTGACTGAGCCCCCCAAGCGCCCCTGATTATTTCTTTGTAATTAAATTCTTTGTTCTAAGAGACATGGTCATTTTCTTGTGTGTTTTCAGGTCGTGCACATCTGCTTCTGGGCATCTTGCTGTGCATAAGCCTTTGGCAGGCACCCAGGAAAGACCGAATTCCAGTGCCAACACACTACACTGAGGTGGGCACTACTTAAAGGCAGCTTCTGGTGGATCCTGCTCCTTGGGAGGCCTGCTGGTGAGTTTTCACTCCTCCTCTGTGCTCCCGAGGGCTGTCTGCTATCTACAGGAAATGAGCAGGGGCTGCCTGGGCCACTCACTGGCCCTGGCAGGTGCCTGCTCCTGATCGAGCCCCGTGGTCAACAGAGGTGAGGGTCAGAGACAGAGGACCCATGAGAGAAAGAGATGGGTAAGATCTAGGGTGTAGGGTCAGCGATGGGGTGAAGATCGGGGCTGGGTGAGGCTTTGGGAAACTATTAGAAACTGGAAGGTGGTCAGGTCAGAAATGTGCTAGTGAACAGGTACTGTGAGCCAAGCACCCTGGGAGGGGTGGGAGGTGACAGGTAGTCAGGGCTGGGTGATGTGTATGCACCAAGAGAGATAAAACCATGCTTTTATATTTTGTTCACCTGTGCAGGACTGGCCATGTCCAAATACATGCCTCAGCCCCTGGCCCAGGGACCACGGCCATCAGAATGGTGGTGACCTTCCAGTACGGAAGGATCTGTAGAGGGCAGGCAAATCGTTGGGCTCAGTGGCCCAGGGGGGTCGCTTCACTTTGGAGCCCTGCACTCGGTGCTCTGCAGCCAAGTTTGTACAGTGGAGACGTTCACGCTATTAGTTCCTATCTCTCCCAGGAGGAGCAGCGGGCAGAGCGGACTGAGCACTTCTTTGGAGAAGATCGGTCTCCCAAGAGTCAGATGCCATCTGACTGCGAAAGAGCGTGCTCCTGCCTGAACTGCCGGGTGGCTTGGCCAACACCTTGCAAGAGGGATCTGGGCTCTCCGGGCCCTTTTCTAGGCTGGGAGGATGCAGACAGGCTTTGGCAATTTACGGCGGAGTAACCATCCTCCGGGTTTAGGGGACCCTAAACCAGTCAGTGGCCCAGAGTTTTCTGGGATAAAACATGAAAGCAAAAGTGTCAAGGTCTAAGACTTCCAAGATTCCTTCTCAGGGCCTTGTGGATCTTTCTCTTAAGGAAGACTAGGTCTAGAGTTTTTAATAATTCCTTATTACCTTTGAAAGAATGGTAAGCCATGGGATAATTTTGATTATCTCGGGGTACCTACTGTCTTGAGCCTCCACTTTCTCAGCTGTCCAGTGAGGAAAACACTTAACACTCTAAGCAGGCTGGTCATGAGGATGGGGTGATAGGAGGAGCGACGTGAGCCTGTGGGTTATCTACACCACTAGGAATGCAGTCGTCATCCTCCCTGACATTTTTAGGAAGATCAGAACAATTATCTGCAGATGGGTCAGAACCATATACAGGAAACTGTAAAATATACCCATCCTCTCCCAATATCTAAATTCTGACCCTCACCCTCCCCAAACCTCCCCCGCCAGAAGACAATTGATTATATTTTCTATGGCTGTTGAGGGACCAAGTGCCCTGGAGGAAAGGTGTAGAATTTAATTACACATCTTAGAAA
This sequence comes from Panthera tigris, assembly GCF_018350195.1. Classification (NCBI taxonomy): domain Eukaryota; kingdom Metazoa; phylum Chordata; class Mammalia; order Carnivora; family Felidae; genus Panthera; species Panthera tigris. The sequence continues at coordinate 1,292,912 of NC_056669.1, forward strand.
AGAAAGCCGTGTTCTTATCTGGTAGATAAGCTCCTCATAAAAGGCCACAGTGTGGGCTGTGGTCCCCCGCTTGATCTTTACCCCTGCAGGTAACTCCTGGCAAAATACACTTCCTCTAAGTTGGAGGCTGAAAGCCTGTGACTCTCAGGGTTAGTAGAGAAGTGGAGTGACTGTACCATACAGTGCCTGGATCCCTTTCACATCGTCCTTGGGCAGGTGGAATCCGTAGGGGTGCTGGTACTTATAGGTTGGGTACATCAGTGCCGATGGGTCTGTGGAATGCGCCAGGCCCAGCGCGTGGCCAAATTCGTGAGCAGCTACGGTGAATAAGTTGAAACCTACACAGTGCGAGACGGAAAAATACAGCATCAATGTGGGGATTTATTGTTAGGGCCTTCTGTCTTTACAGGAGAATTTATACCCAAATCCTAGTAGGAAACCATTTGCCTTTCATAACCAGGTTATTCTGGTGCTGAGCTTTGCTGACGTTACCTATGTTTCCCCCTCAGCTGGACGGGGCTTCGGACTGGGAAAGGATGGAAATGTGATTCGGTCCATTTGGCTCCTTGTCAGCGACACTCAGTCGATGGGTGGAGAAGGGCCCAGTTAGAGCTCATGGCGGCAATGAGATCTAGATTTGGCCACGACTTTGGGGTAAGTTCCCTGCTGTGACAGCCTCCACCCCTTGTCATCCACACACACTTCCCGAGGAAGACTTCCAATGACAGGCATCACATTCTGGAACCTTTCCACCCATCCCCAGCACACTTGTTAGGAGAGTACGACCCTCAGGTCCTTTCTGACTCTGCTTGCCAGCACGAGTGAGAGACTGTAAGTGCTGTGCAAAGAGTGCTGTGGAGGGAGGGTCGAGTGTCCTCGACACCCCTCGCTTTGAGCAGGGCTCGGGAGAGTCTACGGCACACTTGGGGGTGGGGCGTTCCCCTTATGGTGTTCCCTTGTGGATTTTTGGCTTACTTGTTTTTCCTAGCCAGCCCCCCTACTTTAAGGGTGGCCTGGGACGTTGACCTCAAGGTTTCATGGTGGAGGCCCAGAAGAAGGTACAATAGTTTCCAGGTTATGGTCAATTGTGCATATATACCATTCGTTCCCATAGTCCACTTCTCGGCATTGTCGAAATGCGTGTCCCCTCCCAGACCTTCTCCAGGTGCAAATGCATGGGCTAGGGTCCCTCGAGGCCCATCGAACGGATAGGAGTCCCCGTGGTCTAGACAGTTGGGGAGAGAGGTCAACAGAAGTTAGTCCTGCGGACGATTTTCGAAGCATATTTCACATTACAGGGAACAGACAATACTTTTTTTTACAGATTTTTTAAGTTTATTTATTTATTTAGAGAGAGACAGAGCATGAGCAGGGGAGGGGCAGAGAGAGAGGGAGACAGAGAATCCAAAGCAGGCTCCATGCTCTGAACTGTCAGCACAGAGCCTGATGTGGGGCTCAAACTCATGAGCCGTGACATCATGACCTGAGCCGAAGTCAGATACTTAACCAACTGAGGTGCCCAGGCGCCCCTCACTGACAGTTTTTAATTTAAAAAGGAGGAAGAACAAAATGAGGCAATGTTGTAAAGCTACGTTCATGGGTTTTGAGGATTTTAGCGGGAATACCTTGTTTTGTTAAAATCCAACAAAACAAAGCTCTGGTGTGCCGTTCGAGGGGCTCAGCACAGTGCGGGGACCTCAGACTGTGAGCTCCGAGGACCCTGTTACATGGCAGCACGGCCCCCACCCAGCCTGTGTTTCACGGGAAAGAGCGCAGGCTTGCACGATCAAGAGAGAAGCGGTCTCCAAAGCCGGCCTGAGCCACGTGGCCACGGTGGCCCTGCTGTCCAGGAGGAATGGGAGGCGCCGCGCACCCGGCCACACCCAGGGCCACCTCGGAGGGCTCACACCGGGGCCTGCTGACCTCCTCTCTCCTGGCTTCTGGGCGCGCCCACCCCAGGACAGCAGGTTAAACTTCAGATGGAGACTTGAAGTCTCAGGGGCCCTTAGAAAGGGCAGGACACTTGGTCCCCTCTGCTGCTTGGAAGCCAACAAAGGGAAGGAATTTCGCGGCCTTTCCTTAATCTGCCCACTAGACACGCGGCTCTGGACAGGGCTCCCTGTGCAAGGTTATGCGTCCACTCCTTACTGGGGTGAGCAGGGTGGAGGCCTGGGGACCCCTTAACGTGTGGATGGGACAGCAGCAAACCCCCTCCCCCACCATGCCCGACCGTTGCTGCAGGGAAGAAGCGGTCAGGGTCACGGGGCGTGTGTGTCCTTCAGTGAGGATTCAAGGTGCAGATTCCTGGTGTGTAGCAGATACCGTCAGGGGGTGGGGTGAGGTCAGGTGGCCCCCCCCAGGCCAACAGGGAAGACAGATGGGACAGACTTTGTCTCTGATGTGGCCACAGCACAGCGGAAGCCGGTTGGGCCGAGTTTGCCGAACGGTCCAGGCCAGGATGACGAGCCCTCGCCGGGACCCCCTGGTTCTAGTCTCTGCCTGATGGCCGTCATCACTCTGCCATGACCTCGGCCTCCGCCCGTCTCACCCTGTGCAAGAGAGGACGGTGCCCACCCTTGCACTGAGGGTTGTAGGAGGAAACAGCTGGCTTCGCAGGCAGAGCCCAGGGACCCCCACAGTACCTCCACTTTCAAAAGATATCATGATGTCCGCTTCTCCTGAAGTCACCCTGACGAAGGTTAGGGGGACAGCGCTGCCCCAGGCCTGCAAGGCCATCTCCACTGCCTTGTCCACGTCAGCGGCCGCCATGGATGGTGTGTACTTGGATATCCTGTGAAGACACAAGGAACGGGCCTTCCTTTCAGTAGACGCTCCTGGTGAAGAAGGGCGACCATTATGTTGAGGTCGAGGTGGGGCTGAGGATCAAGAGGCCGAACACGAATCTACAATTTGGGAATTTTTCTCCCAAACAATTCTTACTTTGCTTCCACCTTTGTTACATTACTAGGACAGGTGGACAATTAGGAAAAGTTGAAGGGGGATGAGGGTTGAGATCCTGTGGTGCTGAGACAGGCTGGCTTTCACTGTGATCACATCACCCTTGATTTTGAAGATCAGAACCCAGTGCAATTTCACAGGGAGTCAGAAGCCCGTTTTCCCCTAAGATGGTTTTAGTTGAGCAGGGCTTTTTTCCCCCAACTGGACTGAACATTTTCAATAGTAACAAGTAAAAACATGGAGCAAATTCGTATTCAAAGGCCACTGGGATTTCCCCCTTTGGGGGGGAAGGTTTTTCTCTTGAAATAATACGCTATCTCAAAGAGGAAACACCAGCTTTAAGCAAGGGTGCTCACGTAGACTGAAAGAGGCTGCAGTCTTTCATTAAGTGCTGCTGCGACAGTGACTTCTGGAGGCAGAGAAGTGGAGGGCATTTGGGACAAACAGTGGAGCCGTTGGCGGGCCTCCGGGACGCGGGGGCTGGGGCTTCCGACAGCAAGCAGAGGAAGGGGAGGAGGAAGGAGGTGCCCCCTGGGACCTCGGAGGGAGCCAGGGGCACAGAGTGAGGAGACGCCCCGGCGACAGCCACCCTGGGGAGCGGACCTCACCCCTGCTTCCATTCTCTGGTTCCTCGTCCAGTCCCGTGCTCACAGTCGGAGCCCAACAAATACTTGGTAAGCTCAGGAAGTGCTGAGTCAAAGCTAGTGGTTTTCAAGGGCTTCTGGGTGGTGGTCAAATGTTAGCACCTGTGATAACCACCTGAGAGGCTGGGTCAAGAGATACACAGCTGTGAGCATAAACGCCCATTTTGACATGTATCCTGGGTGTTCTGACGCGGGTGGGGCCGTCCCAGCCAGAAAGCAGCGGGGCCCATCCTGGGGGTCCGAAGGGAAGGGGCGGGGTCCCACAGGGAGCCCGCATGCAGGTGGCCATCCGCCCTGGAGAGGCGGGAGCATGGAGCCCTCTCGCAGGGATGGACAGAGGCGCCCTGACAAGAGTCCGTGCCTGAAGACCGCTGAGGCAGTAGAGGTCACGGTCAGACTCTGCGAGCACCTGCTTCGTGCGGGCCACGTCCCTGAGCCTACCTGACCTTCACAACAACCTGCGGAGATAAGGATGCAGATCCACATCGTGTGATCAGTCGGGATCCGAGCCCAGTCTGGCTCCAAGATGAACACACATAAGCACTAAGCTACGTTTCCTGTTTTAACCCCGTGGGTTACTAGCAGTTATTCTGAGATCCAGTGGCTACGTAGAGTACTGAGATGCCTCTATGCTTTCTCTTCCTTCCCTCCTTCTCTCGCTCTCCTTTGGGGGGGGCGTGGCTGTCCGAGGAATATTATCACAATATTCTACGTCTCGCAGCTTCCAGTTAGCATTGATTCCCGGTGTCTTGGCCATGCTTAGTCACGGTTCGGTGACGCAGCTAAATGTTGGAAAGACTTCCTGGGTTTATACACATTTTTCCCATCTTGCCCCCCGTACCCGCCCCCCCACCGCCGCCCCACACACACTTGGGAGTTCTTGCCCTCGCGTTTGGATTTTGAGGCTTTCCTGGACCGTGGCAGGGGAACATTTGTGTTCAGAGTGTCACCTTATGGACTCAGTCTCCCAGCCGCCAACAGGTGGCCCAGAGGAGCCTCTGTGCTCGTGGGTACAGGTCCTCCCTTGACCCTAGGGACCCGGGGACTGGGTGTGGCAGTTACAAGCCACCCACTGGCCGCCCCCACACGTGTCCTTGGGGAGAGATGAGCAGCAGCCCTTCGGATAAAAACGTGAATGACCGCGTGAGCACAGAGAGTAGGAAGGTGTCGTGATCAGAAACCAATGTTTTGGTCACCTTGGCTTTTTCCATATAACATACACAAAGTAATATATAATAATTTGTGCATAAATACAATTGAATTGCAGGTTTGTAGGGCTTACTTTTTTTAATGTTTATTTATTTTTGAGAGACAGAGAGAGAGAGAGAGAGAGGGAGGGAGGGAGGGAGACACAGAATGTGAAGCAGGCTCCAGGCTTTGAGCTGTCAGCACAGAGTCCGACGCAGGGCTTGAACCCATGACTGGTGAAATCATGACCTGAGCCGAAGTCACTCAATTGAATGAGCTACTCAGGTGCCCCTGTAGGGCTTACTTTTTAGTAATGGCTGTGTTTTGGGGCACCTGGGTGGCTCAGTCAGTTAAGTGTCTGACTCTTGATTTTGGTTCAGGTCATGATCTCATGGTTCCATGAATTTGAGTCCCACATCGGGCTCCATACTGATGGTGTGGAGTTTGCTTGGGATTCTCTCTCTCTCTCTCTCTCTCTCTCTCTCTCTCTCTCAAAATAAATAAATAAATAAACTTAAAAAAAAATCGCTGTGTTTAGCACCTGGCTTACAGGGTGTAAAACTCCTCAGAGCGTCAGGGGCTTCTGTGAGCCCTGTGGGGACTGTTTTAACAGTCCGGCCTTGCCCCATCCCCAGGCATCGACTAAATGTGCTGGTCCTAAGAACAAAGTCTGGCTCCAAGCCGGGCCTGGCTCTCTGCTGCCCTGGGCACCTGCCCACCGGGCCGCCCCACTGCGCGCCCCTGTCTGTCACGACTCCTCTAGCACTTGGGAAATCCTCACCGTTGGTGAGGCCTGGGCAAAAATGCAGGTGAGGGCCCAGATCCCCCCTCTGTCTGGCAGGTGCGGGCCCAGGTGGGCAGCGGTATCTGCCTGCCTCTGAGCCACCCTAGGGTGGAGGGGCCCCCCAGGAAGGAGGTCTGCTGTCCCCCCGACCTGGGTCCCTGTGCTCCCAGCAGCTGCTCCCAGAGTTCTCTGCTAGACCTGCAGCCACAATGGTCTGTTTGTTTTTGTGTCTCCCCCAAAGGACTGTGAGTTCCCTGAGATTGGGAAGGTGGTCTAGTCATCTCTGTATCTCCAAAACTGAATGCCTATAGTAGGCACTTAGTAAACCATCAATAAATTATTTTTGCAGTTGATAAAAAGTTACTTTTTAATAGGTGAGTTTTATTGCTTCCCTCTGATTGAGGAAACTGTTTTAAGAAAACTGGTTGGTACCATCAGGTTATTAATCCTAGATTAGATTATTCTTCTTCAAAGACAAGTGTGTTGTCTCTTACCGATAAAATTATTGTAATGTCTAAAATGGCCAGTCATCACGATAATCCTGAGGTCATATTTTATAGTAAATCCTTCACTGTGACTAAGATCAGCCCTAAAAAGTCTTCCTTAGGATTGTGATGAGCCACGATTTTATACAGATCAGAAGGAAGATGTTTCAAAATGAGAAGAGAAGAGAAGGGAAGAGAAAGGAAGGAAAAGGAAAAGAAAAGAGAAAAGGAAAGGAAAAGAAAAGAAAAAGAAAAGAGAAAAGGAAAGGGAAGAAAAGAGAAAAGAAAAGGAAAAGAAAAAGATAAAAGGAAATAAAAGAAAGGAAAGAAAAGAAAAGGGAAAGAAAAGAGAAAAGGAAAGGGAAGAAAAGAGAAAAGAAAAGGAAAAGAAAAAGATAAAAGGAAATAAAAGAAAGGAAAGAAAAGAAAAGGGAAAGAAAAGGAAAAGAGAAAAGGAAAGAAAAGGAAAAGAAAGAAAAGAAAGAAAGGAAAAGAAAAGGGAAAGGAAAGGAATGAAAAAAATAAAAGAAAACAAGAGGAAAGAAAAGAAAAGAGAAAAGGAAAGAAAAGAAAAAAGAAAAGGGAAGAAAAAAGGAAAGAAAAAAGGAAAGAAAAGAAAAGAAAGGAAAAGAAAAGGAAAGAAAACGAAAGGAAAGAAAAAGAAAGGAAAAGAAAAGAAAAAAAGAAAAGGAAAAGGAAAGGAAAGGAAAAGGCAAGAGAAAAGGAAAGGAAAGAAAAGAAAAAATAAAGGAAAAGGAAAAGGAAAGGAAAGGAAAGAAAAGACAGAAAGCACAGACAGGAGAAGAGGGGTGCTTCTCTCTGACCTGGAAGGACTCCATCTCATTACCTGTAGGTCAAAGTATTTTTTTTCCACTTGGGTTCACCTGGGAAGAGGCGGTAGTTTGCCACGTCGGGAACTCCGCAGCGGGGCCTCTTGATCACGTCCATCGTGGACCGGTCCAACTTGCCCGTGACTCGGAGGCCGAAGAAGGCTTGCAGCTCCTTGATCTTCTTGACCAGGGAACTGGCTCCTCGCGCGGCCATCTCACCGAGCTGGTGGCCTCCCTTCCTGGTGTAATACTTGTCAAGATAGGCCTGGAACAGACAGGCAGGCAGACACGTCTGTGCACCGTCTCCGGGAGAGACTCGTGCTCAGGTTAGGAGGGGACCGTTTCTCCACAAGCGACATGCAGTGTGGAGGGCGTACTCCCGCCTTGAAAAGAATTAGGTACATTCTCATGGATAAAGCTTTGATGGACATATGCCGCATTACTAATATTAATTACGTTTGCGTAGCTGGGATTGGAGATTTTCCCCTTTTACCCACTTATCTTTCATACTTTTCCTATAAGGACTAATTATTTTAAGAGGAAAACATAGAGGCTCCTGGGTGGCTCAGTCCGTTAAGCGTCCGACTCTTGATCTTGGCTCAGGTCATGATCTCACAGTTCCTGACTTCGAGCCCCCCATTAGGTTTTGCACTAATAGTGTGGAACCTGCTTGGGGTTCTCTCTCTCTCTTTCTCTCTCTCTCTCCTCTCTCTCCCTCTGTCTCTGCCCCTCCCGGACTCATGCTCTCTCTCAAGGTAAATAAATAAACTTCAAGAGGAAATAACAATAGAAGGAAATAATGTGAACATTTTCCCCAGGGATCGTTTGTCATTGAAATCTCCACCCAATTGGCAAAATCCAAGACTATTCTCTGGGAGGTGGCTATTGGTGTCATGTTTTCATCAAACATTATGCACGATCAATGTGTTTCTACACACAGAGGCCTTGCAGTCCAACCTGACATCCTACACAACGTCAGACAATCTGTTTCTCCAGTGGCTTTTCATTGTTAGGTCCGTGAACCTGTTCTCCGGGGCCAGGCTTCCAGGACTGTCTCTGTTTCCCACACCGCCAACCCCCCCCCCCCCGCCCCCGCAAGTAAAATTAGCCTTAAAGTATTTTATTTGCACATTAAAGCTTAAAACCTCTACATTTATCATTCAAAACTCTTCTAGAACTCCTGGGTGGAGTGAGATGGCATCATGTAAATGCGGGACCGGAGTTGGACGCTGGTCCAGGATTTCAACGACCCACCTTATTGCAGGGAGACCCCGAGCAGCTGAAGATTTCAGTGTGTGTTGCATTAGATGCAAAATTTTATATTTACATTTTAGGCATGAGGTATTTATTTACTGCCTATGAATATTTACGTATCGCGTTACTTTAGATTCCGTATAAATTATGGATATGATTTCTGCTGTATCTACACGTTTATATATGTGAATACTAAAACATTGAAAGCAACCTTAATGTCTAACAATAGGGGTTTTGTTGGCTATATTTTTATATATTCATGTGAAGCAATACTAGGCCTCTAAGATCACATTTTTGAAAAATATTTAGTGGCATGGAGTAATGCACTCAGTATAATGACAATATACTGAGAAAAGCCTAGGTGAAGTCTTTATACAGATTATAATCGTAATTCCCCAAACAAACCAAACCATATATACGTGTACATATTATACTCATGTTTGTTATATATGTATAGTAACAGAAGGTTAATGTGCAAATTAGCATTGAAAATTGATATCTATTGACGTATTGATAGTTACTACGTGCATATAACTTATAATGAGCACGAGTGACATAAATAACGGAAAGAAATATATCTGAATATCAATCTTGTTTACCTCTGGGTTGTAATACCAAGGGTGGCAACTTATTTTTCATCCTTTCCTATATCCCAAGGTTTCCTGCTGTGAATGCAGACTGTAATTGTTTTTTTTTTTTTAATGTTTATTTTTGAGAGAGAGAGACAGAGCATGAGCGGGGGAGGGGCAGAGAGAGAGGGAGACACAGAATCCGAAGCAGGCTTCAGCCTCTCAGCTGTCAGCACAGAGCCCGACGCGGGGCTCGAACTCACAAACTGTGATTGTCATGACCTGAGCCGAAGTCGGGTGCTTAACAGTCGGAGCCACCCAGGCGCCCCATCCTTGTGAGATTCTTAATGAGGCAAAGACCCAAGAGGAGAAGAAGGGGGTTATCTTGGAGCCCCCAGCCCTGGAGCCCAGGCGAGCCCTGAAACAAAGGTGTGACCATCTTGTTTCATTTCCATCTCTGGGTAGGCCATCATAAGTAAGTATTTTATGTCCTTCTTTCTGATCTTTTTGGCAGATAACGGTTCTCCGAGCCATTCCTCTTGGCTCAGGTTGATGCTGTGACAACACGACGCTCACGCTAAGTCTAGATTAGGCTCTTCCGGGGGTAAGCTCTGTGCAGGAGACCAGACACTCTATGTTTTCTGAGACAGTTTTGAATTCAAATATTTTGTTCCCATGTTAGGTTATGTGTGAGTCTTACACTCTGGGTTCTAATTTTGGTTTACAAAATACAGTCATAGAAGGGAAGATGGATTAAGTTGGAAAGACGTTGATGGGGCGCCTGGGTGGCTCAGTCGGTGGAGCGTCCGACTTCGGCTCATGTCATGATCTCACGGTTTGTGGGTTCGAGTGCCGCACCGGGCTCTGTGCTGACAGCTTGGAGTCTGGGGCCTGGTTCGGATTCTGTGTCTCCCTCTCTCTTTCTGTTCCTCCCCTGCTCACACTCTGTCTCTCTCTCAAAAATAAATAAAGACTAAAAAAAAAAAAGCTGGAAAGAGGTTTAGAACTACTCTTACAGGATAAGCCATGTTTGTGAAGAGAAATGTGTGCAGAATGATGCACACACAGATAGATCCTCATAAGCCAGGACTAGGCTGAGGAAGAGAGGGGTGGCCAAAAACTCAGTCATCAAGAAAAATAATATGGAGTGCAACATTTAAAAATCAAAATTAATGCAAAAAATCCATGATGAACAAAATATCAATATTTTAACTAAGACGAGGTCCAATCCTGCCTCATTCGCTCATCCTAATCCCAGCCCTGAGTCATAGCAAAGTGTGTTGAAAAATATAGATGAAGGGGTGGGCAGTGGTTTTATCTTAGTGATGGAATTGAGTTTTTTCATTATCTGTGTTGTATAATATTTCTTTTCTTTTTTGTTTTTGCTTTTTAAAAATTGTTTCTTTATTTTGAGAGAGAGAGAGCCAGGGAGCAGGGGAGAGGGAGAGAGAGAATCCTAAGCAGGCTCCGTGCTGTAAGTGCAGAGCCTGACATGGGGCTCGATCCCACGAATCGTGCGATCATGACCTGAGCCAAAACCAAGAGTCGGACACTTAACAGAGCCACTCAAGTGGCCCCGTTTTATAATTTTTCTACTGTGAACGTATATAATTTATACAATGTTTTTTTTCTTATAAATACGCAGAAGATGCTAGATCTTTAGCTCAAAAGGTTTAAGTCCGATCATAAACAACAGTATTAAAACAGTACTCGACACGGTCCTAGGCTCAGAGGAGATGTTCAGTTAATATTTGGGCTCTTTTTCTCTAGGTAAAATATGCAAATTTGCTTCTTTGAAGAATTACCAGATGTCCCGAGGGCCTAAATCATTCTGGAAACTTTCTTGTCAAAGTTATTGACAAGGTTTAACATCTTTTCAGAGTCAAAACATTCGGGGAGGCACTTAGATGTGCACTTAGAATTGCATTTGTGTTAATCCGAACCCTTGGGTGAGGTTGGCCCTGGTCAAGGATTTTCGGCATCCCCGGAAGTGTCCTATTTGCTCCCCACCTTTTCCCCTCCCCTGTTGTTAAAATTATAGAATTTTAAGGTTGGCTCTTGGGTGGTCTCTCTCGGCTTCTCTTTCAGTGTTTGAAAGAATAAGATAATGGAGGCCTAGAGGGTCAGTCCTGGCAAGCCAGTGGCCCAGGTCCACTCTCTGTCCCCAGATCTTTGTTCAGTGCACTTTCCTGGCATCCGTCTAGAGAATCAAGAACTTAAAAAACTCAGAGTCAAGTGTGCTTCAAAACACGGTAAAAGTTCTAGATATGGTTTCTTCAGCATTTCTTGTGTTGTGGCTAAGCCATGGAACAGGAATTGTGAGGACTTCTGATGCTGTGTGAGGACTCCTAGGTTGCATATAATCTACGGGCCCAATTAAATACGTTATAACTCACTTATATTCTGGAATATTTGTAACTCTTGAAGGTGATGTTTAGGAAAACAGCATAAAAATAAAAATTTTCTTATGATACAATAATCAGTAATTAAGGTAGGAACCAAATATAAAAATTAGAGTATCTCTTCGTGCACAGAAAGTAAAGTGGTATTAAAATCACCTGAATTTAACATTCTGTATTTGAAAGGTTTCAATTTCAATTTTTTATTTTAATTATGAGTTTATAATAATGTGATAATGAAACATATTATTTTTAAGGACAACTTAACAACCTGTTGTTGTTTTAAGTGTTGTATTGATATTACTGATTTAAAAAAAAAAAACAAAAATACAATAAAACTTTGGTTTAAGAGACTAAGCATTTTATCGTTCCATCATTTTCATAGCCTTTATGCTCATCAGCAAAGCAGAATTTAAAGAGTTATGAGAGGGCGTCAAATAAGTCACCTAAACCCTTGTTCATTTTTTCAAGTGCAGGTTATCGGACTCATGGGTTTGCAGGAAGCATCTGGCATTTGGAAATTTTGCTGGTCTGGTGTTTCTGGGCACAAGAGACCGTCCGTTGTCTCTGAACAAGTGGTCTGGGGAGAAGAGAGCCGTGCGGAAGCTAATTATCCTGACCCGGTTCACAGGCACCCCCTGGTCCGCTGGCCACCGGCTACGGGACTCGGCCAGTCCCGCTGTGTGCCCTCTCCCGGCTCCTGCCACCAGCCTGGCGTGGCGGCCAGGCTCCTTCACCTCCAGACAGTCATGCGACAGGCTCCTTCTTAGAGTTCAGGTTCACCTTGAGTGCCACCTCCTCACAGAAGCCTTCTGGGACTACTCAGCGACAATGTCCCCCGCTGCCCCAGTCACTACCATCCAGACTCCTTCCGCCCTCAGGATCACTTATCACTTTGAAATAACCTTGGGTGCTTGTTGACTGACCACTTGCTGATCTTCTCCCAGCGCCCTCCCCTCCCCCCTCCCCACTGTCCCCACGTAAGTGCCCTAGGCCCAAGGATTTGACTTGTTTTGTTCACTGGTGTTTCTCGAGTGCTCGGAACAGACCCTGGCCTACAGCACACAGTAAGCTGTCAGTAAGTGATCGTTGAACAGATGAGCTTACGCTGCATGCTTCTGTAGTATTTCATCTGTTGTATCGTGAGGCTGCCGAAGCTGTTACGTGTAGAAGTCCCCCCTCTCCACAGGGGATACGTCCCCAAGCCCCCAGTGGGGGCCCGAGGCTTCAGGTAGATCTGAACCCTATATAAACACGTTTTCCTGCACGCGCATACCTATGAGAAAGCTTGATTTATAAATTAGGCACAGTGACAGATTGACAACAGATACTAATAACAGCGAAGAACAATTACAACGATATAGTGTCATAAAAATTATGTGAGTGTGGGCTCGCTCTCTCTCTAAATATCTTACTGTTCTGTACTCACACTCTTGTGATAATGTAAGGTGACGAAATGCAGCGAGGTGAATGGCGTAGGCGCTGTGACATGGCGGGTGAGCCACGTAGGCGCTGTGACGCGGTGTTAGGCTGCCGATGAACCTTCTGATATGTCAGAAGGAGGATCATCGATTTCCCCACCATGAATGACTGAAACCGTGCAAAGAAATAAGGAGTGACTGCTCTATTTCTATAAACTCTAAGTGGGGGGGGGGGGGGGGGGAGTAATTCTTTCTAGTCACTGGGATCCACTTGAAAGGTTTGCCCAGATCATTTTTTTTTAAAGTTTCTTTCTATTTAATTTGAAAAAGATACAGAGAGTGAGCGGGGGAGGGGCAGAGAGAGAGAGAGAGAATCCCAAGCAGGCTCCGTGCTATCAGCACAGAGCTTGATGCAGGGCTTGAACCCACGAACCACGAGATCATGACTTGAGCCGACATCAAGAGTCAGCTGCTTTGACTGAGCCCCCCCCCGGTGACTCTTGCCCAGATCATTCTAGCCTGCTAAAGAGTGACGGTTTGTTTCTGCCCCTAGCTGGTGACGGGGCCTGCTGTAGGCAGAAGAAGGCGCTGACTGGGTCCCTGGTCCTAGTTTGAAGGTCCTCTGAAAGGGAGGAGTGAGGGATCCCCAGCATCCCAAGGCCACTTCACTCTTCCCCAAGACCCACTGTAAGCATATCTTTTCCTGAGACTTTCCGGTCTTCTCCCTGTATACATGGCTCAGGGTTAGCTGGTTTCTTCTGCGAAGGGCCAATGGGTAACGTTTTTGGTTCTGCCACACCTCGCCATTGTGGTCCAGAAGCAGTAGGCGAGAAGCAGACAGAAGGCCAGGGACTGTTTGGCCTGATGACCCTCGTTTGTCGGGACCAGGGCTACCATCACGGTCTTTGGCTCCCTCGGATCCATTCTGGCCTCTGCGTGACTCTCCTTCCGAGGCCACAAACACTCTGTGGTTCCTCAAAGTGGCATGACGAGTGCTGAGGGGACATTACATGTGGGGAGAAGGGACCCAAAGCCAGCCGGCACTTGTGAAACATGATTTGAAATAGACCCTGCAATTCTGAGACACGTTCTCTTGAAATGAGTTTACGTAACAGTGGGTTCACGTCTTGCGAAGCTGAATGTAACTGCTCTGTGCTTGGCATTCACGATGCTGTTCGTAAGCAGGGCTGAGAGTGAACATATTGACTAGTTAGCTCACTAATCAGAAGGCACGAGTGGTCCACACAGTCGGTGAGGCCACGCAGGTGCGGGTGTGCAAACCATTTCCTCAGTGCCCCCACCAGCACGGTGTAGGGGTGCAGCCTGGCGGGTCGGAAAGCAACCTGGAGGCAGGGCTGGGAATCCCGGACGTGCTATCGCTTGACAGACCGTTGAAAGAGCGCCTTTCGCACAGACACGTCTCATTTGCAAACCTGTCACTAACGTTGGGAGTCCCATCCTTACAGATTATTCCCCCCCAAGATTTTATCTTTAAGGAATCTCTACCCACAACGTGGGGCTCGAACCCACAGCCCCGAGTTCAAGAGTCGCACGCCCCACCGACTAGGTGCCCCTAGGATGTTTCTTTAGGTTAAAGATCACCACCTTCCGTTACATGCAAAAACCACTTGGAAGCAACTAGACATGAATCGCTTTGAGTCACATGATCATTGCAAAAATTCTACCGTGCATCATTTGTATCGCATCCTCTCCAACCAGTTGAGAGAAGTCTTCCAAGAAGAAAATACAGAAAGCGTGTGTAAATAAGGTACTCGGGGAGTACGCTTTAGAGAGGAAAGGCTCGCAAGCGAGGAGCAGTAGACGCCCAGGAAAAACTCGGCTCACTTTAGATTTTGATCCAGCTTTCCCTGAAGGAAGAGCCGTTTTCTAGCATGTGGACACAAGAAATCTTTTTGAGGTGACTGCCAGGAAACCCAACACTAAGTTCACAACCTACCTCTAGTGCACAAAACTTGCACCTCGGTTTTTATTTTTCTGTCCCTGTTTTCCTCCTACGTTTTCCCTCAAACACCGTGTCTTTCAGCATCGCATGCGTTTTGGCGAGCCGCTTCATTTCTGTGGGACACCAGCTACCTAGCTCTCCCTTTGCTTAGCCCTGCAGCACATCCCCCGAACGCGCCCTAGACAGCAACCTTCGCCGTATGGGAGGCGGTATCCGTTAGACTCTACTGGACTCACAAGACGATTGCGGAACAGTAACAGATTTTTCCTTGTTTTCTCGTTACACCCTTTCAGGTTTCCCGGGGTGGAGGCGGGAAGGGGAAAGCGTGCAGAGACTCACAAACCTGTGCCAGGTGGTAGTTGTTTCTTGAGGTCCTGGGGGTGGCTGCAGGTGGGGAGGGGGCTGCGGTGGAGAACTTCAGAGCCGTGACGAGGAGCACAGCAAGGCCAGACGCGGGGAGCACCTTCATCTCCTTGGGGCGGCTCGGCAGTTATATCAGTCCCGGGGAAGGCAGACTGCGCTTTTGCACTTCGACCTTGAGCGGCTTTTATAGCGTCCACCGGGTCTGGGCCCTCGGAGCGAGGATGACTCATGTCTCAAAAGGTAATTATAGAGCTCATTTCTCTCCCTGATGATGGGGTAACACACCGGGACTCGGGAGTCGGGGAAAGCTCCGTTCTTTGTGATTTACCGAGTCGCGAAAGGAGAAAGACAGTCGGATTGAATGAAGTTTGTCAGCTGCTTACATAAATTGGGGTAAACTGGATTAATTTTAACCCAACTCAATGGAGACATTTGATGGGCCTCAGCGAGGGGGGCCTTTTTCCACTCTGATGACAGAAGAAGTCAGTGATTCGGACACAGTTTAATTTGTCCTCAGTAGTTCTGCCCCCCGCCCCTCAAAACTCGATCCGGTCACCTGCCTCTTCTGCATCCACATTTCTCAGTAACGAACTCTGTTCATGATGACGGTTCTGGGCATGTAGGATCCTGAATCATCAAGGAAACGTTACATTATACTGTGCTGACGTAGGCTGGAAAGTAGACTGAGCTGTTTGAAAACTCTTGAATAAGTTGGTGCAGGAGATCTATATTAGCTCACCGGAACACTGGACAGAAGTACCCGTTCTCTGTGCACTCTGGTTACCTGGGCTCGTACTCTCTTTCCCGGCTCTGATTTAGATGTTGGTCTGGAGATGGCGTGGAGAAATGGGTTTCCTGGCGCGGAAAGCACTTTGGCATCAAAGTGAGACTCAATCTCGAGACACTTCCTAGCTGTGTGAGTTTGGGCATGTTGTCTAACCTCTCTGAACTTTGGTTTGTTTGTTTCCATCTGCAGAAGATTGACAGTACTGGTGTAAGCTCAGCGTTCTAGGAGAGGCACAGCACACAGCGTGCTGTCTGATGGCCACTTGGCATCCAGGACGCGTGGACCCAAATCCCAGGCTGACACCTGTCCACATGACTTGGAGCAAGTTACTCAATCTCTTTCTGTGGCATTTTCAGCTATTAACTGGGGGGGGGGGGGGTCGAGATCTACTTTGTTAGATTATCACAAAAGAGTAAACCAGGTCAAGAGAAAGCCCTTTGCAGAGTGCCCAGGGGACATCAGGTCCTACAAAGTAATGTTTGACTCATCTTTCTGCTTTGGGACCAGGCACCTGGAAGCTTTGAACAAATGGATGAATGGATGACTCCATCGGTGATTCCCAAAGTGTGGCTCCTGGGCCAGTGGCATCCATGTCACCCGGAAACTTGCTGGAAACGCCACCTTGCTGAATCAGAGAGTCTGGGAACGGGGCCTGGCCGTCTGTGTTTCCACAAGCCCCTGGGTGATTCTGAGGCACGCTACAGCTGGAAAACACTGGATTCGTTGAGCAAATAGCATTGTGGGGTCTGGGACGGGATGAAAAAAATATAGGAAAAGTGCCAAGAATATCCCCATCACAGAAGGTATTCAGTACTGCCCTTGCCATCCAGAGCAGTGATTTTTAGTGGTGACATACCTCGTATTTGAACGTCATTCTTTAAGTTTGTTGCAACTAATTTATTACTCATACTTGTTAAGCCCTGAAAATGTGTAAGTGGTTTGCCTTCCACTTGCACTAGATTCAAGGTTATTCCCATAGTGATTTTGCTTTTTCTCTGTCATTCAGTTGCCTTCTGAGATTCTCTCCTGCACAGAAGGGAGCAGCCCGTGTGTGGGGTCTCATGAGTAAGCCAGGTCCTCGACGAGTGTCTGTCGCACGTGTGAACATTGTCTATCGAGCACCCTGAGAATGCACTCTGTTGTGTGACAGAAGGCAAATCAGAGATCTACGAGACTCATTCGACTTACAAGTTGTAAGCTCCCCGAAGACTGAATGATGCAAAAGTCACAATCAAGTTCGTTTTATAAATGAATGAAAGGATGTGCCACACATACTCCTGGTCGCTTTTGGTCTGAGGAGAGGAAAAGAGGTCAAAACTTGCATTTGCAGCTTCCTGTTCTCCCACATCTTCATGCAGCTGCCCAAATTAGAGAGGAAACTCTTTTCCACTTGACTTGCATTCTCCCCAGGTCACTGCTTGAGTCCTTCTGATGGTCTTGAGGCAAAGGCAGCCGGGGAGCAGAAGACAGTAAAGAAACATGAGTCAACAGAGGCTATTCTCACCTACAGAACTCAGAGAGTTGCTCAACTCCATTTTTGGAAGCAGACTGAGATCAAGAAGAGGCGGTGACCTACGTATTTCTAGAAGGTTCCAGCATCCTCTCTTCTAATGCAGGAATGCGATCAATCCCTACGTTCCCACTGGGAGTCTTCAGTTGTAACGTGCAAACACCACAGAGGATTCGCAATTTATGTTCTTATAAGTCATTTACACATTAGTGTGAATAAGTTTCACCACAAGGCCAGGGCGAGGCAACATCCTTGACCTTTCAAAAAACCATGACAAGCAGGCTGGTAATTTCTCACTAGGTGTATCCTTTTCCCGATTTTCCTCCTCATTACAGGGGAGCAAAGTCGGCTTCCTTTCTATCATTCTCGTGTTAAGTCTCGATTTAAATCCAAGCTGTTCCAACCTAAAGAGATCATATTGAAGCCAGTCAACAAGTAAAAGGAAATGAAATGAGAGACCGTATCGTAGAGAACCTCGGAGAGCACAGTATCTGTGGAAAAAAGATACACATGAAACAGGAGGTCGGTAGCCTTCGAGCAGGGGTCATGTTTTGGGGATCCTGCAGACTTCCCAGGCACTTTAAACGGGAGTTTCTGTGTGCCAATAATGCAAAGGGAGACGGGTTTAAATCACAGAATCAATTCACTACAGAGAATGCTTCTTGCCCGATCCCGGCTGAATTCAGTTCCACGGGAGTTTTAGCAAATCCTGGACGTTTACAAACCCACCATCCTGAGACAGTGTCTGTCCTGCGTGTGATGGGATGGGTTGATGAATAATTGTTGACCAGACAGCTGACCGCCTTGTTGAGAGGCACAGACTTGGTATCAGACAGACCTCGAATCAAACATCGACTCCCCACCTTCTGGGTGTGTTAGTCGTCAGTGTCTTGAGCTGTGAAATCCAGTTCTGGCTAATTTAAGAGAAATTTTTTTCTCCAGGAAAAAATAGCTGGTATCTCAGAATTTCCAGGAAGGCTGGGGCCCCAGGCCACAAGAACCAGCAGGACAAAGGGTCGTAGAAACCAAAGCCAAAGAGGGACCCATTGCTGGGGCCCTTGGCTCCTGTCACCAGACGATATGTCAGCTGAGCAGCGAGGCGGCCGCTGCCGGGCTCCTGGTTCTCATGGCCTCGGTCTCTTTCCCTCAGCGCCCAGTCTTCCAGTGTTGGGTGAGTAGGTTGGGCCTGGGTCACATGCCCTCACCCTCATGTGCAGAGTCAAGAAGCAGGAGGGCCCCATAGCTTGGCGTCCGGCCAGGCTGCAGGACGCGCTCCAGAGAGACCACCGGCCATACGTGCAGGGCAACGCCTCCCAGAGAGGAAGTTCGTGCCAGGTGGCCAAAGAACAAAGCAGAACCAAACCCGGAAAATGCCCACCGCAGTCCGGGAGGCTGTCGGCACCGCCTCCCGCCTTGTGACATGGGCGCGTCTCATAGGACGAGGAGAAGATTCAAACGGCTAACGGACGCTTAGTGCGCAGGCCGGGTCACAAATGGGAGACCCCAGAACTACTTTTGGTACGAATCACAGCGATTTCCCGCAAGTATTGTGATGGGTTAATAAAAAAAATGAACGTGAGATATTTTCTTAGTTGGAAGCAACCATTGTTCACTGGATGGAGCGTTGATTAAAACACCAGTTGTGCGAACAAATAAAGCATCATGTCATTCTGTCCACAGCGGTGTCCCCGGTACCCAGAA
Organism: Panthera tigris; assembly: GCF_018350195.1. NCBI lineage: Eukaryota > Metazoa > Chordata > Mammalia > Carnivora > Felidae > Panthera > Panthera tigris. The sequence goes on from NC_056669.1 coordinate 1,311,768, forward strand.
CAGGGTCTGGCACAAAATAGTGGTGCCATGAACAGTTGCTGCACGTACGAACTCGCGGATGAGGGACTGACTGAAGCCAGTAAGAAAATCAAGATGGTCCTCGGAGGGGTAACTTTCAAATCAAACACAGGCGTGTAGCACTTCCCCAGGGTGTCAGAACTGTTCCTAAACCCGTATGTACGTTTTCCACACAACTTCAAGGCATCTCAGTTTCCTTTTTTATGTTTGTGTGTTTGTTTGTTTGTGTAGAATCCCAGGCTCAGCGCTGTCAGCATGGAGCCCAACGCAGGGCTGAAGCTCATGAACTGAGATCATGACCTGAGCAGAAATCAAGAGTCGGTCACTTACCCGGCTGAGCCCCCCAGGCCCAAGACATCTCATTTTTCAAGTGCAGTGTGGTCTCCAAGATTTTAACTGAGACCTGCTCGAGCTCAGAGCCTGTGCCCTTGATAGTCACAGGAACGTCCGTGCCCTGGTGCCTGGGCCCTGCAGCGTCCGGGCGCACATGGGACTCTGGGGCTGGCAGGCAGGCCGCGTGGCTCCCGGGCGCTCCTGGGTCTGGCCTCACAGAACACGGCCAGCCCGACTGCCCAGCTCCCTGACCGCCGATAGCCTTTGTCCCTGCAACCGATCCACCGTTACCCTCCTTTCTGTATTTCCATCTCTAGTAACGTAGCTTACTGGATTAAATTTCTGGATGTCCAAGGAGTTCAGTCCCGACCGGGAAGAATGCCCCCCAGTGGGGCCGGCTTCCACCTCCCCTCAGCCCACACCCAGCTCAACACGGTCTTCCTTCCAGACCTCTCCAGTGAACATACGCCACTTTGAACGCCGACTTATACAAAACATTCACTTATTTAACTTGTAAGTCACACAATAGTCTATTTTGTAGTTGTATTTTGCCTTTTGGAAGTTTAGAAGTTTTTATTAAGAATGGAGAAAAACAACTGCTATTATGAATTTCTAAGCAAGCAAATATTCTAGAATCAGATGGAATAAAAATAGAAGAAAGAAAAGTGTATTTGAGGGGTGTCTGGGTGGCTCAGTCGGTTGAGCCTCCAACTTTGGCTCAGGTCATGATCTCACCGTTCCTGAGGTCAAGCCTCACGTTGGGCTCTGTGCTGACAGCTCAGAGCCTGGAGCCTGCTTCGGATTCTGGGTCTCTCTCTCCCATTGCCCCTCCCCCACTCACGCTCTGTCTCTGTCTTTGTCTCTCAAAAATGAATACACATTAAAAAAGAATGAAGGGGCGCCTGGGTGGCTCAGTAGGTTGAGCCACCAACTTCGGCTCAGGTCATGATCTCATGGTTTGTGAGTTCAAGCCCCACATCGGGCTCTTTGCTGACAGCTCAGAGCCTGGAGCCTGTATTGGGTGCTGTGTCTCCCTCCCTGTCTCTGCCCCTCCCCAACTCGTGCTCAGTCTCTCTCTCAAAAATAAATAAACATCAAAAAATAAAAATAAAAAACAAAATTTAGTGTTTAGGAAAGTGTATTTGAAATCAAAGACTACCCTCAGAATCCCATACAGAAAATAAGGGAAATGATCTGACATCACTTGTGAGAATGAACATCTCAGAGAGGGCCTGGGGAGCTGACCTATGTGTCTACATGGAGAACAGAGAGAGGGGGAGGAGAGAAGGGAGGGGAGCGGAGGGGAGGGGGGATGGTTCACCAAGAAGAAGAGAAGAAGGGGAGAGAGGGGAGGGGAAGGAAGAGGAGGGGAGGACAGAGGAAGGGAGGGGAAGGGAGGGGAGGGAGGAGGGGTCACCAAGAACAGGAGAAGAAAGGCAGGGAAGAGAGGGGAGAGGGTAGCGAGGGGAGGAGAGGCGGAGAACTGCACAGGAGTTTGGTTGGAGAGAAGGAAACGTCTAGGAATTGTTAGCATTCAAAGGAGCTATTGAAGACGTTTGTGAACTTGCCCCCAGGAGTCTTGGAGTACAGGACAGAGAGGCTTTGAGGACAGCAATGGGTTGAGTTAACGTGGCGTTCTGCCTGCCGCTTGGGTGTATGTGGAGAAGTTAGATTAGATGATTTTTTCAATTTGTGTGTATGTATTTACACACACAATTATAAATATATATACATAAATAGAAAGTATATTTAAAATAGAGGTCAATTCACTATGTTCAATATATGTATTCAATAAAGTTTTTCAATAAATTCATCATCAATTTCTTTCAATCACATCCATTTATTTCATTTAATTCATACCCAATTCATGACCATCAGTCTCTTTTTTTAGGCACTGGAAATACAAGGATGTGAGGCACTGTTCGTATGCGGCAGGAGCCCAGATCGGCTGCTGTACTAGGACGGTGACCTTGGAGCAAACCCCAGGTAAACATGGACAGACTTTGTGAGAGAAACACGTGCCTTCACGCTGCAGTGGGCAGAATCCTTCCGGAAAGCAGCCATGCCGTATATATACTAGGAGCCATAAAGGGGGCTATGCTGTTTGGGCCGCATTCCATCCGTAAGAATTTCCACTGAGAAAGCCATTTACGAGAATAGAAACAAAAATGTCTATTTTATGCCTAGTTATAGAGCAAAAACGTGGAAACTGCCTCAGTGTCTAAAAATACGGAAGTGGTTACAGAAGTTATGGCAACTCAATATTATATAATTTAGTCATTAGAAATAAAATAGCAGTGCGCAAAACATTAAAAGAATAATTTTAACCAAAAGAGCAAACTACAAAATTGGGCAAATTTGGGGCTAGTTTGCTAAAGAAAAGCATGTGGTTGTAGACAAACAGCGGGAAGGAAGCCGACGGTACCGAAATCCGAGGGTCAGGGTCTTAAGACCTTCCATTTAACCTTTCTCGTATGTTTTCCTTTAAAGCCATCACACATTTTTGAAGACAGTCAGTGGAATTTTGAATGACTGTATCAATGTACGTTTTAGTGTGCATCTGCGGAAAGAGAAGACCTGCGGTGAACTGGGTGTTTCACGGACGCATGTGTTTGCCCGTCCGGCATGGGCACGTTCCATCCGATGCCCAGGCCAGGCTTCGTGCTGGGGGCACAGAAGGTAAACAGAAACCTGTTCTTGCCTGCCAGGGTCTCAGAGTCTCCAGAGAAAGACTTGGGTGTAAGCTCAAAATATCCTACCGTGTAATTAGGGGGATAAGAGGGGTACGTGACGGTCCAATGAGAGCAGAAGACGGGAGGACCTGTTTGCGTCCGGGCTGTTGAGAGTGGGAGAGGGTGCGGGGAGGGGTCAGGGTGGGCCGTCCACGGAGTGGGGTTAAGTGCTGACTGGCAAAGGAGTGGGTCGGGGGACAGGGAGGGGTGGTGGAGGCCAACGGGGAGGGATGATGGGAGGCGGAGACGTCTAGGAGCACCTAGTCTAGGACGCTGAAGGTGTTTTTACGCACAAGGTGACTGGGGGGAGATGGGACAATGAAGCCGGAAGGCAGAGGCCAGGGTCCAAGCCATGCTGAAGGTCCGAGGCGCAGGGCCGAAGCGAGGCTCCAGGACTCAGAGCCGGAACGTGGTTGGCAGGTGTGAGCAGAGTGTCACAGAGCAAGTCTGGAGCAGGGGCCGCCGAGGCTTTGAGGGCTCGCCGAGTTCATTGGAAGGGCCTGGAGAAAAGTGCGCCAGGCAGGTCACTGTGGCTGGGCTGAGGCACCCACACATAAGGGTGTGTGACGGGCAACCCTGGAGGGCTTCCTGTCCGGGAACACAGGACTGGGTTTGCATTTAGTGAAAGGCTGTCCCGAGGGGAGGTGCGGCCCAGATCGGAGGCGAGCGGGCATGGAGGGAGAGGGGTCAAGGAGGAGGGTGTGGGACGTCCGGCCAAGGGGGCTGACATCATGTACGTCTTAGATCATGAACCATGAAGGACACGTGTGTCCGTGGAGTTAGCATTTTGTGTGTTCTTGTGCAATCCCAGGCCACCAAGGCCAGCGTTTGAGGTTGAGAAGGAGCCGTGTTTATGGCCCGTGTGAAGGGTGGGGTGGCAGGAGCCCCATGAGAACGCAGTCCACCTGCCGGGGGCCCTCGAGCCAGCGTGCTGAATCAGAGACGCACGTCAGCGCCCGCGTCAGCTGTTTCTGCCCATGGTGCCTCTGAACATCTCCTTTTCCCGCTCTGCTTTCGTCTACACATAAACATGTGGCCATTTTGAAGGCACTACCACCCCATCACCACTTCCCGCTCTTGGATTTCCTGTCACACATGTCCCAGAATGTCTGTTGAGCGTCCTTCGCGTGTGCTGGGCACGGCTGGGCGTGGGGCAAGGAAGCGGGAAGAGGGCATTGGAACAGACACCTGAAGGTGCCGAAAAGGCCAGGGTCGTGACTATTTAGGGGGAAGAATGTTCCAGGCATAGGGAAGGGTGGCTGCAAAGGCCTGGTGTGTCTGGGGAGGAGCCAGGAGTGGGGCAGAAGCTGGGGCACGGTGAGTGAGGGATTACGGAACGGGATCAGTCCGGGCTGGCCTCGAACCCCAGACCCCGGCAGCGGGCTCTCTGCCTGGCAGCGACACTGGAGGGCTTCCTAGCAGATGCGTCAGGACCTAACATGCCTCAAGGGGTAGCTGGGACTCCAGGCGGGCTGTTCTGTGTCCAGGCCAGAGACGGTGGTCGTGAGACCGGTGGTTGTGGACGGGTGGCCCCTGGACCAGCTGCCTCGGCACCACCTGGGAATTTGTAAGTTCCTGTCCCCCCCAACGACCTACTGAATGGGAACCTGGAGGTCGGGGCCCAGCAACCCCGGGAGATTCTGACACGCGCTTAAATATGAGGGCCACTGGCTTAAAACGGGGCGCCATTGTCCGATCTGGGACACACAGAGTCTATGGGCCATGCTGATGGCAAAAACGTGGCACGAGCTGTGGAGGAGTGAGCGTGAATCCTAGTCTGTCCCAGCAAGGGGTGAAGGGAATGCAGTAAATCACGGCGACTTTGCATCCGTTTGGGGCATCGGCCTGGGTGCAGACTCTAACTCCATCACCCAGAACTGGGCCCAGTGTCCCCGAGACCTCAATCTGGGTGCAGTGACCCTGCAAGCATGAGGGGGGATTTCCTGTGTCATTTCCCAGGGAAAAGGGGTACGTGAACGACAAGGTTACCGCTGAGGGCATCTGGGACTCAGCCCCACCGAGGACCCAGGGACCCTGCATGCAGCGTCCTTCAGAACTGTGCCGGGAAGGACGAGCGAGCTGGGCTGTTTAGCCATTGGCCCCCGAGGCTGCTCTTGAGACATTCATCTTCCGGAGCATGTGGACCGTGTCACACGTGACTGTGTCACATACCTGCCAGGTGTGCACTGCCCTCAGGAAGACATGGGGACTGCCTGCCACCTCCAATCCAGGCAGCCTCCGACGCAGGCTGAGGGGGACGAGTGGGGCACTGACCGTGGCTGTGACGCAGACGGCGTGAGGCTGGGAGCCGGGGGTGGGGGGCTCCGTGCTGGGGGCTCCGCCTAAGTGCAGGTGGACAGCAGGACGCACACCCAGAGTCGGGGAGGTCGAGGCTGGAGACGTGAACGAGGGAGGCATGAGGTGTAGGTGATGTCAGAGCCACAACCGTCGATGAGTTCACTTGTGGGGGGAGCAGGCAGAGAAGGGAGGGAAGGCAGCCTTGACCCTGACATTAAACAAGACATCCACTCGCCTCTTTCTAGAAGGATCTTGAGATTCCCTTCCCCTGCCTTAAAAAAATAACTTATTGGGCTTCTTCTTTCCTCCTCTCTCCCTCCTTCCTCCCTCCTTTCCTTCCCTTCCTTCCTTCCTTCTTCCTTCCTTCCCTCTTTCCTTCCTTCCTTCCTTCCTTCCTTCCTTCCTTCCTTCCTTCCTTCCTTCCTTCCTTCCTTCCTTCCTTCCCCAAAAGCCATTAAGCAAGGCCAAATGGAGATGGTAAGCTGGGAAAGACAGGCCTGAGCGGGGGTCAGGGCACATGTAAGGGGGACAGTGAGAGGCCACAGCCTGGCCGGGTCAAGACTGGCCTCACAGGGAGGACTAAGATAATAGGAGGCAGGTTTCTCACTGTCAGAAAAGAGAGGTGCAGATATGCAGGGAAGCTTCAATGAAGCCAGAGAGGGTGGGAATGCAGGTGTTCTTGTAAACTCAGACAACATAGAAATGAAGGTGGAGCTAAGTGTGCAAGGGCGCGGGTGCACACGCCCCTCCCCCCCCCCCCCCCCCCGTGTACATTTCCCATCAGTGTCCATGGCAAGGGAGCAGGGACACAGCAGTAATGACATGCACACCTTGCACCCAGATTTTGTTTCCAAAGCCACCTCCACAGAAAGGAAGCAGGGCTTCTGGGAAATGCAAGAGTCTAGAGCGAAGGGAGGGAAAGGAAGAGACGGGCCTGGAGCATGTTGTGGTGCCGGTAGTGAGGAGGTGCCCAGGCAGTGGTGGAGGTGGGTCAGAAGGACCCAAGGCGGCTTCTTGGAGCCTCCTCTGGCCGAATCTGGGACACTCAGCACCAAAATACACGATGATAGTACTGGGTTGCAGCCCATTGGGTGAAATCGGAACCCGTGATCGATACCGATATAAACACACAAACAAACTGTGGAGGGAAGAGAAAGCTCTTCCCTCTGGTAGAAAGCCCACTAATAAATAAATGCAAAGGGAATGACGGTTGAGAAAAATAATCATTTGGAAGCCATCTTAGTGATGATCGATCGAAGCCAGAAACAGCAAGGGAGTCTAAGAGCAGTGGGTAAAAGTGGGTGAGGCAAGGGGTTTTCACCTAGTTCCAAGGCGTCGTCCCACAAAACGTGCGTCAGTTACGAAGGGGGAAAGCTACCGTCACCTATAAGGACATAAACGGACATGACGTGCCGCCCAATAGGTTGCAAAGAAAAGAACAGAGTTTCTGTAGCACTCTGGCCAGAAATACGTAACCTGAGCCTGTTCATGAGAATACAGCAGGCAAACCCAAACCGAGAGACTTTCTGTAAAATAACTGCAGTAATTTAACTAAAAGGTCAAGGTCCTGAAAGTGAAGGAAAGACCGAGCGCTGTCCCAGTTTGGAGAAAACAGAGGGAACGGGACAACCTGGTGCCACACGAATCCTTTGCTGGAAAGGACGTCACAGGCACAAGTGACAGAATTTGGATGAGGTCTTGGACGAGTGTCTTTCTACTATTCGTGCCACCTCTCTAAGTTTGAATCTGCTCGAAAATTAAATATTTTTCAAAAATCATAAAAAACGGTCATCTAAATAGTTCAGACTCAGTTTCCTATGCTGGAAAAATAGAACTCGGATGCACACAGTGGGGCATACCTCACAGGGTGGCTCTGAGGAGCTAACTGGACAGTCAGAAAGTTATTTATAAATTTCAACTGTTGTATCAACCAAAGAGAAGGAAAGTGGGAGCTGCTTTGACAACCCTCGAGCCAAAAAAATCTTGTTAAAAATTATAAACAATCGGTAAAACCATACTCCAGCTGAGCTTGATTATGTAAGGGAAAAACCTACAAATATGTCCAAATAAGTTAGAATTTTGTGATTCCTTAAGTGCTGTGATAAATCTCATTTTATACATGAAAGATATGATCTTTATTCATAGAAAACATTTCTTCTGATCTCCTTTTAATAAGAATTGGAGAAGTACTCAACAATTATGGATTTGAAAGGATCTCAAGTCACCAGGATAAATATTAGTATAGCCCTGGTCTTGCCTTGACTGGGGAAGGAGATTTATAAGATCTCGCAGATGCCCAGGAAAAATTACAATGGTTGGAAATGTACATGAAAGAAGTCATCCTATTAATAACAGATTTCTTTATTTTCTGAATCTCTAAGTATCTCAAAAATTGCATCAAGTTGCATAGTGAAAACAAGAAATTATGAGCACATTTGTACAGAGATGAACCTTTACCAGGTGGCTTACTGAGGCCTCACCCCCAACCTATTAACCATGTGCACATGTGGAACCCAGTCCCTGGGCTGCTTCTTAGTCTCCTTAATCTATCGCCCTTCCTGTATTCAGGCCTTGAAATGCTGGTTCGTTTTCTCCAGGGTTCATCTTTAATCATCTTGTGTGAGTGTTCACTCCTACGTATTCTCATCTGTGCATGGTCTTTAGGCAACCTCGTGAGCCATAGAGCTGTGCTGGGCTGAGGACAGGCTCTCATTTTCCTGGTTACCTCGAACTGGTCCAGGAATGTGCCATCGGGGACCCATTTCCCAGGATTAGACTGGTTTTCCAGGATGACTAGATTTGGGATTAGAGACTGAGCTCTTTCTGGGAATGGAGATGTGAGATTGTGGGGTCACTGGTGGCCATGTCACCCATGGGTGGAAATGCCAGGGGGCTGTAGGAGAAAATGAAGCAGAAGCCAGCATGAGAGAGAGACAGAGAGAGAGAGAGAGAGAGAGAGAGAGAGAGAGAGAGAGCGAGCAGGGGGAGAGATAGAGGGAAATTCGGGCTCAAACTCATGAAACTGTGAGATCATGACCTGAGCCGAAGTTGGATGCTGAACTGACTGAGCCCCCCCGGGCACCCCCAAACCTCATTTCTAAATGGTGTACCAGAACCTGGAAGCCAGTGTTTGCAATGTTCCCGGGGTCTGCTTCTGGCTGTCATTGTTTTGCCCTCGGGTCACTAACACACCCTCCTGACCCGTCCCCCTGCATTATTAGTCTTGCAACTTTCTGACTCAAACTCTGTCCTGTTACCAAGGTAACATTTAAAAAATAAGGTAGAATCACATCACCCTGTACGTAAAGGTTCCAAGGGCTCCACTGACCTTTCAGAAAACACCCACCGTGGTTTGTGGGACATTCCTGCCCTGCCTGGCCTCACCAGCCGCCTTTTCGTTCTCTCTCCCTGTGGCCTTTGCTGCACCCGTGACGAACCCCGTGTGGCCCCTGAATTGTGTCACGGGCTCTAATGCGGCCCAGGGATGCCCCCCTGTCTGTGTGTCTGCAACAGTACTGACGCTGCTGGGTCGGTGGCTGTCCCCCTCCACCCTGCTCTGCTCCTTAGAAGGCTGACACCCAGAAATACGTTTGTTGATGGCCAGACATCTAATAAATTAACAAAACACATTTGGTGAACGAATGAACAGAATCACTGGGGACAACGGGAAACAGGAAGACTTGGTTTGTAAGAAGAATATCGCATAGTCGTTTCTAGAGATTCGAGAAAGTGTTCAAACATAATAAGGTTTGAATCGAAGTATTTGATTTTTGTGGTGCCCTCGTCAGAGTGATTTGTCCCTTGTCACAGACCAGGCTCCCCTGGGAGTAGACCCCACGGTGGGCAGTAGGGGACAAGAAGTTACCGGGGGTTGTGTGGGACCACCGCCTGGGGTGGGGCAGGGAAGGAACAGGACTGGGCGGAGAGAGAGGCTGGGGTGATGCAGTCTCACCACGGTGGCACCGGGGGGCAGCTCTGGGCTGACCCGCGTTGGGGTGTGGTCATTGAGCCTCGATATCTGCCCTCCCCACGGGCCAGTCTTGGGTGGCTGGAAGGGGACAGCTCTTCCTATCAGAGCCCACGTTGAGGGCCGTCTGCCGTAGGACCCATGACAGCTGGGGACATCAGTACATCCCCAGAGGGACATCCAGATGCCCCCGTGGGTGCTGCATCTATGAGTTCTGCAATCTGGGGAGTCTGGACCCCATGAGTACCAAGTGTATGGGATGCGGGTGGGGTGGTCATGACCCCCAGGCTCCCGTGGACGCAGCAGGAGTATGTGCAGGAGGCCCGCCAGCCAGGGGCACACACCCAGCCCCCCACTGACCTCAGCGTGGGAGCCAGAACAGAGCCCCCCCTTCCTGCTACGAAGGCACCGGGCTGGGAGCTGTGGGCCAGGTGGAAAATTCCTCCTCTGAGTGAGCTGTGCAGGGAGGAGGAGGAGAGCTGGGTTGTCAGATGCAGACAGAGGCCAGAGTCCATGGAACTCACGCTGTGGGCCCAGCGTGAACCGAATCTGCTAATAATGACTTCAAATACCTCAACTCCCACCCTTCCTGCTCCCAGGGGCCTTTATGATGCTTAGTGCTTCTGCCCAAAGAATAGACAAAATCAGATATCGAAATTCTACAAATGCAGTCATTTAAAAATCTCCAGAGATAGGATTCAAGTAGCTGAATGTGAAGGTTTGCATTTTTAAAGAAGGGAAATGGTGAAGAAGGCACAATGTGGGTGGTGGTGATTTAAAGGAGGTGCATGGAAATAAAGCCTCGTTGTCCTAAACCGCATAATCTTAGTGATTCCTGACCTCAGACTTTCCTGAGCAGTGTTCACAGCAATTGCAAATGTATTTTGTGTTCATCCAGCTTCTCAAATAATTTTATTTTACTCTCTGTGAGGACAGATCCCTAACTCTCTCCATTCGGTAATCCCAAAGTGCTTCTGTCAGTAAATGGTTTCTCAAGACCCAGAGAATGGTTACATAAAGTCTTCATTTTGTTTTATAAGCCCTTTCCCTAATAATCTGGGACAGATTCAAAGGAAACACTTCAGTAGTTTTGATTCCCTTACAATTAACCAGGTTCTAACTGAGGGCAACATTCCATTTTGGGAAGGACTAGTTGGTCTGAGACACGGGCGACGTGTTTGTAAGAAAACAGTAGTCCTCGCAAGCTCTTTCCAGAACACCTACTTCTTGGGCAAGTGCGTTTAGGCACAGTGATGGCACGTTTCAGTTAATGAAGGTATTGATTTCTCTGGCTATTTGGATGCACACAAGACAGGCAGGTGCCACAGCTGTCTGGTTTGGGGAAAGCTAGTCTTTCTGAGCGTTACTTTCTTCACCACGGACTGAGGATATTGGAGTCCACTCCACGTTGTACAAACGGAACGAGACGGGGTGTGTAGACGGTGTGCAGAGAGCTCTGGGTGGGGCTTGCTGTCATTACACAGCGATACATATACTATATAGGACATATTATGCACCATTGCACATTATGTTCATCTACAAGGTACAATTATAATTCAATATCACAGATGCTAATTACTATAATCATAAGATCTAATTTATCTGCACAAGTCTTCCAATTTCACCCCTTTTGACTGGGGTCCTTCACACATGCTCAGAACCGCTAAGGACGCGAGCAGGGCGTAATGAGTGCTTACAAGAATACTCCCTGTTTTTCTGCTCTTATCCCCTTCATTTTTCCTTCCCAGTCTTTTAAACATACCCTAAATTTCTGGCACCTGGGTGGCTCGGTCGGTTGAGCGTCCGGCTTCGGCTCAGGTCATGATCTCACAGTTGACGGGTTCGAGCCCCGCGTCAGACTCCTTGTGGACAGCTCACAGCCTGGAGCCTGCTTCAGATTCTGTGTCTCCCTCTCTCTCTGCCTCTCCTCCGCTCATGCTCTGTCTCTCTCTGTCTCAAAAATAAAGATAAACATTAAAAAAAACCCCAAACATACTCTAAATTTCTCTCTCCTGCCTCCACCCACCCACACGGCACAATTAAGAAGCATCCTCTTTGAGGATATGGGCTCACTTTTTCTTTTTTCTTTTCTCTTGGGTGTCCCTACAGTCCCTGGTGCTCGGGATGTTCATGCCAGCCAAAACGAAGGGTGAGAGAATATTTGATTGAAGTTTACAAATACCCCAGTTGCTCATTCACTTAACTACCACCTGCCTGGCACCAGTCACAAGTGGTAAACAGGACCTGGCTCTGCAGGGGAGCAGCTCAAGAGCTGGGCCAACAGGTGGTCCTGCAAAAGGGCAATTGAAACCGGAGTCAAGGGTGGATGCGGGCTGTTATTGTCGTGGGATCGTCGCAGAGGTCGGGGAAGCCTTCCTGGGCGTGTTGGGACGGGCAGCAGGAACCAGGCTAAGGAGAGGACAGAATGAGGTGGTGCAAGAACGTGACAACCCAGAATTCATGAGGCCACAGGGCAAGCAGAGCAGTGGGACGCAAGGCAGAAGAGGCCAGCAGCCTGATGGCGGGAGTCTTGAGCACACCAGGCAGCGCTTGAACTTGACCTTGGAGGTGAGGGATAAACATGGAGGGTTTCGTTTCTTGACGTTTCCTGTACTGACCTATTGTTGTGTTTCTAGTACCAAGAATAGAACCTTGGCTCTGTTGAAGCTGTGCATTCCTGAGAAATTGGAGCCCTCGGGGACGGAAAGAAGTTGTTGGCGTGTGCGCCTCACCTCCGGCCTCGGAGGCTGCGTTTACAGCACCCTGCCGGGTTGGTCCCCAGGACCATCATCATCACACCAACGCACAGCCCGAGAAAGAGGCAAATTGCCCTTGATGACATCTTTCTCTTCCCTTGATGTTCATCTGAACCTGATTTCACCCGCATGAAATGTTGGCGGCGGGGGCGAGAGATGCCTCCTTAGGGACACTTTCTGGGGTCTGCTGTGTCTTCCGACCCCCTGTGACCTCTCCAGGGGTGAGGCCACACTTTGGCTTCCACTGCAAATTCATCTGACCTCCAGGCTGGTCGCCTCTATGGAGTCCTACTCCTCCTCTTAGTCCCGGCCTTATTCTTCCTCTCTGGGGAGTCATCATCTGTTGTCAAGGTTGTTTCTCTCCACAAGCCTGCTGATATGGTCCTCGTGTTTTGATAGGAAGAAAACAGGATAGACTAGCACCCAGGAGACAGGCTTCAGATTTGCAGTGAACGTGTTTTTCCAAATGTGTCTTATCAGGTAGCCTTTCCACAAAACTCTGTTTCAGTACGTTTATCTCCATTCTGCTTGGGTTATTGATTGTATTTCTGAGCCCCAAACTAGATTATGAGTTCTCTGAAAGCAGAAATCACGTTTCACTCACCTTTGCTGTCCCACCCCTGTAAGATGAATGCAGAGAGCAGTTTAGCAAATACTCATTCTATCCAACTATAGCAGCCAAAAGATTGCCTTAGAACCAGAATCGTGTTCTGAACCCAGAAATATTTGCTTTTTCCCCCTGGAGAACCCAGGATCTTTTTTAAAACGCTAACTTGCAGTTTGAAGCAATTTGGGCGAAGAATATAAGCCCCAGCAGCAGAGACGAAGCCGCCACTTTTGGGTTTATAATTATGTCTCGCGCTTGTTGTTATTATAGTTCTTGAGGTGTAATCACGCGCCTGGTCCCACGAAAGGCCGAGGATCACAGGACTCAGAAGGTCTCAGAACGTCTCTAAGGAGACAGGAGTTTAAACTTTGGCAAACAACTGCTTACCCTACAGTTTTCTTCTAAAATACCCAGGAAAAGGGAGGACACATAGAGGTCCACTTCTTTCGCCTTTTTAAAAATTCAAGTACAATGAACATATAATGCTATATTCGTTTTGGGTGCACAGCACAGGGACCCGACAATTCTATACATTGCTCAGGGCTCATCGCGACGAATGTCATCCCCATCCGTCACCAAACAGCATCAGTACAATATTATTGGTTATATTCCCTATGCTGTCTGGGATTAAGAGGTACAGATGTCTAGTTATAATGTTGTGAATAAATAGTATTTTATCAAAGTCTTTTCTGGTTATGGTGTAACCCTCTGATATACGATTCTCCTCAGTTCTTCCTTTTCTTGCCCCTTTTGGGAGTTCTCTGAATCTTTTTTTGAAGGGGACTTTTTAAAAAAATTTTTCTAATGTTTATTTTTTTGAGAGAGAGACAGAGCGCGAGCAGGGGAGGGGCAGAGAGAGAGGGAGACACAGAATCCGAAGCAGGCTCCAGGCTTGAGCTGTCGGCACAGAGCCCGATGCGGGGCTCGAACTCACGCACCGTGAGATCATGACCTGAGCTGAAGTTGGACGTTTAACCGAGTCACCCATGTGCCTGGAAGGGAACTTTAAACCTCTAGCTTCTCTACATACATAGCAACCAAGCAATCAGTTCTTGTTTCTGGAACGTGTGCCCACAGGTTGAGGGTGAGTCTCAGCTGTGCTGAAGATGTTTGTTCCAGGACGAATGTAGTGCTTTCCCTAACAGGGATTTTGGCGACCGAGGTTTTTCTTCATCTCATTACTTTTTCATGCACTCTTCTATATAAACGAATCTGCTCCTTCACTCTTTCGACATAGTGCTTCCTTCCCAGAACCATGACATGCTCATGTTTCCTCTCTGGTTGGTCCTCTGCTCAGGTCAGTATCCCCCATCTGGATGTAGACCCAGATCTGATGACAGGGCATGAGAAAAGGCCCAATGGTAGCATTCATGGGCGGTTGGAAGGGCTGGTGACTCGGTTCCTGGGATTTGCCCAACACCACCATTTGCAAACTCTGCCAGATCATTCTTGTCTTTAAGGCTCTGTTGTTTCCCACCTGGTTTCTAGGTTTTCATGCTTACTCATTTTGTCCTCTTCTCAGACACAGTGGAGGAGGGCTGTTCCTTTTTGTCTACTCTTCAAGGCCAAAGGATGCTGAAGGTCAACATCATGTATGAGCTGGTTGTCACCTCAAGGCACACAGATTGTGCCAACTCTGATCACTTGGTTGTGGACTTCCTGGCCTCCTGTCTTGAGAAAGACTTTTGATAAATGTGATGATACAAGTACCAGTCACTGTGCCAAGGGAGTGGAACGTGGGGGGAAACCCTAGCTGTGGGAATCAAGAAACTTCCCGGAGGAGGGGCTGTCTGGTGCCCTAAAGCACGTGAAGGAGAAGGCCTGGTAAAGGGGACAGGATGGTAGAGGGAGGGAGTTCCCTGTCTCAGGAAGTTACAGGAGAATATGGTTCAGTGAATTGATAGAGTAAAGGAAGAGAAAGAAATGGTATCTGTGAGGTAGAGGAGCCAACTCAGAAGAGAAATGAAGGGAAAAAGAGCTGAGCATTAAGGCTAGAGACCTACCATTAAGGTCAGTATGGGCAGTTTCAACCTCAGGGAGGAAAAGTAGAGCTAAATTAAAGGGTTAGATAAGATTTGAGTCGGATAATTGTCAATAGGCACACATCGAATCGGCTGGCACATTTGAAAAAACTTGGAATGGGCACATAGAAAACTAAGCAATGAAAAGTAAAGCAACAACTAACTTTTAGAAAAAAACCTTTTTAGGAACAAAAGTTGTATGTAAATGGAAAGTTACTCACATTAAACTATTTTGACTTGGAAGTAGATGATCATTACATAATAAAAAATGTAAACTGTTGATTTAATGAAAAAAATTAGGATCTGAGTAGAGAGGGAGTGAAAAGAAGGGGTGGAGATTACACACTTGGAAAAACCTGAAAGGGTTGCAATATCGTGGGTTTCTCGTGCAGCATATGCACCTTGCAGGTCTGATGTTTATGGTTGCCGTTTTCTGTTCATGAAAACTTTCTCTGCATCACAAAGTGGAGCAGCTGCAGATCAGGGGCCAGGGTGCAGGCGGGTGCCTTTCCGTGGGCGCCGGCGGTAGGCTTCAGGTCCAACATGTTCCTCGAGACGGTCTGACACTGCAGGGCCGGACGCGAATGCTGTAAGTCTCTTCCCTTCTGTGTTGTTGGAAGACATAACTGATTTCTCACAAAACCCTTTCTTTCTGTGTCTGGACATGACTTCAGGATTTTTTTTCCACAAGGCAGCACTCCAGGAAACAGCCCCTCAGTGACTGGAGTTGTTCGTCCAGGAGAAATCTGTTTGCCTTCCTGAGTCAGTGAGGACCTTATCCAATGTAATTCTTAGTTCTAAACATTAGCATTCTGGCAAGATTTGGCTTCTTCCCAGCCTCAGATAACTACGCAGATCACAAAGTGCTTTCACGTGTACTGTTTTATTTACCAGCATAACAACCCTCTGAGCGATCATATATTAAGTATTTATTATGTTCCAGGCATTATAAAATATAACTTTAGTCTTTCTAGGTGAGCATTGTTATACCCAGTTTCCTGATAGGAAAGCAGGCTTAGAGCGGTGGCTTGCAAACGCTCACCCGTTGCTGAATACCAGGACCACGAGTACAGCTTGGACCTCTCCGTGGCAAACATTCCGTGTCTTTTGAGCACTGTTGCTACCTGCAGGCGTCCAGCATTGGAGTAAATTCTGGCCCATAAACCAGATGTCTGGTGGAAGGTTGTTGTCCAGTAGGATTTTCGCCCTCCCCATGGTTCTACTCGCTGTGTGCATGCACGCACATGTGCACGTGTGTGTGCGTGTGTAACCCTCACTTCTTTCTGGCCCTTGAAACCCTCCAGGGTCTTCTATGTGGCCAACCACAGAGTTGAATAGTCTCGCAGGCACAATTATTTTCTTACGAGTCCCTTGGAAAGACCTGCTTGTAGAAGTGGAAAATAAATTTCCAACTGTGTTCTTCACCTGTGCGATGACTGCTGACAGCCGCTGAGTAAGGCTAACTAAAGAGCATACGGACGCCTAACCTGACATTAACAAGGCATCGAGGTGATAACTGTGCAGACATCCCTTCTTAGTGTTCTAGACTCTGTCATGCTGTAGCTAAAGAACTGGGATCCTTACTGGAAAGGTGTGTTTTACAATGGAAACATGGTTATTATATCTAATCTTCTGTCTATCCCATCTTGAGGTCTTCCAAAGTTAGATTTCCAGGTCCTTCCTTCCATCGAAATTGTAATTCTCCTTCCTTCCTCCCTCCCTCTCTTTCTTTTTCTTTCTTTCACAACTAGAATGTATCACTATATATTTAAAACCTTTTTTAACATTTATTTATTATTGAGAGAGAGAGAGAGAGAGAGAGAGAGAATGAGCAGGGGAGGGGCAGAGAGAGAGAGGGAGACACAGAATCCAAAGCAGGCTCCAGGCTCTGAGGTGTCAGCACAGAGCCCCATGTGGGGCTCGAGCTCACAAACCATGAGATCACGACCTGAGCGAAGTCAGACGCTTTACCGACTGAGCCACCCAGGCGCCCCTAATGTATCACTATATATTATAATTGTTTTTTTTTTCTTTAAAGAATTTCCAGGACAGGCACCTAGATATTAGATGCGGTTACCACGAGAGCTGGGAGAGTTTATGTGGGACTGTTTCCTTTTCCTTTGTACTTTGATGTAGTTTTTAATTAGGAAAAATGTTACAAGAATGTATCTTACTTCAGACTGTGCTTATTAATACCCCCACAGCAACACACATGCGCCAGGTTAGGCCTGAATCTATAATGTTTTTACGTTAAGGAAAAACAGACACACGATGCAATCAAAAGCCAAACTCAGGAATTTTTAAGCAAAACCAGGCCTGTTTGGAGGTATCTATATTCGCAAATCTCATTTGTACGACATCTGTAACTACTTCTTTGTCAATTAGAAATATTTCCTTAGGGAGCTTTGAGGGAAAATGTGAGAAGCCCTGAGTGTAAGGGAGGAATGTTCTAGAGTATTACTATAGGGATAGGAGATTAATGGCCCCTGAGAACCCTTTTAACTCCAAGTTTTACTAAATGCCTTTTAACAGGCAGGCAGGGACTAAAAAAAAAAAAAAAGAAAGAAAAGAAAAGAAAAAGAAAAAGCAAGGAGGAACCTTATATTTCTAGTTTTGATTCTACCTCGGGGAAAATCATTTCTGGTAACTAGCATTTAACTTATGCAGCAACTTTCTTTGCTTGAGGCTAAGACTGGATCATACACTACATGGTGCTTTTCAAGGGCAAAACACCCCTTCTCCGATTGCTACAAACGTTCCTCCTGTTTCCTCACATGCCCGGGACGTAGATGAACTGTCTGGCTGATGTGTGGAGTCCAAGCCTTCTACCTGAGCTGCAGATTCGTAGCTCGGATCTACTTGGTTTTACGGCCATGAGCACCTCCCTGCGTGTCCAGAGCACAGCAAGGCGGTCGGAGGACCCCAGTGTCCACCTCCAGGCTCCACGTGTCGCAGGGAAGGGACGGGGCTCTGCTCGGAGTCGTACTCATGGCTGTGATTTGTTCCAGAGAAAAGTCAGCACAGGGGAAGGTGGAAAGGCCACGTCCAGGGGGAGCCAGGTGCACGTTTGCAAGGGTACTTCCCGGTGGAGTCCCATAATACCCTCTGGAATCTCCTCGCAATACGCGTGCCGTGTTGTCGACCCGGGAAGCTCCTGGAAGAGTGGGTGACGAGCCCCCTCTGCCTGCCTCTGCCAGGCGTGCTTTCAAATCCCAGAAGGAAAGCGGGTGTTCCGCGTAAGCCAGGCTGTTCGCACGGTTCCAGCCCGGAGGGCCTTTCTTATCCATTAATGGAGGGAATCCTTCCAAAATGTAAGTTTCTAGAAGCCAGCCAGCCGACGGCCAGCCGTGCTGCACAGCTTTCTAAGGCTGCCATGTTAATGCTCTCCCGGCAGGTCCTTTACGCACTTTCTGAAAAAGAGAAAAGATGGTCCTTTCTCTCTGCACCTGAACGCCCCACACGCACAGCGTCTCGCAGCCCTTCGAGCTGCCTTCCCAATGGCTCTGGTCCCCTGTGTGTCTCCTGTGGTACCATTGCTCCATTTTCTGTCCTCTGTTCCTTGGGGACAGCCTGGCTGCCCGGGTTCTCCCGGAAGGGAGCCAGGGTGGTGAGAAGGACGAGTTAGCAGGGAATGAGCTCCGAGGAGCTGAGAGGGTTGGCAGACAGGTGACCGGTCCCCCGGCCCGGCCTCCTGCGCCCTTGGCAGAGAGCATCACGGCCTCCTGTCTTGGGCCTGCCGCAGGGGCATTCCAGACGACCACCCTGGCTCCCCCGGCTTCTTCCTGGAAGCAAATGGCCTTTCCAGAGTCTTGACTCTCTTCTGGCCACAAGTGTATGAAACTAGAAATAAATCACAAGAAAAGGGCTGGAAAAAACACAAACACGCGGAGTCTAAACAGCATGATACCAAACAACGAAAGTGTCCATGAAGCGACCAAAGAAGAGACAGAGAAATACATGGAGACCAAAGAAAATATACAACGTATTCTGTGCTTGACTTTCCCTTAGGTGGACAGAGATTGTAAACCCTCCTGGTATTTGCACCGCAAACATCCCAGATCACCTTGGCTACGCAAAGCGGGAAGCAGAGCTTGCTGGACAGAAGTGGTGCCGAACGCCCTTCCTCGGCAAGGAGACGCCACGGATGTGAGTCAACGCCTGAGTTCACAGCGGACGTAACCGTCGCCTGCGGTCCTGGGTTGTATTTGTGTGCAGGCCGTTCGCTGATCCCGCGTGAAGTCTCGGTCAACGTGCACCTCACAAGCGCCTGTTTTTGTGTGGGACCAGGCTGACCCCTGGGAACACCCCAAAACTCCGAGCATAGGGGACTTTGCAAGCTGCAAGGGGAGGCCTGGCCTTCCCTCAAGCCCCCCTCGTTTCTAGTCTGCACAGGAGGAAGCGTTCGACCTTTCATTCCTAGAAGAGTTTCCGGACTGCTTCTGCACCGAAGTATGTGCCCACCAAACGAGGAACCCTGTGCCTCTCTGGAGAATAACTCCGTCCAGGAAATTGCAGGTTTACGAGGAAGCACGGTGTCCCTGGGCAGGAGTGAGCGGGTTGGAATCGAACAACAGACCTTCTCGGAGGGGTCCGGCGTTGTTACCATTAGATTCCGATAGGAATGCAAGTTAGGATTAATTTCCTCAAACAGTAATTAAAGTGTTGATGTGTAGAGTCCATTTCTCACAATTTATCTCCACAGTTGATAATTTTATTCTTCCTCCAGTGTGGAGGGAGAAGAGGAGGAACACGTGGCTTTATTCGTAGGTGAGGGATTTCGGTGAATCCGCAAAGCTACAGAAGCCTAGAAGGCAGGTGCGACGCGCCGAGTCCCGTGTTCCCTACCCACACCGTTCTGGCACCCTCCTCCCCTGCCCCACTTTTATTGTTTTGCACTTTTTATTCTTTTTCATTTTGCTTTGCCACTCTTGTTTTAGGTGTGGCAAAGATCTCATCACATGAAAGCTACCTTCGTAACCACTTTTTAAGTGTCCAGTATTGTTAACTACTGTGCCCATTGTTACAGCGCTGTCGTTACACAGCAGACCAACAACTTTACTCTGGTCAAGCTCATACGGATAAAAACAGGCCAGGGTGCCTGGATGGCTCAGTCGGTTGAGCGTCTGACTTCGGCTCAGGTCATGATCTCACTGTTCGCGGGTTCGAGCCCCACGTCGGGCTCTGTGCCGACAGCTCGGAGCCTGGTGCCTGCTTCGGATTCTGTGCCTCCCTCTCTCTCTGCCCATCCCCTGCTCATATTCTCTCTCTCTCTCAAAAATAAATAAACATTGAAAAAAATTAAAAGAAAAAACAGGCTAAGCAGTGTGGCACATACTGTTTGCCCAGTCCTGTGTAATGGTCAGAATTTTTAGAGGGCAGATAACAAATGTTTAAGAATTCTCTATTTAGTTTAATACAAAGTAGGAGACTTGGCCAACTTTTCGATCTCATTTGTGGCAGGCAAATGAGGTTTACATTTATGTGGCTATTACTTAAAGGTAAAAGGGCCAAATTATAGGATGGTGGTTCACGCGTGGCCGTGGACCGGTTTGGAAAGTGGGAGCATCACGGAAAGGGCCAGCCCTGGACTCCAGTCCGTGCTCCGTGCTTCCCGACCATGGGGAGGTGGGAACACGTGGCCTGCTTCCCTCCCGCGGTGTTGTAGGATGAGATGCACCACCCGTCATTTCTAGCATCAACGCTGACACACAGCACACACTCAGTAATACTTAGAAATCAACTGAACGCTTACTGTGTGTCAGGACTGTTCCAGAGCTTTAACATGTTAACCTAATTCTCCAAAAATAAATGAAAACCTAAGAGAAAGGTGCCATTATTAGTGTCTTTTTGCCAGTGAGGAAACTGAGGCACAGAGAGGGTAAAATAATGCTTTCCCAAGTCACACAGCCTTGGAGACATTGGAGGGAGGGAGATATGAACCCAGGCAGTCTGGCTCTAGAACCTTCCTGTTAACTAATACTCTAACATTTTAAGTACAATCTACCCTCATGCATTAATCATTCAAGGGCCTTTCTCCAGGGGCATGAGGTAGACACCCAGGGTGTTCAGCCAGGCTGGGAGTGGATGGGACATGTAGGCAAGTAATTAAGGGACATGCTGGTGACCTTGAGGACAGGGAAGTCGGCTTGGGATTTACTTGGTTGGTAGGTAATGGGGACCAATTATGGCATCAAAATGCTCCAGATCCATTTTTCAGGGCCAGGCATAAAAAAGATCCCTACAAAGGAGTAAGATATGTACGGCCCTCAAGGACCTTCTGGTCCTTGGAGCTGGCTCAGAATTTACTGTGGTGAGGACTGGACATTGTGGGAGAAGTCTACATGAAACACGGTGGGGCCAGGAGGCTGTGTGATGGCGGTAAGAGCGGAGACAAGGACAGACACATGCTTGAGGTGGGCGGTGACTCTGAGTGAGCAGGTCCCAAGAGGGCGGTGACCTGAGGGCCTGTCATGGGGGTGCTGAAGGCAGGCACGGTTTCTGGAAGAAGACAGTGAAGTCAGCTGCGCTGGAAGCATCTGGAAGATATCCAGATGTAGATAAAAGACCCCACGAAGGAGACATCTGGTTTCGGTGACCACTTTCTCTCCAAGATGAGTCCATTAAAGGCCATGTTACTGATAAGGAGAAAAAGGGGTCCCGACTTCACCCCATTATCTCCCGTTAGTTTAGCCTTGCAATCGTCACTGGGGGCTCAAGGGATGGTAGGAGGCGAGATGTGGTTCGCACAGGTAAGGGGTGGGGAGCAATTGCAGCAACCCCTCCCCCCCTCCCCTCCCCCCCAGGCTGGTGGACAGTCTCTCTTCACTTGGATTTGCTCTCTGGAGGAAAAGCAGAAGTGTTTTCAGCTGGGGGATGAGCAACTTTTGAGAACTCAGGTATTTGTGTAACTTTCATCTGAAGGCGATTTATCCAGACAACGTTTCTTGTATAAGAGGCAAAGCTCTTGGGGTTGGGGAAGCGGTAGGGACAGAGCCAACCCCTCTCCCCTGGGACTTCCGTTAGTGAATACCTGCACCGGCGCCTGGGGTGAGAGGATCTGGGAACACAGACTGTAAGGGCAAAGGCCCTGTGGTAGGAGCAAGCTCACTTCACTTGAGTGAGCACTTCTATGGAAAAAGTCATGAACTGCTCTGGACATCATCCCCTCAGGCCTTGAATTTCAGGAAGCGGCCCTGAATTTCTTAACTAGTAAGGCAACGATTTCTCTTGGATGTGCCACCCTGTTAATGTGGCGTGGTTCTAGGCTGGATTTGTAACACCAGAGTCACCACTTCACGTCCTTCCAGCTCAAACGTTCTGGGAGGCCACTGCCATCTGGTGGCAAAGCGAGGAAACACAGCTGGTGGATGGAAAGCCGGGTGGCGACACCTTGGCTCCTGGGGTACAAAATTCCTTCTGAAGACTTGCCCATTTTCCACTGTCACAAAAATGGAAGGACGATGAAAAGTAGCCCCAAATAACTTCTATTACCATTGTTTTCTGACAGAAGATACCATTTCTTTGCCATATATTGGCATTTCACAGGTTTCTACCATTGACCTTCACAGCAGCTCAGCAGATGGGGTGTTTTTATGATCTTCACCGTGAATATGAAGACATGTAAAGACTTAATCTAATCACTTTTCCAAGGTCTGGGAGCTTGTACCTGGGAGTTTGCATGGAGCCCTCATTTGTCTGAGGACAAACTTGAGCTACATCGCCTGCCTGGTAGCTCTGAGCACTTAGAATTCTCTATTTAATTTAATATGAATTAGGAGAAGTGGCCAACACCTCGATCTCTTTGTGAAGGGAGAACGAAGTTTACCTTTGGGAGCCCATGCTGCGTCTCGTAAATGTTTGCCTCGTCCAGGAGTTCTTTCCAATTTCTCACAATGTCACCCATGTCCCAAATAATACACATGCCCCCACCCACATGTCTACCTTACCTGCCTGGCCTTGTAGCATTTGGTTTGTTGGCCACGGAGAAATTTACAGGTGTTTTAAGAGATGTCCTATCATGTATTTGACAGGCTAACAACATTTAAAAAATTTTTTTTCTTTAACGTTTATTTTTGAGAGAGAGAGAGAGAGAGCATGCACATGGGGAGGGAGGGGCAGAGAGAAAGGGGGACACAGAATCTGAAGCAGACTCCAGGGTCTGAACTGTCAGCACAGAACCCAACACGGGGCCCGAACTCACAAACCCTGAGATCATGACCTGAGCTGTAGTTGGATGCTTAATGGACTGAGCCACCCAGGCGCCCCAAGGGCTGACAACATTTTAAAACTAGTTTATCCATTCATTTCCAGTATGAAGGCCAATACAAATAACTTAGTCCCCCATTACCATAAACATTTTTTTTTTGCACACAAAGATAAAAAAATAAAGAGGAAAAAACAGCAATAGCCGACGTTTACTGAGTCCTTGCTATTAGTGACCACGAGCTCTGATTGTCCAGTTCTGCCCCTGCGGTCCCTGGAGCCTTCTTTTCGGTTTGAAAGTGTCTGTCTCTTGGATTTCCCCCAAACTCCCCTGCCCAGAGGTAGCTCTGGTATTAGTTTCTTGACCAACACTTAGGAAAAGATTTTTTTTTAAATTTTAATGTTTATCATTTATTTTTGAGAGAGAGAGAGAGAGAGAGAGCGCGCGCGCGCGCGCGCGCGCGCGCGCGCGCGCACGAGTGGGGGAGGGGCAGAGAGACAGAGGGAGAGAGAGAATTTGAAGCAGGCTCCAGGCTCTGAGCTGTCAGCACAGAGCCAAACGGGGCTCGAACTCATGACCTGAGCCGAAGTTGGATGCTTAACCAACGGAGCCACCCAGGCACCCCAAGAAAAATGTGTTATTTTAATTGCCCATCAAGCACATTGTGACAGCTTACATCTGTACTAGCAGGACATGAGAACAGCTTTTATCCCATACTCTTGTCAACATTATATGTTAAGGTATTACAAGCAAACAAAGGATTTCGACTGAGAGGTAGAAAAAAAAGTATATCAGTGTTTTTCTCTTTTTTTCTTATTTCGTTAATTATGAGTGAGATTGAGCTAAGGCTCATACATAAGCCCTCCTTCCACTGGCCAGAAAGGATTGGGGGGGGGGGTCGTGAGACCATTTTCCCCTTGAGGTCTTTGTCTTACTTATGTTAAGAGAGCTTTCAGAATTAAATAAAGGAAACAATCCCTTCACATATGCAAATTTTTTCTGTTGTCTCCTGTTTATAGTCCTGTTGCCCTGGAGAAATTTAAATTTGTATTTCATCACATTTTCAGATTTTCCGTTTTGATTTCTGGGCTTGTGTCTTGTGTAGAGAGGAAAAAATGTTTCTAAAACTTCTCCCATGTTCGCTCTTGGTGCTTTGTGAGGGTCACACACGACACCAGTTCTGGAGAACAGACCCTTTTCACGCAGCGTTCTTCCAGGAATCGCAGGCCCCACACTTGGCCATCTTGCAGCAGAATCCACATTTTATCAAATTCCCCTTGTAGTTCCCACGAAGATTGAAATAGGAGAAACACATGTTTGCATTTCTCCCTTAACTCAGCCGGCGCCCAACCCTGGGGGTAGAGGAAAGAGCACATTTTCAGCTCACGGAAGTTCTCACTAGGTGGCACATGGGGATTTGCAAACAACGCTGAAGGTTCAAAGATTTGAATGCAGAAGGTGATGGGCTGGTTACTCAGCGGGGAGGGTAGAGCGAGGTCCAGAGAGAGCTAGCAGGTCTGTGCTTCCCAGGAGTGGTCCCAGGATGCCCGTTCCCATCACCTGGCTTTTTCCCCTCACTGGCTGCACCTGCTCTTTTCTTCCCGATGACCCCGTGGACAGGAGGAGAACCCGACGGCTGCAGCCGAGCTCTAGAGACGTGAGAAGATCACCCTCGCTAGCACGGGCCCAGTCCGAGCCAGGGCCAGCGGCTGCTGGCTGGTTACCCTGGGCTGGGCTGGAACCCTCCCCCTGTCACTCAGAGCCAGGCGGGGGGTGGGGGGGATGTGTCTGTGCAAAATCAGAGGGGGTGACCGCTGGCAGGCTCCCTGGGCCAGGAGAATCAATCAGGAATCACCCCCCTGCCCCGCCCCAGTCGGAAAGGAACGTTCCGCCTCTATCCTCAGACGATTTTTGTGAGCAAGTTTCCTTTCCAAGAAGGTTGTCAAATTGACTGAACGAGGGTCCTGACGCTCCAAACAGATTTCTGAGCCCTCAGCGTTCAGGTGGGTGTTGGTCCTTTCTCGGAAAGACGCCTCACAACCACCTTTCCTCCCTCGCTCCCTTGTCCCAAACCCAGGGCCGGCCAGAACGCTGTCTCTTTAGGAAGCGCCAGTATATGCGAATCTGGCTCCTGTTTGGGGGCGCCCACAGAGGGACCGTGGGGGCACAAAGGATCCCTGTCTGCCCGGACCTTCATCCCTCATCCCGAAGAGGCACTGATGGAGCAGACCAAGGGGAAGAGCTGCTGGGACGCGGAGGAGGAACAGAAAAGTACTGTCCACATGGAGAAGGCCCTTCGAAACCCAAAAATGACACGACCGGACGAGAGTAGTCCAACGCGACACCCCCCAGCCCTCTCCTCTGCCGAATCAGTTTCCTACTTCCTGGCTTTTATAGGGCGAGGAGCATGGTGATGAGGTCACAGACAGTTAGGTGAAGGGCCAGCCAACGAGTTATGTAAAGTGGGGCCAGCTGTGCACCCTTTAGGGATGATCACGACAGGCCTCCCCACACCCGGTCGGGGCCTATGCTGACCTCCGGCCTGCGAGGTCACTGCAGGGCAAAAGCAGGGTGGAGGCACAAAACGGACCCCCGGGTAGCCAGCGCTCCTGGGGGGTCCTCTGCCTGCCTCCCATGGTTGTGCTTTCTGCTGTCAGGCGGCAGGGCCGTGGTCAGCATGGGGTTAGCAGGACAGCACAGGAGGGAGGGCCCAGGAGGCCGTGGGAGGGGTGGTGGGTGGGTGGGCCACCTACGCACACTCTAGTGGTTTCCAGAGTGTGGTGTCCAGGTGCATCCAATGCCTGGGAACTTGTTAGAAATGACGAAGTCGGCCGGTGCAGGACAGGCTGCATCAGCAGGTCCGGAGGTGGGGACCCCACAACCTGTGCTGTGACGCAGCCTCCAGGTAATTCCCATAGCAGTGACATCGAGAACCGCTGAGTCAGGGAGTCAGTGCTACTCAACCAGTCTGGACCAGCGTCACCCGGGAGCTCGCTGGAAACGCAGAATCCAGGCCGCCTTGGCCGAGATTCCAGATCGGTCTGGCATAAAGGGGCCTCGCGGTTGGCGATTTTCAAAGCTCCCAGGGCGGTTCTAGTTGTGCATTGCTATGGGCTGAATGTGTGTGTCCCTCACCCCCAATTGGTGTGTTGAACTCCTAACCCCCGTGTGACAGTACTGGGAGGTGGGGCCTTTGGGGGGTAATTAGGATGAGACCAGTCATGGGGGAGGAGCCCTGACGATGGGGTTACTGCCCTTGGAGAAACCGAAAGCTCACACGAAGGCAGGACCAGGAAGAGAACTGTCAGCGGGACGCGGCCGTGCGGGCCCCTGGTCGCCCAGCCCCCACAACCGGGAACCATCCACGTTTGCCGATCACGCGCCCCGTCCGTCAAGCGTCGTCGTTAGCGGGGCGAGCGTCTCAGGTTGGGAATTACCGTCGAAGCCGGAAATCGGGAAGTGCATTCTGTGTTTTCCAGGAGGGGAGGTGGTGCCCTCCTCGCAGATGTCAGAGGCATAGGTGATGTTCCTCGGCAGACTGGTGCCACGTCTCTCTGTGGGGAGGGTGGGTCCCGGGGATGTGGCCAGGTGTTGTGCGCGGTGCCATCAGCCACTGGCACTTCAGGTGCCCTCAAGGGACTGGAGCTGCTAACCGGGAACGGAACACCAACACGGGGAGTGAAAGGGAGCCAAGCCTTCTGAATTCACCTCCAGCCCAGCCCCGGGGGGCTGCACCTCAGGGGGCGGGGGGCCTCCTCCTGGCGCCGAAGGCCAGGAAGAAGGTTCCAGGGAGAAGAACACGGGAGTGCCAGCCAGGTGTCTGGACGGGGACTCCACCTGCGAAGCCTCAAAGCACACGATGGTGTCTCAGCTTCCTTCTTCACGCAAGGGACCTACTCTCCCCCTGACCTCTCGGGGTTGTCCAGAGAACCAGACAAGATCACGGACGTGACAGCGGGCAGTGAAGTACAAACTTGTGATTGTCGCTGTGGTCATCCTTTGCTTATGGAGTTCTAGGCAAACAGCTTGCAAACCAGTATAGTTAGATCCTTGTATTGCTGTGAAGGGGGCCCAGGCTGAGAGGCGGGCCGGCTGAGACACGGACGGGGTCCCCACGGTCCCTGACAGTCTGAGGCGGGTCTTCGGGGCCCGTGCGGCCGAGCCCAGTTTTCTAGCGCTTCTCGCCTGTGTGTTGGTGGGTTGCTCAATGGGGAACGTCCTGTGCCCCCTTCTGTTTCCTTTGCACGCGTTGAGAAAAGAAACCACAGCAACCGTGAAATCAGACTTTGGTGAAACGTGTTGCAGAAAAGCCCGGAAACCCATTGCGAGAGCCCCTGCCGACGGCTGTGCTAAGTGCGGGCCGAAGAGGACACTCCCGTTCTGAAGGGGACGCGGGTGAGCGTGCGTAAGGGACTCTGTTGTTTCGGGGAACGGGGCAGGCCTGGTGCCGGGACACTCATATTCTGGGAGAAGATGGCCAGTAGATGGGGCAGGATTTGGACCCTGATGCTTATCATGTGGCCTTGGGTGGGAAAGGTGACCCCTCCCAGCCTTATGTCTTCATTTGTAGAACACAACAACAACATCTGCTCTCACGGGACTGTGAGGACGAGCGAGACGCCATAAAGCAAATAGCATGTTGTGTTTGGTCAACGGTCACTATTGTGATCACTTAGTCTTTGTAGAACTGGCTAGAGATAGTGGTCAGTGAGTGAGTGACCAGGCACGGCAGGTGTGTGACTCCCATAACCCACTGTTCTTGCCGTTCGGGACAGGGGTCTGAGACCAGCGGTTTCTCTATCTCGAATGCAGAGACTGGGGTGGAAAATGGCGGAGTCAGGTTCATTTTGCTTTCTTGTTTTTCAAGAAACGTTGCCTCTAATTGTAAAGTCTTGAATTGATTCTTTTTGCTGTTTCTTAAAAAAAATTCCATTCTTACAGAAAAAGAAAAAGTGTCAGTCAAGTTTACAATAGTTATTAAAGTCTCAGTCATCTCCCAGGGCCAGAATTTGGGCTCTCAGACCGTTTACCAAGGACGCACGGGACAGAGGTCCTGCACTGCACGGACAAGAGTTCTCTCCTCAACACGGCACGAGGGAAGCTTGATCGTTTTGCAGATTTTTCCACATTAATGAAAAATGTATTTATCTTTTCATAAATTTACTAAATAAAACCAAGATGTACGTGGTTGACATAAATGACTTCGTGTACTTTGGAGAGTTCTGCTTTGTTTAAATCTGGGAAGCTGGGGGCTGGTGTTGCCCTGGTCCTCATCCCTGTTCTACAGACGTGCCCCCATGCTAACGTGGACAGTCCACCAGTGGGCTCGAGAGCCGTGGTATGTCACGCAGGATGAGAGGCAGGCTCTGGGCACACCGCCTGGAGAATGAGCCCCCAGCAGGACCGATGTGCCCACGTGCTAAGTGCAATTGCCATGGGGGTTGGGATGTCCCACACCATTTCTCTTTAATCTGTTAATGACCAGGGGTCAGTTTGCAATTTCTTCTCATCTCTCTGTGGGTCATTGCCCGGGGGACCTAATCCAACCCGGTGCCTGCACACAGAGACAGGATTTGATTTGCCTCCGAACTTCAGACCGAGCATCTGATTGCCGACGGCACATCTGGATTTTCTCGTCAAGGGTTTCGTGGCCCCAGTGAGGGGACGTTCCGTTCTTCCAGATGTTCGGAAATAAAAGTTGGGTTATACGTGACTCCTGTGTTGATAGCACACCACACATCCAGTCACCTCCCATGCAATCACCTCCCTCCAATCACACATCCTCAGCTTATGTCTCGCGGCCACCAAGATCCTCGACTGAGGCAGGAGCTTCCTAGTCTGCCTCCTGCTTCTCTTTGGCTCCTACAGTTTACTGTAACAGGGCAGCCAATGCAGGTCAAATAATAGTAATGTTGCTTCTCCTCTTAAATCTCTGTAGACTCTAAAAGTCTATAGTGAGCTATGAGACCTTATAAGATCTGTCTCCCTGCTGCTTCTACAACTTCGTCTCCTTCCCTCAATCTCCTTCTCTGACCCCAGGTTCTCCCGGGTCACAGGAGCCCCTTCACTATTCAACTCAGCCTCAGGGCCTTTGCACTGAACCATTCTTCCTGGAGCGTTATTTTCCAGAGACATGGTTTGCTTACTGAGCTCCTTCAGATTTCGGGCTCAGGTGTTCACGAAGGGCTCTGGGCAGTTTGTCCCCAAACACCCCACATGTGCCATGGCTCACTCAAAGTATTAGTCACGAGTCGGTGGGAAAACAAATCACTGAGTATCTGACCAAGCTCTTGATTCGCCTCAACTCCTGATGCCGCATGCTGTACCAATTGTGGACACTCTTGACAACTCTGAGCCTGGATCTCTTACTATCTTCATCTCACAGATGGAGAGACTGAGGAACAGAGGGCTCAGTAACTGGCCCCAAGTTCCACAGCTGGTAAGTGGAGGAACTTAGCCGCGAGCCTAAGCACTCTGGCTCCAGAGCCCAGAATCTTGTCCAGCCTCCAATCTAGCAAAGGGAAATTAACATGCTTTCTTTATGGAGTAAAGTGAACATGTATTCTGGTTCTCTTCTCTAGGAGAGAAACATACCTTGATAAATTGCTTTGCCAAGAAAGGGGAGCCCCTAATGGCACCTTTAAGAGATAATAAAACAAAGTTACAGCTTCACTGCTTTACATCTTAAAAGAAAAAAATAATAGAATTGTGGGTTCCTCATAGAGCACAACAGGGCAGGGGTCAGGCAGAGGAGCAGGGGCTGGGTGCCCAGAAGTGGCTTGGCCAAGGGACAGTAAGAATTAGAATGGTTTCTCCCCAGTTGCTTGGTGGATGGTCTTAGAATCCCCATAGGAGTTTGGAAGTCAAGTTTATTTCAATTTCAAAGACTGAGTGATATCATCTGACCTCTGGGTTATTCTTATAAATGTTTAATATAATTCTAATAGTCATATATATTCCTTGGAAAACTACTTTTAGATATTCCGTTGGGTTTAAAACAGGATTATTTTTATAGTTGTGTCTTGTTCTCACCTGTGGACCAATATTTTTCTTGAAAATCAAGGAGAAAGTAACTGCCTACAGGCAAATCTGATGATTCCCAAATTATAATATCATGGGATCTATAATTTAATATATAATATATAATATTATACTATATATAACATATATATAACATATATAATATAACATATATAACACATATAATATAACAAATAATATATCACTGATCTGAGAATAGGTGCAAGGACACAAAACAAGCTTGACCAACATCTGAGATTCCACTAAGCAGTATGCCACACCATTCTTAAATTTTTTTAACTTTTATTTATTTTTCAGAAAGGAAGAGATAGAGCATGAGTGGGGTAGAGGCAGAGAGAGAGAGAGGGAGAGAGAGAGAGAGAGGGAGAATTCGAAACAGTCTCCAGGCTTTCAGCTGTCAGCACAGAACCTGATGCAGGCCTCGAACTCGTGAACCATGAGATCATGACCTGCGCTGAAGTCGGATGCTTAACCAAGCTTAACCAACTGAGCCACCCAGGCGCCAGCCCCCTCGCCCCTGCACCACTCTTTTAAATTAGTGATACTGAAGCAGAATTAACATATAATAAAATTCACTAATTTTATGCCGAGTGTCTAAAAATATGCTCCATAGTGTCACCATCACCATATTCATGACATGGAACATCTCTGTCACTTATGGTCCTTTGTGTTCAGTCCCTTCCCCTACTTCCAGCCTCTGCAGGCAGCAATCAGCTTCTATCATTTCAGTTTTGCCTTTTGTAATTTTTCATATAAAAGGAATCATATGATATGTAATCTTTTGTGTCTGGGTTCTTTCATTTTCCAAATGCTGTTGAGATTCATCCACGTTGTTGCATGTGAGTTTTACACTCTTTGGAT
This sequence comes from Panthera tigris, assembly GCF_018350195.1. Taxonomy (NCBI): domain Eukaryota; kingdom Metazoa; phylum Chordata; class Mammalia; order Carnivora; family Felidae; genus Panthera; species Panthera tigris. Next base: position 1,342,605 of record NC_056669.1, read on the forward strand.
GTACCACTCTTTACCCGTTTACCGATCGATAGACACTTGAGTTGTTTCCAGTTTTAGCTCTCATAAATAAAGCAATCATGAACTTCATGTACTTCCATTTATATGACTGTGTTTTCATTTTTCTTGGGTAAATATTTAGGAGTGGGGTCTCTAGGTCACATGGTAAGTGAATGTTTAACTTTATAAGGATTAGCCCAGCTAGTTTCCAAAGTGGCTATACAACTTTTTATTCTAACTCCAAGAGAGTTCCAGTCACTCTATCTCTTGTCAGAACTTGGTATTTTCAGCCTTTTTCATTTGAACCATTCTGTTGGGTATGTAGTGATGTCTCACTGTGGTTTGAATTAGTATTTCCTAAATGATTAAGATACTGAACATCTTTTTATGTGTTTATTTGCCACTCATAAAGCAAATATGTTGCTCATTTAAAAAACTGAACTGTTTGTCTTCTTCTTTTTGAATTACAAGAATTCTTTCAATATTCAGGATACAAGTATTTTATCAGAAACATGTTTTGAAAATATTTTCTCCCAGTGTGTGGCTTGAATTTTCATTCTTTTAATATTTTTTGGAAGAGCAAATGTTTTAAATATTGATGAAATTTAATTCATCAATGTTTTCTTTTATGGCTCATGCCTTTGGTGCCCTATCCAAAAATCTCTGCCTAATCTAAGGCCACAAAAATTTTTTTAAAACTTTTTTCTTTTAGAAGTTTTATATTTCTACTAGAAGTTTTAGAAGCTTTAAGTTTCTACTAGAAATCTGTGGTTCATTTTGAATTAATTTTTGTGAACTGTGTGAAGTAAGGATTGAGATTCTTTTTGTCTGTATATATGGATATTTGATTATTCCAGCACTAGTTTTCACCAAGACTAGCCTCGTATCTACTATATTCTAGGTATTAAGCTATACTTCTTAAAATTTTCTTTCTATTTTGAACATGTGATAGCTCTTTTCTATATCCTTTTCTAATAGGGACCTGGGAACAATGAACTCAAGTTGGGGGGTGGAATGTGGTTGTAGTAATTCCTGAGATTTTCTCTGCATATTTTCTATCAGCTGGTATCTGCTTAATCTATCATCTCATCAGAATCAAATTCAACTGACATCCTCTCATCTTCTGGGTCAGAAAATTCATTAAGAGCTTATTCAAACATTTAGTTTTGAGGGTGTAAAGGTAAAATCTAAGCATTAAGAATTTAGAAACTCAACAAATAAGTGGTGTAGCAGAGAGGACAGGAGCTTTCCACTTATAGGTTTAGGCTCAGGTGACAGATAGATTTTCAACATAGGGAGGAAATCTCTAAATTTCTTGTACATGAGATCAGTGTGTGTAAAATCTGATTTTAAGCTCTCTAAGGAATGGTTACACGCGTTGGCCTATGCTTGGGTGGTTGGCTGGAACACCACTTTCCTGCTTCTTCTAGTTTCCTAATTGTTGGGGGAGCACCTGTTGTGTAACACCTCCTGGGTTTCTCTAGGTGATCACTCCTCTTTGGCAGGTGGAATAACTTATTTATTAGTGAATTTGGGGGCAAAAACTGGGCACGTGTGGCTCCATCCTCTTTCTTTCTCTTTGGGCTCCATGCAGCCTATAGAGGGCTCACATTCTTGTGGGGATGTGCTTCTTTCCAGTTCTTCCCATGACTTGAGTCTATGTCTTATTCTAGAATTTGATATTAGAAAGCTAGCTTGCCCACAGTTACAGTTGCTAACCTATGCTCTATCAGTAAAAAAGGTGCCATTTTGCTCTTAGGATTGAACGTTATTTCTCAGTGGGTTCAGAGCACGGGTACAGACGAGGGTTGCAGTTTATGCGGCCTCTCCAACTGCAAAGGTCCAGACAAAATAGGATGCTAAAGATTGGTTTAATAAATGTCTGTAGTATTTAGTTATTATAAGACACATGGCTTACTTATCCAAGTCCACAAACACAAAGTAGGCTTACGATACAGTGCGAGTTTTGCTTATACATCATAACTTCCTGTAAAAAGAGTCAGGCAGCTCAAAGTATGTGTTGAGTCTTTATGCAATAGATATTTAGAACCAGGTTGGGCAGCTTACATTCAACAACAGTTCTATTCCACTGTCAAGCAGAGTTCAGACGAAAAGACCTCTTGAGGTTTATTTTAGGTCTATGAATTTATTGATAACTATATATATTTTTTTAGCACATGAACAATACTGAAAATAAGCAAGTTTACATTCGTACGATAAAACATCTCTACTCCTCCGGAGTGTACTTCTTCCTCACTGACACTAAAATCAGATGATGAGTTTAATCGTTCTTTGCACTGAAACCAAGTATTGGTTTTCATCATTCTGGTAATGTTCTTTGCCTTAGGGTCATATTCAAACTGCTTTGATCCACGGAAGAAATAGAAGAATCCTAGAGAGAGGGGATCATATGTTACCTTGCACAACTATATAATGGTTCCACACTTTTTAATTGAATGGGTATAGAATAAAATAATTGGACATTATGGAGAGAAAAGAACCTTCTACAATAATAGAGATATATTTTATTTTACTGCTGTCACATGAAAAACGTTATTTTTATTTTCCCAAGGAAGACGCCAAGGTATGAAACATGAATGTCAAGGGAGTTACCACCTTTCTAGCCAGACTGTGGTTCATGCCAAAGGTTCTCAAACTAGGTTTCAAAACAGTGTCTTAGCGAGCCACATATCCTGTGGATATGGCCTTGGGCCCTACATCCTCATTTTCCTCGAGTCATTCTGCTCCATTTTAAGTATTAAAGCTTTATGTTAGATTTATCTGCAATAAAAGATGGTGTCACTCAGAAAAAATGTAGACTCCTGCTCACTCCACGTTCTAGGTTATGGTTCATTGTCAAAGTCTGAAGATATACCAGCTACAATGGTACATTAAATTGTGCAAGGTTCATTTAAAACTGTAGATTTCTGGATCTTACCCACAATTCTAGATCTTTTTTGGAAACTCTGAAGAATTTGTAGTTTCTCACACAAACCCCAAGTGTGCACGTTAAACTATGCACTAAATAGTTTGAGAGTCACTGTTCAGTGCATGTGCTTAGTCATTTTTAACACATAGAGCTTTTCAAACTCTTCAGGGGGTGTCTTTTAGCGACTATCTTGGATCAATGGTAAGTAAAGTTAATTTTGGTACTTTATGCATAGATTTGAAATAGTATAATAGAGAATATCATTTAGGACTTACTAATTCAGTTTGTGAGAACGTCTGCCTGGTTAGAGTTTATTATTACATGCGCTCCAGAATAGTAAAATTACAGGGGACCTGGGGGGCTTGGTCGGTATCTGACTTTGGCTTAGGTCATGATTTCATGGTTCATGAGTTCGAGCCCTGCATCGGGCTCTGTGCTGACAGCTCAGGGCCTAGAGCCTGCTTCGGATTCTGTGTCTTCCTTTCTCTCTGCCCCTCCCCCACTTGTGATCTCTCTCTCTCTCTCTCTCTCAAAAATAAATAAACGTTAAAAAAATTTAAAAAAAGAATAGTAAAATTACATTAAAATGGAAACACCTACGTTTCTGCGCTACCTTCTTTCACATCCAGTAAAGTCTTCCAAGTATCCTAAAAGTTAGGCATTGATGCTTACCTTTATACTGGAAGGCGGCATCAACTCGGAGACCAATTCCTGGGAAGTACTTCACCACCCTCCGTGGGTACCCTTTGTCCATGGTTTGGGTCGCTTCATCAAACCTGGATTCATGGGTTTGAAAGGTTTACAGGGGATCTTTGCTTGGTGGGGAGGACTTAATCCTTCACTGCTTGGACTCAAATTGGGATGTGGAGAGGAAGTAGCCTCTAGTAGAGGAAAACTATCAGGTCAATAATTAAAATAATTACAATAAATAATTACAATTAAAATAATTAAAAACATGTTGGGGCACCTGGGTGGCTCAGTTGGTTGAGCATCTGACTCTTGATTTCGTCTCAGGTCCTGATCCCAGCCAGGGTGGTGGGATTGAGCCCCACATCGGGCTCTGTGCTGAGGATGGAGACTGCTTCAGATTCTCCCTCTCTCTCTCTCTCTCTCTCTCTCTGTCCCTCCCCAGCTCTCTCTCTCTTTCTGAAAATAATTATAATTAAAAATATATCAAAAATTATGTTTGGCTGAATCTTTTGTATTGTCTTGAAAACAAGAAAAGATGAGGGATAAAAGCCACATCGTTAGGCAGAATGATGCTATCCTGGGGAACTATTAAATCAAAGTATGGGCCCACAAGAATCAGACTCATAACTACAAAGAACACACTGGTGGTCACCAGGGGAGGGGTGGTGGGTGGGGGATGGGAGAAGAGGTGACGGGGATTAAGGATTGCACCTGCTGTGATGTGCACAGGGTGATGTGTGGAAGCCGGAATTAAAACAAAACAAACAAACAAACAAACAAACAAAAAAACCAAATAAGGACTCAGCTTGGAGCTTTCACAGGTTTTCACTAGATATGTTTGTGTTATTGGCAATTTGGTTGGCTTAACAAGCTTTATTATTTCATCTTATCTTTATTTATTTTTTTTTTAAGCTGGAGAAAGATCTTCAGACTCACTGACACACTCTTTTGTTTGGTGAATGTCAGCCACCCACATAATTGGCTTTAAGAAGCCTCTAGGTGAGTTCTATTTCTGCCTGTGTTAAAGTGAGGCTATGTGGATATTTTTCTGCAGAATGAAATGAAGGGGTTGATTGTCTGTAAACTGACCTCCAGCACCAGATGCCCACAAAGAAGTAGGTTTTTCTTAGGCTGTGGTCACAGACAGCCGCATCGATTTTCTTCACATGTCTTGGGAAGCCAAGTGTATAGATCGATTTGGGATAATCTGGCAAGACTGCATATCCTCTGATCATCCAGAAGTTGTCATCTAGGAAGAGAGGACGTGATTATCTTATCCATTTCCTAGAGGGAAAAAGAGCTGTCTAAAGCAGTTTGAAAATAATGAATGTGTCATCTCTCAGGCTCAATGCCTAGAGATTTAGTGATCTTATGTCTCCATTTATTCTTACTGCTTTCATGAGCTGCTTTAATCGTTAGTTTTACACAAATAACATCCATCTACAGTTAATAGTGTTCATGCACGTGAGTGTGCATGTCAACTGGTTTCACTGTATTGATCATTTCTCTAACTCTGACAACTATGTTTGCACATGTTCTCCTAAATTTCAGCCTCCAAGGATTCTCAAAGGCAAGTAATCTGATGAAATCCAGATGAAAAGTAGCAATGCTGAATTAAATATAAGATTCCAGTTAAATTTGAATTGCAAATAAACAGCGACTAATTGGGGGCGCCTGGGTGGCTCAGTCGGTTAAGCGTCCAACTTCGGCTCAGGTCAGGATCTCATGGTTCGTGGGTTTGAGCCCCGTGTTGGGCTCTATGCTGACATCTAGCTCAGCGCCTGGAGCCTGTTTCGGATTCTGTGTCTCCTCTCTCTGCCCCTCCTCAACTAGCACTCTGTCCCTCAAAAATAAATAAATGTTAAATTTTTTTTAAAAAACAGTGACTAATTTTTGGTAAAAGTATATTCAAAATACTGCAAGGGACATACTTCTACTGAAAACATTATGTGTTTTATCTGAAATTCAAGTAATCTTGTGCTGTTATTTGCCAAATCTGGTGACTGTAGTGGAAAAGGAATATAAAAGGGAAGTGGGTTACCTTCATTTGGTAGAAAAAAGATAGTTTTTAGTTTTTACCATGCAGGTTTCTTTTAGCTCCCATGCAATTGGGATGATGTTTGTCTTCACAGTCACTGAGAACCCCTGGGTAGTTTTTCTTTACAACAGGTACCCAATGTCACGGCAGAAGCACTCTCCCTTTGGCCCGTGCATGAATATTATGTTCCTGGTACCAGAAAAGCCACTGACCAGTTCAGGCATCCAGAGACACAAACTGTGATGGGCAACGTTACCTTTAAAAACTAGAATCTTATCTTTGGGGTTCTCATATGCAGCTTGAATATCCGTTGGCAGCAATGGCCAGAACGAAGAGATTAGTTCAAATTCAACGTCAGTGATGTCATAATAGATCCTCCATACGTGCCTGTGTGAAACAAAACTACTTTACACATGCAGCCTATACTGCAGTGAAAACACTGTAAACCTAGGCTGGTCTCTTATTTAACTGGCTAGCATTCTCATCAGATAATTTAGAGCATGAACACAATTTTCCTCGGCAAATTTAGGTGGGTGTGGGCTCAGTTCTACCCTTTGGACGGTCAAGGTCAGGACATGCCTTTGTGCCCACTCTCCTGGGTGCTTAGAGTAGCAACCTACCCACAGAAGTGTCAATTCTGAGAGATCAATGGCCTCATTTTTGCCAAAGCAGCAATACTCAAGATTTGAAGGCAACACCAAGCATTCTAAGAGGAACTCACGGGTCTGATGTTTGCTAGAATGAAGAAATGTTATCAGTGCATGCTATAGTATTTTCTCAGATGTTCCCCTCTGGCTGTAAAGCTCTGAGTCTACGAAGGAGACCCACAAAGCCCTGACATTCTGTTTCCCTTCCCACACTGGTGATCCCTCCCTGAGACCCCCAGGTGGCTGCAGCTTCTGCTGTGAGGAGCATGTCATCTGAGTGCTGTGTAGTTGTGGGTGGAGGCTGACAGATCTCAGATACTCTGCCATTGTGCCCATACCCTTGTGAGATGGTCTATGTCCCAATGCTTGGTCTGGAAATACAGTCACAGTACACACAGCTGACTTACTGTGTTGCAATTCAAGTCCAGTAAGTTAAGCACGGCGAGAGAGAGAGAGAGAGAGAAGAGAAGAGAAGAGAAGAGAAGAGAAGAGAAGAGAAGAGGAGATTTCCTACTATAGCCACCACACTGAGGCAACATTAAGGAATGGTCTACTCAGACAGTGTGAACAACTGTCTCCCTAAGTAGGAAAAAGACCTAATTTTTATCATTTGGTGATTTCCAGAGGGTAAATACTCCAACCATGGGCAGTTTCAAGCTACCAAAGTGAGGTGAAATGGTTTGCAAAAGTCCCCAAAATTTAACGATTGGCTCCTGAGATGGTATAGGTCAGCTTCAGCACCGCTGAGACTGGTGTACTATTTGAGCTAAGAAGTCTCTGGAAGTGACTCTACCACACCTTCTTATACAAAGGCAATGAAAAAAAAAATGCTTACGAACACTTAAAAATTAACTTACCAAACAAGCAAGAGATAAATACACATCATAAAACATTCAAGTGCTATGGGCAGTTATAAAATGTAAAGGAGGAGGAATGTGTTCTCACTATCTGTGATTCTCTCTTCATCCCCAAATCTCTTGGAAAGAAAAATATTCACAGGAAGTTGAGGTGTTTAAGGGAAAGGGTTTACCTGCCTTTAAAGAACATTACTTCTCTGCGCAAAGTGGTGATAGCATCAAAAGTCAAATCAGGGTCACAGGCATGGGGGACAGTGGGTTCCTTTGGCTTAGCAGATGCCTTAGGTAGACTCCCTTTGATGAGAAAAGAAACACCACAGTGAATTAAGAAGGCGTGTGGAAATACCTACAGAAGGATCTTACTCAAGTATTTTCTTCATGGTGATATTTCAAGAAGTGATTTTTTCACTTCCCTTCTGGAAAGCTTCCTATTTAGTTCACGTATATTCAGATTTATGATGTTGCTCACCATAGATGGATTGGATTCCACTGATATCATCCTGAGAAAGCGGGTATTTGTTAGGATCCAGGGAGACATAATTTGGGAACATCAAAGCTGTCTGATCATTGGAGTGCGAGAGCCCAAGTGCATGGCCAAATTCATGAGCCGCCACAAGAAATAAGTTGAATCCTTAACAAAAACAGGAAAAACATAGGTATATGGGTCAACCAAAAGGAGAAGGGTTACATCTGAGACTAGGAAGTAACTGAGGGGAAAGAAGAAAAGGCTTGCCATTGCGGGGATAATTCTCATATGCACCATGATGTATCTGGGAAATGTTTCCATATGAGTAATTGGTATTAGTCATATCATGGAGAGATATGACCCAGAGCAAGTACATGGCAGGAAGCAGGAGTATCAGAAATGGACCCTATGTAGAAAATAGAGGGGCGCCTGGTGGCTCAGTCAGTTAAGCATCTAACTCTTGATTTCGGCTCAGATCATGACTTCACAGTTGGGTTCAAGACCCACCTTGGGCTCCGCATTGACAGCACGGAACCTGCTTGAGATTCTCTCCCTACCCTTCTCTCTTCTCCTCCCACCATGTGCACACACGCACACTCTCTGTCTCAAAATAAATAAATAAACTTAAAAAAACAGAAGCCACCAGTTTTTGGTTGTTGCTGGGCTACACTGTATGAGATCACGTATCTCCTACTTGTATCCTTCAGAGGTTCCCTGCTGCTGTTGGATCAAGTCCAAAGATCTTAAATGGCCATTTATGATCTAGTCCCTGCCTTTTTTCCGGCCTCACATTTTATTTCGTATTTCATGAGCTAACCATACTGAATCATTTGCATGTCTCATTTGTGCCATAGTCCTTATTTTTAAAAGTGATTTAAATGTTTACTTGGAGGGGGGCCACGGGGCTCAATAATGATCCATGAGATCACGACCTGAGCTGAAATCCAGAGTCACATGCTTAACCGACTGAGCCACCCGGGCATGTTTCTTCTAATCTCTGTATTTTACCACCTACATTCTGTCTACCCATCCTTTGTTATTATCTCCCCCATCCTTTGTTTGCCTAGCTCTCCTACTTGTTGCTCAGGAAGCCCCACTAGAGTCATCTCCTTCATGAGGTTTCTCTTATCCCTCCACCTACTATCCAGTGTTTCCATAGACTCAGTGTTTAATTGTGTCATAGCACATACAGGACTGCATGAAGCAACCTTTCAGTGCAGGGACTGTGTCTTAACAGCCTTTTACTACTGGTGGTTACTAAACTACCTATCAGTAGCAGGTGCTTAATCATGGTTGCTGGATCTCCAGGTGTTTGCATGAAAGAATGTTTAGATGAGCTCCTGCACAATGCATCGCCCCCCATCCCCCGTACTTCCCCATACTAGAGGGCTCGCCATGCATGGTGAAATTGCCTTTTTATCCTGCTGTCTCTCCCACTGGTCTGTAAGGTTCTAAAGATAACACTGTCCTTGGACTTGCAATCAAGCCTATGGATCCTAAAGAAAAGGCTGAGCCTTCTATGATGGAGCCTTGTCCAATGATGTTTGCACAAAACAAACCTGGACCGGTCACGAATTCTCTTATGGTTCTTCATGCTTTTGTGCTCTGGCCTTTGCTGGCACCTCTTATCTGGCTGGCAGTGTCACTGGGTATGCTTTTGGACAAGACGGGACGAGTGACTCATTGAAAAGATAACTCACACTCAGGTCATCTCAATGAATTCCAAACCTTTCTCCTGGTTTTTCAGACACTATGTTGTCTGTGTCCCATTCACCATTTCAGCCTGGCCTTCTGCCACAATCCTGGTACATGAGTTGGTTGGGTTATTCTGTCCAGAACACTCTCTATGCCACTTTGCTTTCTGAGTTCCTGCTTAGCCTTCAGTGCAGGCTTGGTATCACTTCCTCCCCTGACCTCTGTGTTTGGGTTCAAATTTCTTTTACATGCTCCTACTACACTGCCATTGTTTCTTCTATCTCAGTGTTGGTCAGACTGATTTTAATTGCCAGTTGACAGTGTGTGTCCCCTAGACTGTAAACCCCTGAAGGGCAGGGTCTGTGTCTTGCACACTAACATTTACTCCATTTGTATCATAGTGGGTGTGGAGTAAGGGATTTTTGATTGACTTCATTTACCAAACACGTGGAGCATCTATCACGTGCTGATTTGAACAAACTATGAAATTGACCCACAGACTATCTGGAGTTACTTGGTCAGGACTGAACTGTGATCTTGTATACCACACATAAAGAGAGCCATAGCCTTGCTCTCCTGGGACCCTGGAAACCAGACACCAGACCCAAGGCGACTGGAGTCAATGACAGAAAACAACGGGGAGAATCTGAGAGTTTACGGAGAACTGCTCCTTTGTTGGATGCACGCACGTTTTCTGCAGTAAAGTTTTAGTGTTTGTTTGAAAAGTAATAAAATATTTCTTATTTTAGTACCAGGCAGGTGTTTTAAAGAAATAAAACCAACACAGTTGCTCTGAAGGAATAGTTTGAATGTAAAGATTAGGGTCAACTTCCTTCGCAGGAAGGAAGTTCATGCTTTTAAATAGACCTTGTACAGGCCGTGAACTCACGCACCATCCTTCGATGACTAACTCAAGATGACCACCTCCCTAGAGTCTTCTTCAATCTGGAAGCCACAGATGACTTCTACTATCGGTATAACACACAGCACACTGTGCCTTGTGGGGTGGTTATGTGGTCTGGGCCTCGCACCACACAACATCATGACCTCTGAAGGGCTGGAAACTTTCTAGTACAACTTTGTGGTCCGTCCGATGCCTTGCACAGTTCCAGGCACATAGTGGACCTTCAGGCGTTGTGGGTGTATGAATGGATGTATGAGCACAAGAAGAATGCGCTGATCACAGCAGGATGAGCAACTTTGGGAGCGTGTTGTGTGGATAAGGCCCTGACCTGTACAAGCACAACTGTCTGAAAGGATACTGAATACTTTCATCAATGTCATCTTGGAATATGGGAAACTGGGGTGGGAGGGGGTGGAATTGAGAAGTAAAAAGCAACTAATTGCACAGCTATTCGTTCCAGGGATTGTGCGGAATGATAAAATTTTTGTTCAGGAAGAAGATGGGACTCACCTGCTCCATCCTTGGTCCAGTTTTCATCCTCATCAAAGTGAGTGTCTCCACCCAGACCCAGCCCGGGAGGGAAGGCGTGGCCGAGGACCCCCAAGGGGCCGTCGAAGTAACGAGGACACCGACCGTGGACTGAGACACAATTCACAGGGGAGAAGGTCAGCCTCTTCAAATCTCCAGAGATGAAAATAGGCATACTTTTCTGTCTGCTGTACCCTTACCTCGGGTCCTAAAGGCAATCATGATGTCTGCGATCCCCCTGGAAGTCTTGGTGAATGTTAGTGGAGTAACCCTGCTCCACACTTCTAGGCCATTCCTGATAGCCTCGTCCACGTCTGCTCGTGACATATCTGGAGTGTAGTTTACGATTCTTAAAAATTTCAAAAATAGACCAATTGGTGGTTACACATGCACATAGGCACACACAGACACAAAGAAAATCATTTCTTATCGATTGTATGCCGCAGTGACTTCTAGTATTGTGCTATTGTTGCACGTGTATCATAATCATACTTTTCTACTTTCACAAAAGCTATACAACCCAGTCCTCCCATCTGCCCTATTGATCAGCTAGTCTTCTAGCACTTTACAAATGGGGCTCAGAGAGGTTAAATGACGTCCTTAAGATCACCTCCGAAGTGGGAGAGCACTAATGTCATGTCTGTGCTTGCTGTGGACATGGGTGTATTACACAAACATTTTAAACAGATTGGAGGTTTGTTTTCTCAGATGCCTGTGGAAATCAGCCTTGAGCATGTGTCTCAAGAGTCTCCCTTGAGAGCCTTAAAGAATTACTCACGCAGAAAAAGATTTTCCTCTTGTTTATACTCCCTATCTTGCCAAGCCTAGTTTTATTTTAATTCCTAAGACCCAATACAGTGAAGGAAGAACTAATCCTCTCTAGGGTCTATCAAGAGGGCCCTAGAGCAAAGTCAAGGCCACTGACTCATGTCAGAAGCACGCTTCATCCTCTTCCTGCCAATGAGCAGCCCCCTTTCCTCGACATGCCTGAGGGCAAAGTCCGTACTTCACACCGGGGTCCATCTGAGACCCGAAGGCTCTAACCCACCTGTGTCCGTGACATGAACTGGCTGTGCCCCAGGCTCCTCCCATTCTCTCCTGATCATACTCCACCTGCACCTTCAGCCATCTGCAATCAGATGGCGGTGCTTCTGGTCCCGCCAAGGAAGCAGCCGAGGCCAGAGACAAAAGCAAATCTGTCAGAGCCAGTCTGCTGGTAAGACTGACTATGGCAAACAACCTTCTGTTTCAGTGTCTCTGTTTGAGGTGGTCCTCAGAGTGGTGCCGACGTCCCAGTTTTGTGGGGAGAATTGATATAAGTGACATCTGGGAAGGGCCAGGTACCTAGCAGGTGCTTGGTAGAATAAACTCGTATTGTTATTGTTCCTCGCAGATTATACCCCAAGGTCTTGGCTTAGGGGGAAGTGAGTCGGCGGAGTCATTACCTGTATGTGAGGTTGTGTCTCCTCCACCCCGGGAGAGTGTAGCCATACTGACCCACATCAGGCACGCCACACCTGGGTGTCGTCATGATTGCAAGAGTGTTTGAGTCCAGCTGTCCAGTCACTGTCAATCCAAAAAATGCTTGCATTTCCCGAATTTTGCCATCTATGAGAGTCCTGTTCTTGCTTTGAACAAGATGACTCCCTTCTATTTCAAGAGAGTAGAACTGGTTGAGATATGCCTGGCCAAGGAGACAAAAAAAAAAAAAAAAAGGCACAGACTACAAGACAGCAGATCTGTATCTCAGGATAAAACAAAATTGCCTGAAACCCTTTTGGGCAGTGGTGGGGGGTGGGGGGAGAAAGAAATAAGGAGCCAGGGAAGGAAGGAGCCAGATGGGGAAAGAAGAAAGGAAGGAAGGAGAGAGTCACCCTGTGTTTTCCATTTTCAAGAAGTGGCCGAGCTGTGTGTGACCAGAACCTTCCAAAGCACACAGCCTGTCATGCTCCAAATCCCCACAGAGGACGATCAGCTTCTTTTGCTTGGTAAATGACCACACATCTTACCCATTTCGGCTGTTACTTTCACTTATACTCCCTATAAATTTTGTTTCCTTGGGACAAATTCTAGAAGGATACGTGGTTTTTCATTTGGCAAATTTAATTAATGTAACCAAACATGGCAAATTCACAGGACTGATCTTTAGAGGTAACGTCCAAGGCAATGTCTTTTTCATGCATATGGGGGTAAGCGGTCTAGAGTTAGAGCTGGGCCCCCCTGGTTGTACAGAGATGTCCATTTCTCCCAGGGGCCACCCTCTTGCTCCTCCCTCTGTCTTTACTTGGAACCGTCATGAGAAATGGTGGCAAATCTCCTTCCCCACCCCCATCCCACCCCGCACACGGTTACTTGGTGTCCTTGGAGCTGGGGGAAAGTACAGGAATCTTTTGGAGGAATTTGCTGTCTTTTTAGGTTCCAAGACAATCGGTACAATTCATTTTTTACAGATAGCCGACATCAACATTTATGGAGACAGTACCTGTGCCAGGTGCATGTTCTCCTCAGGGTCCATCTTTCGGGCTGTAGGAAACGCAGAGGAAAATGTTACACAGAGCAAAAACAGAAGCAGAAGGCTCTTCATTCCTCTCTCTTTTCAGTTGAAGCCTGTCTCTGTTGCCACAGAATTTAGAAAACAACAGTGAGACGTGGCATGAATTGGCTTGTATCGTTATTTAATTCATAACAGGCAAGGACCACTTGCCATGAAGTGTGTCATGATATGCTTTTTTTTCCCCTTAGGTTGACTTGATTTTGCAATCATGATCTGCAGTTGTTTTTTTTTTTTTTTTTTTAGTAAACACAATCATTGCTCGTTACTGAATTGAATAGGACACCAAGTCGGCCTCCAAGTTACTTTTGTCCTTGTGAAGTTGGGAGGTTTTCCTATGTTCGAAATTCTTGAGAGTTTATAATTTTCTTTTGAACGAACCTTCCGAATATCTTGGATAGAAAGGGGTCGTGAAAGGACACGGGACTCAGGAATCAGATTACCCTAATTAACTAGGACAAACTTCACATGTTCGTTGGGCACCTGTATTTGCCTGTCACCATAAATGGAAGCATGAAGAAGATACTGTTCCAATCTCGTTGGAGAATTCAGACATACACAGACGTGAATGCCAGACACAGGCAAGTGGCAAAATGTACAGGGAAGATTCCAGAGCTTGAGAAGGGTAGGGGGAGTGGGTCGCCGTTAATGGAGGTCCTGGCTGCAACAGGCAGGTGGGGCTTCCGCTGCATCTTGAAGAATGGGTACGATTTGAACCCCAGAGAGGATGTGTGGAGGGAGGCCATAGGAAGCAGGTAGCACAGCAGAAATGAAGCGCAGGAAATCTGGCCAATGGGAGCAAATATATGTGTAGACAGCCAAGCGAGATGGGGGTGGTTGGTCTAAGAAAGAGTGCAAGGAAAATGAATGTTTGGAATCTTTTCATGCCTCAGAATGTCCCTCATTCCATCCTGACACTTGATCGAGGGTGTGTCTGTAGAATTTCAGGCTGAAATAAATTTTCTGTAGAACGTGGAAGGTAGTCTTTCCTTGTTTTCTAGAATGTGCTATTGTTGCTGGGGAGTCTTTTGTTCTGATTCTTGATATTTTTGCTTCTGAAAAATGTTGGAAATATTCTCTTTATGCAGATATCCTAAAATTTCATAATGATGTCTTTTGATGTGGTTTTCCTTTTTTCTTTTCTTTTTTTCTCTTTTCTTTTTTGCGTTAACATTGCTGGGCGTAAGCAGTTCTGTCATTATGAAAACCTCAAGGGCACTTTCCTATGTTATTTGATAATTTCTTCCAACCCGATTTTCCTTCCTCGTTCTGGAATCCATATATCTATCGGACCTCTTGGATTGAATCTCTTTGCTCCTAATATATCTACTACCGTTTTCTGTCAACATTATTTCCCAGCCCAACAATTATGTTTCTTATTTCAGCTGTATTTTTAGTTTCCAATGTTCTCTGAATATTTTACTTACTCTTTCTTTTTCTCACATTTTTAAGTGGTGTTTGGATGTAAAATATGGCTTATCTTTTGAGAACTTATAGTATTTTTAAGTTTATTTTGACATCTTCTTTTACTCCCAGAATTGCCTCTGTTTCTTCAACGTTTCTTTCTGGGTGTCTGTGTTTAACACTGGAAAATGTTCTCCCGTGTTTGGATCCTTTGTGCTGTGCCATCTATTCAAGAACGAGAGAGCAGAGAGCGGCCGGGAGGCTCTGGGAGCACGGCCAGGACTTACGAACCGATGACCCTCCCTGCGGGGAGGTGGGGTGTGCGCCAGACACT
This sequence comes from Panthera tigris, assembly GCF_018350195.1. NCBI lineage: Eukaryota > Metazoa > Chordata > Mammalia > Carnivora > Felidae > Panthera > Panthera tigris. Next base: position 1,357,645 of record NC_056669.1, read on the forward strand.
TCGTGTGATGCATTAGTTGGGCTAAGATTTGGTTGAACATACGAGAACTCAAGGTGACAGATGATTCATAAAATAAAAGTTATTTCTCGTTCACGTAGCAGCAGTCCGGGTTGGGAAGGGCAGGACCTGTCTGACAAGTCCCCACCCCGAGGACGCAGGCAGCATCCACATCAGGACACTTCTCTCTCCGTGCAGCGCTCCGTGGTCCAGGCAGCTGCGTAGGCTCCGACCATTGCGTCCGCATTACAGGGAGCAGGAAGGAGGACGGCAGAGAAAGGAGGGTCCCCGTCTCTTTCGAGAAGCCCATGCAATAATCTGCTTATGCATTTTGGCAAGACGTGAAACACTGGCCCCATGTGGCTATAAAGACCATGGCATCTGGTCTTTTAGCTGAATGCGTTGCTGCCTCCAATCCAAGTGGGGTCTTAGGAGGCGGAGAAAGGTCACGTAGGCTGTTAGCAACATGTGCCACCTGGAGATTTCTACAGTGTCACAATCTATAAAGCTTCCTTCTTGGGCGTTACATCTCTCCAGAGAAGACTTCTCCAATTTCCCATCGTTTTAAGCTCCCACCAACAGATGTAGGAGATGTCTCTGGGACCCTTTCTGCTTAGTTCCCAGGGCACATGACATCCAGGAGCCGCCTGTGAGGGAGGGAAGTGAAGGAGGAGTGCGCCAGCCTCCCAGCCCTTCGAGATGTGAACAGTTAAAAGGGATTGGGTTGGCTTCTCGGGGGGTCCAGCTGGAATCGAGCCCAGAATGCCCATCGTAGGAAACTTGATCACACGTATTTGTACTGGCTTTTCTCGTCCACCTCAGGCTGCCTGCCTCCCCACTCTTGCTTCCTGGGACCACGTCCCCAGTGAATTAATTGCAGCAACATCTGGACTTGGGCTTTGGTTTCAAAGAAATTTAAAGGAGATAAAAAAATAACCGCATTAAGTTCTAAGCTCAGATTCTGGCAGCTCTTAGGTTAACTTCAGTTTAACAGCCAGAAAATACCACATATTGTCCAGAAGAGAACTATAAAATGAGAAGCAATTTTGGAATTCTTTGTTTCACTTCCTATAGCTGTTCACTTCCTAGGACTCTGTGAAATATGGTTAAAGAAATAACAAGGAACTCAGTTCTGCTCTCAAAAATGTATAGTTGGGCCAAGAACCTCTCATAACTAGTTAGCGCAACAAGCAGGTGTTCTGAGAGGAAGCTCCTACCTCCATGCCTGAAAAAACAGACGTAAGAAGTCTTAGGAAATATGATAGTCTGAAATGGACTCTAATGTTAAAAATGAAATACTCTGTTCTGGGTGACTCGGTTGATTAAGCGCTCGAGTCTCCATTTTGTCTCAGGTCATGATCTCACAGTTTGGGAGGTCGAGCCCTGCGTCGGGCTCTGCATTGACAACACAGAGCCTGCTTGGGATTCTCTCTCCCTCGTCTCTGCCCCTCCCCAGCTCTCGCTCTCTAATAAATACACTTAAAATTTTTTTTTAATGTTTTTATTTATTTTTGAGACAGAGAGAGACAGAGCATGAGCAGGGGAGGGGCAGAGAGAGAGGGAGACACAGACTCCGAAGCAGGCTCCAGGCTCTGAGCTGTCAGCACAGAGCCTGACTTGGGGCTCGAACCCACGAACCGTGAGATCATGACCTGAGCCAAAGTCGGATGCCCAACCGACCGAGCCACCCAGGCGCCCCTAATAAATACACTTTTAAAAAAATTAAAAAAAAAATGAAATACTCTGTTCTTACAGGTTCTTTTGCACTTGTTATATTGACGCAATGAATTACTCTTCTCTCTCTCACTTCCCCTAGCACAGTACCTGGGGCATGTCTGCGATTACTTACTGTTGAATGAATGAACGAATGGAATGACAGTACGTCCTAGTTTGTTTTCTCATCTCGGAAAGTAAGTTGAGAAAAATGTGCTGACATATTTGAGGGAATTTGTAAAGAAAATCGGATCTTTACAAAATATTTTGTAAATGAAAAGGGTATCTGAAAGATTAATGTCAATGTAATAATTCTGGTAAGACAGTAAGTGCCTGCAAATATAAAATCTGCTATTCCTTTTTATACTTTATATGAACCATGTGGTAGCATCTTAAGAAATTATGGATCACAAGTCAGTCATTTAATATAATTATTTTAAATGCATTTAATAATTTTTGAACCAGAATAAGATACCAAATTCTACTAATTATCTGTGGGATTTAAAAACTAGCAGAATAAGAAAATAGAATGTGCTGGTAATAAATATAGTTTACAATGCACTCATTTAATGTGTGATAATCTGCATTACGTTCTAACAACTGCCGATATGGTGTTATAATGATCTTGATGTCTTGGTTGGCCAGTATGGTCCCTGAAGTCCTACAGTTCCTGGTGGGAAAGAACCATTATCAAATGTATGCATCCGAGCTCAGTTTAATTTAGTGAGCTTCACAGTATTTTGTGCCCAGCACTGTTGTGTTGGTGCGGTAAATCCCACTTACTGGTAGCAGGTGCCCCCCAGAGTATCCCTGGAAAAAAAGAAATGGGGAAGAAGAAATCCAACTACTAGCCCTTTTGCTTGGAATCTAAAAGGACAGAGCAGGGAGGAGGCGGAGGAGGAAGTGGTACTGCCCTTCTTGCTCCTTTCCGGGGGAAGGTGACAATAATCAACTTTGTCATTTTGTGTTGACTCATTTTCTCAAGTGCAGATGTTCTGTCCTGGCTGCTGGACGGACTAGGGCTGCCAGAAGGAAGCATCACAAACTTGGTTGCTTAAAAAACAGTTTATTCTATCACAGTTCTGGAAGCTACGAGTCTAAAATTGAGGTGTTAGGAGGATAAAATTCTTTTCTCTGAAGGCTCTGAGAAGGATCCTTCCTTGCCTCTTGCTGGCCTGTGATGGGTGCTGGCCGTTGTTGGCATGTAGATGCATCATTCCAGGCCCTGTATTACCTTCACGTGACCGTCCCCCTCAGTGTGTGCGGGGACCCTCTTCTTCCGGGACCCCCCTGCTCCAGGATAACTTCATTTTAACTAACTGCATCTCCAAAGACTCTAGTTTCAAACAGGGTACATTTATAGGCACCTAGGACTAGGACTTCAATATCTCTTTCTTGGAGGGACACAATTCAACCCACCACATGGGTCAACAGGATTTTTTTCCAAGACTGGAAAATAGCACCACGTTTTCAGTAAAGGCAAGAGGTTCTGTTTACGTTGTTCATGAGCTCTATGTCTCACTGGAACCCAGTGCTGAACGGTACATAGCAGATATAATTAAGACATGTTTAAGGAGCCTCAGGTATATACGAGCATTCTAGAAGTCAGATAAGTAACAACATAGTGAGCAATGAGGTGACCAGGAAGGCTTCATCTCTTCTCCTGAGCTGGAATAGGTGAGAACTAAATCAGCCCTGTAGACGCTGGACTACTCCAAATGCATTTTCATGGAAGACAGGCCCAGTGAGGACAGTGACAGCAGACATTACTTATGGGTGAGAAAAGTATAAATAGGACACAGTAAAATGAATTTGCAAACTAGACTTTCCTTCCATTCGCAGGAAACTGACGCAGACACGTGTGACTTTGCTTCAGCGTTATCTGCAGTTAAGCCATCTATTGCTTCTTTGAACCCTAGTAATCCTGTGAGCGCTAAGATCAAACGCATAATATGCGGGTCCGATGAAGAAGAGGAAGACGTCTGCCCAAAAAGCAAAAAAAGATCAAGGGTTGAATTAGCTTGTAGAAGGTCTTAGACATTTTCAATTAAAATTGTTCCGATACAACATTGAAACGTAAACGTGCTATTTTACGACTGTAAACAAATTTATTATCAGGGTTTTTTTTCTACTTACGATTCTGCTGGAAAACTGCATCAACTCTACTTTCTATTCCTGGAAAGATGCTTGCTATGTTTTTGGGATAACCCGTTTGCATGGATTCTCTTTGGTTATCGTATCTGATGAAACAAAAATGTCCCATGTATCAATATAGTATGTAATGATAACAGTTTTATTTAAAGTACAGATACTTTACAAAGTGCCTTCACCCATGTTTTCTCATTCAGTCTTTGTTATGTCTTATTTCCTGGGCCTAAGAATGGTTAACTTTTTTCTACCTAAGGGCACATTCCTATTTAGAAAATAGGTGGGTCGCATTAATTCTAAAACAGGGTTTTGATTGCTAGCACAATGTTATTTTCTTTTTTACTTATTTTTATTTTTTTAATGTTTGTTTATTTTCAAGAGAGAGAGACAGACAGAGTGTGACTGGGGGAAGGGCTAGAGAGAGGGAGACACAGAATCTGAAGCAGGCTCCAGGCTCTGAGCTGTCAGCACAGCACCCGACGTGGGGCTCAAACTCAGAAACTGTGAGATCACGACCTGATTTTCAAAAAGAAAAGCTTGTATTCCCTGTGGATTTACTTAATTGGTGCATAACCAGCCTTCCTCCCTTCCCTCCTCCTCTTCCTCCTCCCCCCTTCCCCCCAGTAGTGAGGTGATAAGTCCAATGTGGACAGCACATTTTTCAGGCCATCCAAACAGCATTTTCTTGAGTGTGTTAGAATTTAACTCATAACAGAATTAGTCTTTTTCTTTGCATCCCTTCCTGGAACCATATTAAGGTTTGCTCTGTTCCCTGACATAGAATCCTCAATACCATTGTGAAGCTTTTTGACTTTATAAAAATGACATTTTCAAAGGCCATGGCAACACTGATGATTTTATGAAAATAAAATGCCTATGAAAGATCACCTGGGTTTTTTTTTAAATCCTCAGATCACTGGTTGTTAGTGGTTGTAGACAAGGTAAATACAGATTTCAACCTCTAACCAAAAAAAATAGTTTACCTTACCTCCATAACT